>NC_071112.1:27301666-27610833 GCF_024256425.1 Clarias gariepinus
ATGTTGGTTCCAACATTAGAAAGAAAGAAATTTTGTTGAAAAGCAAAGATCAGACTTTTGCACAGTATACTGCGAGATAAAGTAGAGATTTCTGTGCAGTTCTGTTTGGCATCAGCAGGTGTAAGGACCTTTTAAAATGTAAAAATATATTTTCAAAAGCTTTATGTAATATAGAATATTGCTGTTTTTAGGCTATGTGCCACTGAATTTAAATTACATTCCCAATGTTTGTTTTGTTTTAATCTGATTGCAAGTGATGGAGTAATGAAAAAGATTTGTTCTTACAGAGTTTACTGATGAGGAATGGAAGCTAAATTTCCTCCTGGAAACATATCACCCTATGTGGGGCAAACATGTGCGGAATGGATATATTTATTCTAACAGGAGAAAAACGACACATATCCAGTGTTCACATATTATATTTTATATTGTGTTATATTTTACATAGTGTTATACATAGTATTTACCTATTAAATGAATTACAAGACGTTTACACTGTTCCCCTCATTGCCCCTGAAATTTCATTCAGATCAGGCCAGATCGAGTCAGACATTTTTAACTGCGGTTTTTACTTGATGTATTTTTTTTTATTCTGGGGCCATTATTTCCCTTATTAGTGGAACATCAGGATCCATGTGAACACGTATAGTGCCATTGATCGAGTGCCTTCCAGAGGTTAATCTGGTTGTGGTTTTCATTTTCATGATGTTGGGGACCAGCGTAGTTTGCCCTCAGTCTCTTCTCTACTGCCCCTGGCAGCCCTTTCCACTCGGCGGTTTCCTGTCACTAGATTCTCATTCTCTAGATTGCATGAATTTGGCTAAGCAGATACAGAACATTCAGAAAAAACTAAGAAATTTCCCTTAGACTCCTGTTCATCCCAGTCCAGAGACATGTGTGCATATGCGTATTGTATAGAACACTCTACAGTACATGATCTGATTTAAAATGTGATGCTCTTTAGTATCCATACAGCCGAACACACCTGACAGTCTGTCAATGGAACATTGTTTAGGTAAAAAAAAAATAGCCCAATGTATATCTGAATCATTCCTTTTTAACTACTGTCTCAATCCTAATAACATGGAAATTATCAAAGATAAGCTTGAATGAAAATAGGATCCATTTCTGTGACATAACTACAGTATGTGCAGCATGCAACTGTTCCATTAACAAACATTTCGTATGTCTTAACAGTTGACTGCTACTTTACTTTTTTAGTAACAGTGAAGATGCAGTTTTGAAACAATGATGATTTGGGTTTTTCACAGCCAGCAATGTTAAAAATAATAATTTAAACTACTATCTTTCAGCACAGATCATGTACAGATTTATACATTTACCACTATGCAGCATTAAATCAATGAAACACAAGCTGCAGTCATGTGCATCGCTGTTTCCCTGGAGAGGTGGACATCAACCATAGCTCACACATTAAAATAATCATTCTGAGCACCAACAAGGAGGTGGTGAGAATGGAAAACATCACAGCACTCAATGGATTAAGGCAACATGATCACTGAATTCATATAAAGTATGTCTCCGACTTACGAACGAGTTCCGTTCTGGGAACAGAATGGCTTCAAAAAACAAAATCCACCTTTTGGACTGGCCAGGTCTGCTTCAGTGTATTGCACATTTTGAACGCTGCCCCCTCCTGACCCACTGTAATAATACTCAGGAGAATAGTACATGTGAAAGGGCTGTTTAACGCGATTCAATGCTGATTGATTGACGTTGGATTTCCCTCTTTCATATATATAATGCTTTCGTACATGATCCCTGGGTCTCCCGCAGCCATTATGCACTAGTTTATATAAGATACAATTTTTTCTGACTAAGAAAATGGTTTAATGTAATGCCTAGAGTGAGACGTCAATGCTAAGAAGCCGATGTTGCTAATATAACGACCCGTGCGGCGGTGAGCAGGTGTCAGACGCGTGGGCGGCCGCTTTGGCTCATTTAAACAGTAAGAGAGCATTTTGTCTGATTAGGAGTTTGAAACGGAGCCAGACAGAAACGACGGGTCAGGCACAAGAGGGTCGATGTGCCGTGGTGAGAAATTCAGAAATTGGATTTTTTTTTTCTCGTTGTACTGGTCACAGCATCAAGCAGGAGTGTTGAAGGCCAAATAAAAGGCCTTGTTTTTACACTCGGACTCATTTCACCTCAAATTAATTTCAACAGCTTGTAACCGACAGCACAATAGGTGATGAATACTAAAAAAAAAGGTTTAATTATGCAGGTTTCATTACTGCTCTCGCAAATCGTCTTGATGCAGAAGTGTAAAAATCAAGGAGAGAAAAAGGACAGACCGAGCATCGCTTGGAACGAAGTGCAAATTCATGCAGATGTGCGGGGTATTGATTTGATTCACACAAGTACAGGGACATATAAATAATGATTTAGATAATCCCATCTTCATTTTTCTGAATAAAAATCTGTAAACAGTGACTTCTCTAACCCCTGACCGACAACCCTAAACCAAACTTAGCCTTGATCCTGACTACTGACACACTGGTGTTCTTGTCAAATGTGATTATTATTATTATTATTATTATTATTATTATTATTATTATTATTATTATTTTTATAATAATAATTATTATTATTGTTGTTCAGACTCCGACCTCACTCCATATTTTAGGTAAATTTTTTTTACCATCATCTAATTTGTAGAGCTTACAATAATAAAGGTGTTACAAACTTTTTGTGTGTATCTGTGTGTTTGTATGAGATGAAGAGAGAGAGAAAGAGAGAGAGTGGGAGAGAAAGAGAAAATGTCTGAGTTGGAGTTGAACCATATAATTTATCACTTCCACACTTTCACACTAAAAGTGCACTTTGTGCTTCTTTTTTTTTTCAAATTGTTTCAAAGTTTTTTACAGCGTCTGTTCCTTCCATTTCAGGCTTATCATATAGACCAGCAATACTGCATGGGAAGCGTGTATGTGTTTATGTGTGTGTGTGTGTGTGTTTGTGTGTGCACACATGAGCTTCAGCCGAGCAGAACTTGGCCATCACAAAGCTGAAGAGGTTTAACAGCAGACTGTAAATGTAAAAACAGCAGTGATGCGTCGTATACCAGCTTTTCTGCCTTCGTCAGCTGTTCTGACATCTGTGTGTTTTGTGTTAACGCCCGAATTACGCTAATCAGTGTGTATTTCTGGGGCATTAGATGCAGTTTTCCAAGTAGATTGTCTTGTAATTGCTTTTTTTCTGATTAATAGCACGCTGTCAGTGTCACACTCTGAATACTGAGACATAACATTACAGTTAAATGGTAACAATAAATAAATAAATAAATAAATAAATAAATAAAGGATTGTTTTTTACCCCCAATGTATCTAAATCGCATAATCTCATTTCAGAATGTTTACTCTGATTATTCATTTGATGTGTTGATTGTGTTTGTGTAGAAAAAGAACAAAAATATTATTTAAATATGCGATATCATATTTAACCTAGGGGGGCAGTAGAGAGCATAGAGAAGTAAACTACTGTACATTAACTTTTTTCAGTGATGCTCACGTGAAAAGAAAAAAAAGGAAAGAAGTTTAATCTTTCTTCTTTTGGCTGCTTTCTCTAATTCTTTATAAAAGTGTCAGAAACCACTGACTTTATTCTCTATGTGTGTGTGTGTATGTGTGTGTGTGTGTGTGTGTGTGTGTGTGTATGTGTAAAGCTTCCCAGATGAATAATTCAGAAAGTGAGAATTTACATTTAGCTTTGTATGTGCCTGGTGGGGACCCTGGCATTACTATCAAACACACACACACACACACACGCACACGCACACACACACACGCACGCACACAGCATGCATTCTCTTTCACTCTGCTTTAAATGATAACCTTCAACTTGGCGAGATTTTATTGAACTTTTCCTTTTTATGATGGATGTTTATGACTTTATATCCCTCTGCTTTTTGTAGGAGCACTTAGTAACTTTAATTCAAGTCTGGATCTTAAGTCCCTTCCAGACCAAGCTTTATCTGAGTATCTGACTCGGTTTAAGCATCTCCAGCTGTCATGGTCAAAACATTCAATTTAATTAATTCAATTTATTTTGTATAATAAATAAAGCAGCTTTACACAAAAAATGATGTAAGTGTGTATGAATGTGAATGTGTATGATATAAAATGATTAGATGGTCCCTGATGAGCAAGCCTATGGCGACGGTGGCAAGAAAAACTACCTAAGATGGCAATAGGAAGAAACCTTGAGAGGAACCAGACTCAACAGGGAATCCATCCTCATTTGGGTGATAACGGCTAACAGGGATTGATCTGCAGTCATATTGTGTGTTAGGAGTCTGGAACAAGCAGATATCTAAGTTCCATAACAGTTGATATGTAAGTTAATATGAAGTCTTGTTCATTATTGGAGGCTAAGGTAGGAAATTTCAGTCTTGAATTATCGAGCGACTGCAGTCACAATTCCTCAGAGAACAGCTGTAAGCATCAGCCGAGACCAGGACCTTCTTCATAGTACTGAAAGATGAAAAGGACTGACAGATGATAAATAATGATGGATTAGATGGTTCTAGCTTTGTGTAATGGTTTACTTAGAACCTTTTCTAAAAAAGGAAATTGTTATACTGTAGTATTCAACATGGAAGCTTTTAATCCTAGAACACAGTAAAAACAGAAAGAATTAGTTAGATATTTCAGTATTACATTTCAGTGTTCTCGTCTTACTAAAATGTTCTCCTTGGTACCCTTGCTGAAAGGGGAAACATTTTGTTGAAGAGTTCAGGGTTCTACAAAAAAACGTTTAATGGCTTCATCAGAAAAACATTGGTTCTACATAGAACCCTTTATATGACACTCCAAGATGACTTTTTTCCAAGATTTTTTTATTTTATTTTGTAAAATTAAAAAAATGTAAATAATTTTTGTCATTTTTACGTTGCAAAGCAAATTCATTGAAGGTACCATAAATAGTTCTTCACCTATCTAGGGTAATAGTCAGAATTAACAGAATTAGTCAAGTTAATTGGCATGCTTTACACAAACACACACACACACACACACAGACACACACACACACAGTCATGTGTTAACTTGTGAAAAAAAATAATATATTTTTAATACTTAGAACCCGTATGTTTGTTGTTTAACATTTAACTTCCTCCTACAGGGTACAGTTTTAAAGAAGGTGTTGGGGGTTGTTAAAGTTTTTTGTTAGATAATTAAATCCATGTTATTAAACCTTAATATGGGTTACCTCAGAAAGACAGCCAAAAACATATGAATTATCAGACATTTATATTTTGTTCCTATGAATAAAACCCAGAGCCTGCCAGGTTCTGTGTAAAAAAAGTTCTATGAAGATTCTGAGCTGTATAAAGTGTATCCTAATGCAATAACTCTCATAACTTTCTGACAGGGAGGTGTTGTGTAGCTCTGTGGAAAGGTCAGGATGGCTTATATTCTCCCCATCACAGCACAGTGGTGAAGCAGGGGCGGATTTCAGGGTGAATCTGAGTGACGTGCACTCTAATCACAGCTGAAAAGCTGTCAGCAAACACACAACAAAACATCAACCTTTAAAACCGAGGTTAATGACCAGAGGCAAGCATCACGTAGGGCTGTGAGCTGTGCAGTGGCACGAAAACACCAACCAAACTTACTGTTCTTACTCAGCTGAAATGTGAAATCCATTATAATTAATAACAATCATTAAAACTAAAATATTTATTGAAACATACAGTAATGGAAACATGGCACATGAAAGCATATATTCCCAAACTGTACAGGATATGCAAAATATGCAATTCATGCAGACGGGTTCCACATCCTGATTGGTCAGGAGGTGCTGATTAATTCTCTGTAACAGGACGAGTTTGGCAGTTGTATGCCAGGTTTATATTAATATGCTCACTCTGTTATGGTTGCTATAGTAACAGCTTATTGACAGGGACGTGTACAGCTTATGCTATGCATTGTGTCTTCAGGATAAAGGAGTTTACGCAAAGCGGTTTCCTTGGAACATGACAAGCGGTTTTGTGTGACGTCGGGACGGCGGGCTTAAAGCCAGTTTTCGCTCTAAGGGAAAACACAGTGCGCATTCAATGGATAGCTACACCACCATGGACAGCAACACCACCTTGCTGGGGTGCCAAAATTTACCGTGACTGGCAGCGAATAATCAGCTACCCTCCTGCAGTCACCTGCTTGCTATAAAAAGCTCGCAGCTGCTTCATATGGTGAGTAGGACTTGCATGACAACGGACTTATGCTCGCGTCCTCTTTCCCTAAAGTCATACTGCTGGAAGGAAGTTCCTGTGCACTGAAAGCTCTAGTAAAGAAGTCGGCTCCCTGGCTGAACAGCCTCCCTGGCTTTCTCACACAGCACCGTTCTGCACCTCTCTCACCCTTACCCTCGAGCACCCCTGGACACTAAGTGCATCTGTGTGTGTGTGTGTGAGTGCCAGTATTAATAGTAGCTAAATAATAAAAAAAAGAGCACATAGTTCCACATATTGGTGTCTTGTGTCATCTGTGTTTTTCTGCCCTAAATCGATTCAGTTAGGGTGTGTTTTATGTCTTTTTAACTTAAAGAGAGAAGAACGAGAGGTTAACTAAGGAATGCCTACTGTATTGAGGGCTGCTATAACTAAAGTAAAGCCATGTTATGTTTAAAATATAAATGAGTTAACCACTTGATCTGTCTACTGAATTTCGATCTGGATGCTGATCGGCTTTGACACAGTGGCACCCTGGGAGAGAAACAAACATACACATGTGATGGTGTCTAAATGTTATCCAGCTTATTCGCAGAAAAGAAAGGTTTTTATGTCCTAGGCCAAACACCCTGATTACTTACATCCAATACTACATCAAAGAGCATGAGCGATTCACATGTTCTATAGAAATCCTCAGAAACAATAGGGGTCAAAACATGTCATAAATGTTTATTTTAATCCAACAGAAAGTGGAATGCTGATCTTAAAACTGAATTCAGCTTGAATTATTTATATGTTTGATAACGTGACAGGACTAAAGGAAGTTACAGCGGGACCTTGGATTACGAGCATAATTAATTCCTGGATGAGGGCTCGTATTATAAAATACTTGTAAATTAAAGCAAATTTTTCCATTATTCGTTCCACAGCCCTGCACTTTACCTTTTAAAAAAAGTAAAAATAAATCTGACAAATAAGTGTTTCTGTTTATGCGCGCAGGCACTGTGTGTGTGTGTGTGTGTGTGTTTGTATATATTTGTGTAAAGCTAAAGTAAGAGAAGACTCTTACTTTCAGCGCCTTCCGTCTCCCCCTTCTCATCTCACAAAGTAAACCATTCTCCTCTTTATTTGAATTTTACAGCAAAACACACACACACACACACACACACACACATTAACATGAGTGCACACTAACGGAATCACTGCTATAAAGTAAAACAAGCAAACAAATGAACCTGTGCTTTACCTTTGAAAAGAATCGTGACAGAGCAGTGTTTCTGTGTAGAACAGTGTGTCTGTGTGTGCGCTTACAAAAACAAAATAAAATATGTTTTAGCCAGTAAGAGACGCGCACTAAGACCAAGCTGGGGAGACGATTACCCACAAGGTTACCCTACATGATACTCGTAAACCAAGACTTACTAGTTTTTCAAGTCAAAATGTATAAAAAAATCTTTGCTCATCTTGCAAAACACTCGCAAACCGTGTTCCTCGCAATCCGAGGTTCCACTGTATTAAATAAAACCAATGATCAAACATAACTGACTCCTGTAGTTGGACATCATTAAAGCCTTAAGACCAGATATGAGATACATGTCAAAGATATGAAAGCAGTACAGAGGGAGAGAGAGAACACCTCAGTGTAGAGCTAGCTTGCTAATCTCACTTACCTGCAGGTCTGTCAAATATAAAAGCCTGAATAATAATGTGAATTTGTGGGGGCTGCATTTAATCAGATTCCGCTTCAGTTGAGGAGGAGGAACTTTGTGATTTGATTCACCGTCTTGTGATTGAGCGCTTTGCCAAAATCAAAATGAGATTATATAGTTTAATGCTCAAGAATATGAACTGACTCAGTTTGGACTTGCTGAAGGGACATGAAAGGATTTCACAAACAGCTGGGAAAAACCTTGTTTATTTTTAGATTAGATATGTACACTCACTGCCCACTTTAATAGGAACACCTGCTCATTTCTGCAGCTCTCTAATCAGCCAATCATGTGGCAGCAGCAGCATAGTTTATAAAACCCTGCCGAGACTGATCAGGAGCTTCAGCTGATGGTACATTAAACATTAGAATTTAGAAAAATGGTCTGTCTGACTTTAACCATGGCTTGGTTGTTTGCGCCAGGTGGGCCGGTGTAATTATTTCAAAAACTGCTGATCCTGCTTGGGTTTTTATACATAACAGGCTCACGAGTTGTAGTGAGTGAGTGTATACCTTAATTTTAATAGCTGACTCACTTCATGAAATGATAGTTTGTTTGAAATGATATTTGCAGTGTGAGCAGCAGCAGTACTGTATGGCAGTGAGATTAATAGTGGACTAAAGAAGGGAAACACATTTATATAGCACATTAGCACATTTCAACCACGCAACAGCGTCCTGTGCCTCAGTCGAGCTTTATGTCTAGCCATGCTCCTGGAGGCAAGAGAACTAGAACAGATTCTATAAAGGAGACGTAAAGTGCCATCAAACACTCTTTAATCAGAGTAGAGTTCACACAGGACAACAGTTTGAAAGAAGAACATCATCTGATTTTCACACACTTCACATAAATTTGCATAAATTAATCTTCGGCAGTACTTCTGGTTTTGTGCACATTTTGTCATGCCAGCATCATCCTTATTTTGTGTATTACCCGTGTCCAAAAATGTTTTAAGATACACTGAATGTATTTATAAATAAACAGCAACTGTAACTTGATGGCATACATGGTGTTATGAAGATATAATTAATGTTGGGGTAGTAACAGTAACTTTGCTTTGTTAGACTGCATTGCTGTTGATTATTTTCCTATAACAGCCACACACAATGGTTTATTAGTTATAAACATACTGCACCATACTGTGTGGCGATGTCCATCTGTCTATCTCTGTGTCTCGGTCTGTCTGCCTGTTTGTTCATCTGTCTGTCTTTCAGTATGCCTGCCTATCTGTCTATTTGTCTGTCTGCTCGAGTGGTTTGTTTATACAAACCAATCCACCCTTCCCCTGACTGATCTTCTTTACCCCTATCAAGCAATGTAACAGAGTGTTTTGTCAGCGTGTTCTCTTTGGCCTCCAGCTGAACGTTGCGTGTGTCGAACTTGTTCAGCAGTAATTGTGTTTGTGCATGAAAAATTTCTAATCATCATCTAACTCTGCGGCATGTTGCAAATCGGCTTTATTCTCCCTCCTCCCTTTATTAATGTGCACACAGATTTGTTCAAACTGGGAATAAGCCTGATTATTCCATGACATTTATCATGAGTCTGTGTTTAAAAGTGCAGCTATAATAAATATAAAAAGAAGATGTTCATACCAATTTTATAAATAGTGTTGCATTGGAAGATTGGTGAGTTTAACTCATACTACAGTATGGTGTTCTTTTTACAGCCCATTATCTCAGACCCCTCACTTCTAATTTTAACTGTACTATTTATTCATTGTATACCAAAACAGTCCATTAACAACCCTATATTTATCTATTTATGAATATAAACCATACTTATATGTTGCGGAACATCTGAAATCTTTAAAGTTGTCGTTTACATTATCACCATCATCATCAACACATCAGCAGTTATAAACCGTTTTTTTTACATCTCTCTCTCTCTCTATCTATCTATTTATCTCTTCTTTGCTTTTAAAATGAATTACAGCTTGTCATGTTACAAGGAAACCACAAAGAAGTGTAAACTTCTGAAAATAAGTATCCTGCTAAACTTACCTCTGACTGTTACAAAGCACTGACACTGGAGACTCCATCCATATACATTTCAGAAACACATTCTAGAAACATTCTCAACATAACAACAGCTAACTTGTCATTTTTTATTTGTTGGTTTAACATTGCTTAACTTTGCTGAATTCTGCAAGTGTGTAGTCTGTAATGTTTTTTATTAGGGAAATATTTAAAAAAGTCTGCAATCTGCTGGTGTGCTTTTCTATTCTGGACTTTCTATGTTTTGTATGTGTGTGCATGCGTGCGTGTGTGTGCTTAAACTAATTGAACATATTGACATCCCCGCTTCTCACCATGTCCTGGTTTTATCCTTTCACCTCAAATAAATCATGAAATCGCCGCCTCTGAATTTAATTAAGGTTGGTGTGTGTTACAGCAGCTTTTATCACATGCACAAAAAAAACAACCTAAATTATTACATTCTATCAGCTCAGAATAAAACCGTTCTGACAAGAAGTGAGTTTATTTATTATGAGAATCATTAAACAGAGTTTCATTTCACATTCACTGAGAGTTTTTTGTTACTTATTAGGATTTGTATAATATTTTCAGCACTTCAGACTTTATTCAACTCAAAAATGTTAGCTCCAACATAACAAACAGGATTGAATTCCACGGCCTGGATAACTCCGGGCGAGCTGGGACTTGGAGGTCGCAGCGACCTTGCAGTTTGATTTGTATTTCTTTTTGCAGACGTGCAGTGTGTTGTGCTTGTGCTTACAGAGCACATCTCTTCCTCCAGGACCAACACGTCTCACTGAGCAAAACAGCACCGCGCCATAATTGTGTTCACCCGCTTATTGGGTTGTCATTATTTTGTGTATTTGCATCGAATTGTTTCGTTATTTTGCATATTTAGAGTAACGTCGTCTGTTTCCGAGGGGAACATACTGCTCTGAGACACAAGCATATTTAATATACATTAGATATTCACGATTCACTGACTTTCCAAATAAAAATCTCTTACAAAATGCTTTTGCACACAGATAAAAGATGTTAAATTACAAATTACTCCGGTACGCAGATTTATATACTATGAGGAAATGCACACTGATATTTTCTAATAAATTTTATTACAATGTAATACTGAGAATTTTATTCATACGTCATTTTTTATTTCCAATGCAATCTTTATTCAAGTGTGTAAGAACATTAGTTTAAACGTAAATTATAGGTAAGTACATAAACTTCTGAACTTCGGAAGTAAGGAAATAAAAAGTGTGCAGGAAAGTAGTAAAGTGTGGATAAACAAGTAAAATAAATAAATAAATAAAAGATAAATAGAGATTGATTAGGTAAGATGCTAAGAAAATTGTCAAAAAGTTAATAAGTACTGTAGGTATAAAGTGAGTAGTTTTTAAGTGATTAAATCAGTAGTGAGGAGTATTTGAGTTCTTAATGAGGTAATTATTAGGTTTTAAGATGAATAAATGTAAAAGTAATTCAGACTGTTAGTTAGTATCTGTAAGCAAATAAGTTAACAAATAATAAACTAAGCATTTACTGTGATAAATAGGGTTTAAGTTGTAAACAGGTGTTAATTACATTTGTAAATAAGTTTTAAATTTAAAATTACATTGAAAATGAATACATATACTGTACATAAGTTGTTGTTAGTCTTGCCAAAGCGGACCATTGTTCCACACACAGCTTGGCACAGTTTTACGCCAAATGTTTTGCCAAACATAACCCTATCAATTTATCTGACCAAAACAAGTTTACAAGAGAGTGGCGAAGAGCCTCAGCACAGTGGCATAGAACCCCTACCTCCAAGTAGTGGACTGGAGTCGTAACTGCAAAGCACACAAAAATTTAATAAAAATCCTGTTTTACACCAGCAGCAACTTACATTTACATTTAGGCATTTGGCAGACGCTCTTATCCAGAGCGACTTACATTTTTACCTTATTATATCTGAGCAGTTGGGGGTTAAGGGCCTTGCTCAAGGGCCCAACAGTGGCAACTTGGTGGTTGTGGGGTTTGACCCTGGGATCTTCCAAACCGTAGTCCAATGCCCTAACCACTAAGCTACCCCTGGCCCAACTTACAAATGAAGTCTCAA
Source organism: Clarias gariepinus (assembly GCF_024256425.1). Lineage (NCBI taxonomy): Eukaryota > Metazoa > Chordata > Actinopteri > Siluriformes > Clariidae > Clarias > Clarias gariepinus. The sequence goes on from NC_071112.1 coordinate 27,313,646, forward strand.
TTTGAAAAGATGTACAAAACATAAAACACCACAAAAAAAGTATTAATCATAGAAAACAAAATTGACCACCAACAGAAACGTTTTGTACTTTATAACTGTACGTTATGACTTCTAAATATGACCGTTAGATACAGTTGGTCAGGAAACTCCTGAAGTCAGGTGCAGACAGGACACTTTCACTCACAAACTCCTGTGAAAAAATACAGAGATAGATTCAATTAAAATTCCAAATACTTAAATTAGCAAATGAAAAATATTTATACTTTGCTCCTCTCGCTTCACAACTCATGAGAACAGACCGAAACCAGAACCGAACCGCAGAATAAGCACACGCATATAACATAACCGCCGGTATTTTAAGTGTGATTAAAAATACAAGAAACAGCTTAAACATCGCTAAACAGCAGGTGACATTTATGTTTAGTATTTCGTTTCTATTTAGAAAGATGGGAATTAATCCCATTTGTCCTCTCAACAAACTATGTTCTCTTTTGCGATATCTTCTCTTGATGTTTGCTTTGATATTTCCAGTTTTCATAGTGACAGGATCTCTTTGGTTTATCTCAACACGATTGAATCTAATACATGTTAAGTTGTTGAATTTCATGCAAATACAACATAATTTATTCATGCTCGTCTTGGAAACATTGAATTATTATGTACAAAACACATATTACATTTTTAGTAACAAGCCAACTTCCTTTTTTTGAGTGTATGTATATAAATATCTATAACGTATATTAGTATATAATTTAATGTAAAATTAAATATTTATTTAATGTTTGTTAACTTGTATATAAATATTGAACTAAGCAAATAAGTACTAAGCAGTAAATCCTGTAAGTGTCCTATAAGATTGTTTAAAGTAAGTACATGCTAATTACTGTACATGTGTAGGAATATATGTTGTGGAAAAAAAGATAAGCCAATAGTAAAAATAACGGTAGTATGTAATTCAGTAAGTTACTGATTAGATAAACATTTATTTTTAACTAACTAAATAATGACACAAATAAACAAGAAACACAAATACATTAATAAAAAAAATCTAATTAGTTATGTTATCATTATTTTGCCTAAATCTGCCACAAGCCATAGTGAAATAAGGCAGAAATTAAATGAACATGATATATATATATCAACAAATATAGCAACAAATAAATAAATGAATAAATAAATATAGATGCACATCTATTTTTGGAAGTCATCAATCCAGTCTATTAAAATGTAATCCAATTAGTATTTAATTAGAAGGAAATCATCTCATGTCATTCTGAGTTTAGGACATTTGATTGGCATTTTCACATCTCATTCATATAGAGGCATCTTTTCATTCCGCACCCTGCTGCCACCTCATATTAGCATGATCTATTCAGAGGGCTTTCTGAGATAGTGCTTAAAGAAGAATTCTGTGTGAATAAACATGACATTTACATTGAAGTTGATTTGCAAAACTATATTCCTATATCACTTTTCATTGTGATGAAATGTCAAGGTGACTTATGGGAAAGACTATGTTACAGGTAGTACATAAGACCTCTCATAAAGTAAATCTCAATATAGAATAATATAGAATAAACTGTACAGTAGCTTTGAAGCTTTTTCTAATACATTGTTGTTTCTATGGTACGGTAACAGCTTGTTCACAGATGTGTCCAGACTTAAAATCAGACTTAAAATATATTCATAATAAGGTGAGGTTTGGTTCTATAAAAGGGCTGGGGACCCTCCCGTTCAGCGAGCGTATGCTGTCTGAATACAGGTTTCAATGTCTGCCATGTTTATTTTATTACGCTTCAAAAGCCTAACATAATACCATGTTTGTTTTTACATGCCTAGAGCCTGGAGGTGAATGTATGAAGAGAGTATCTGAAGAGATGTGGACCAACTGTTTAAACACTGGTAAGCATTTGTTCATGAATTTTGGCCTATTCATTGACATAATTAAATTTAACTTGATGCACCATAATAATAACCTAGGTTTTTTTTGCACTTATAGGAAGCATTAAGTGATTTTTACATTCATACATCAGACACTGTTTTGCCAAATAGAGCAACTTGTCTAACAAATGTGTTTTCTTTTATTAGGTTGTTCAGAAAGATGAAGCTCAGGCTGAACTTGAGAGGTGCACGATGGCCCTGTTTGTCCTCAGGGAGGAAGAGGACTGTCTTCAGCCACCACAAGAAATCGGGATTGTGACTTATTGAGTTTCCATCAGCACATGAATGTTCCATGTTTGGCCTTATCTATGCGTTAAACTTGAGTATCCTGGTGAGCTCAAACACACATTTGTGGCCTGGCAGAAAATATTTAGGGAACGTATTCTATATTGACATTAAAATATTAAATTTTGGTCACACTATTTGTCAAACAATTGTCAGATTTTCACATCGTTAGCAAATAGGATTATACAGTTTTTAAGCTTAAGTTATTAAAAATGCATTGTTTTATTGATTTTATTTTTGTTTTCTGTCTTTTATTGGAGAAATAATTTAAAAGTACAACATGGTATGCTTTCAAGGATGGTAATAAATGTTTTTGGAGGAGAACTTGTTTTTTCATTGTCTTCATTTATAAATGTAACTTTTCTACAACTGCAATTTTTTTAAGTTGATCCAAAGTATCTTTTTTTTATATATTTTTAAATTATGAATGCCTTAAATCTTTATTTGATGCAACTTAAAAAAGTTAATTTTCTCAAACATTCAAAAAGTGGTTTATATCAAGTTTATAATTTTAGGTTAGATTTAGCAGAATATTAAGATTAAGTAATATAGCCAACTAATTTTTTTTTATTTGGAACAACTTAAAAAATTTGGTTTGATTTACCTTCAGAAATTAGTTTACATGAACTTAAAATTTTTAAGTTAGGGTAATTGGTTTATTTACATTACATCAATGCTAAAAAATTAGGTGTGACAGATTACTTCAATTTTTTTAAGTTGAGCCAGTGGTAATTTTTTTCAGGGTAGGATGGTCAGGGCATGCTACTTACCCTTTCTTTCCTGTCCCCCAACAGACTCTGACAAATCCGGCACACTCGCCGATACACACAGCAAACTGTCTGCATTCTACCCGCAACACGAAATTGTGCTTATCTTAGCAACGGCATTGTCAGCGCCTCCAAAAGTGCCCTATCTGCACCAGGCATCCAGACCTCGTCTGAAACATAAGTAAAATTATTTCTCTAACTGAGAAGCTGAAAAGTAGTTTATGTTTATAGTTTTCCTCCTGCACACCTTTTTGAATTTTGAGCTGCTAAAAAAATAAAGACTTTGAATTGTTTTACTGCAATCACGTCTTCTGGCATCCTTCGTCCACCCTAGTGCCCACTTACAACATGATAAGAAAGAGAATAAAGAGAGAAGTGAGAACAGGAACTAGCTTGATTTATATCATTATACTATATTGAGGGTATGTTCCGATACTGTAACCTAGCAAAAATTAATCACTAAATCACATTACCCATGAGTCTTTGCCCCTTTAGTTTTTTGCTTTAGCTTTTAGTCAACAAAGTTATATATGTTTTAAAAGTATCTGCTGTGTAACATATATATATATATATATATATATAATTTTTTTTTTTTGTAAAATTTGATTTTAGTAATGTGAAATTTCTACAACAGGTATCTGAGATGTTTACATTACCAGGGTAAAACACATGGAATAAGTGATATCTGCATTGGTGACACTGGCTTGGGTCTTAAATGAAAGTTAAAGTTTCTTTAACAGATGTTCCCCGAAGAGAGAGCATGGAGTCAGGAGGTTTACATACACTTTGAAACAGAACGCAGCCAGAGTCTAAAATTCAGTATAAAATATATCGGTCATGGTGATCTGTTTTTTCCACAAACAGCTGCTTATTCATCACTCAGTACATTTGCTACAGATGACAAACTTGCCTGTCAGTTTTACCATGACAGATTATTTTTCTTATACTTTATGCTTTATACTTTGTACTCTTTTTCTGTGCTTACTGTTTGCAAGAGAGTTTTGGAATAAATGAGGTTGAAACAAAGTTCATAGCAGGTTCTGAATGAATTAACATGTAGAAAAATATACTAACATTAATACTAATAATTGCTATAATTTATATCATACAAGTGCTTATTCCAAGGACATTCAATTTAGCTTAATTACGTTTAGTTTAGTTCAGAAGTCAAAGTTTTAGATTTACAATATATAAATATGCACAGAAAATAAAACAGATTTTTTTTCCCCTTTTAATTATGTAATCTTCAAATAAATTCAGAAGCTTCTTTAATGTTTTAAATGATGCAGTTCCACTCTTTTTTTGGAACTGTTTATACCAATAACATTTTTCATATACTGTAATAGATTTAACTCCCAAATTTTTAAAGTAAAATAGTTAATGATATAACATGGCATATTCTGTTCAAACTTAAATTTAATAAAATATTTTAGACTGATTTTAAAGCATTTTTATTCAGGAGAGATTTGCATATATTCAGGGTGCAAAAGTCTCAACCATCATTAACAGTTTTTTTTTGTAATAGATTTTATAAAATGTTTGTAAAATAAATATCAGTATTCCACTACAAAAATTAAAGTTACAGAAAAGATTTGTATGCCAGAAAGATAGCGGCATTTTATATAAGCGACCACAAAAAAAAAAAGAGAAGGGTAGCTGCTGGGTGAAACAGTCAAAGAAGAAGTTTTTTAGGGGGTTTTTGCAGGCTGCTCAGTAAAACTTACTAGATAATTCTACCAGACACTAAAGGATCCTCAAAGAATCGTCACATCAAATACTGACTTACTAGTTACAAATTCTTGCTTTATAGTTTTTCTTTTTTCTTTCTTTTTTTTAAGACATCCGTATTTTACAGCAGGTACTACTAAATGATGCACCATAGTCTGGACCCAGACTGAGTAACAGTTCTATCCGAATCTTAATGCCTTTAATGATAAATAAGAATATACCAGTGATCTACTGTAGCACTTTTTCCCCCAAAAAGGTCTCCTGCATTACTCACTAGAGCAAATCAACATGATAGTGTGCATAATCAACAAAAACAATAATGTTACAAAGACTATGAAAACTTAACATTCAAAGATGATTGGACAGATCAATATACTGCATTTTTATTGATCCTGCGGCAAGATTAAACTAGTTTGTCTTATACAGAACTGTATGTTTAAAGCACAGAAGCAAATGAAGATGCACTAAAGATTGATTTAAAGGGATCCTATTTAAAGGGGTCCAAAAAAAAAACTTTTACATTTTAAAGGTTGCTAATATTGCTTAATGAGTCTCCTAAAACAGGTTTACAGTACATGTATGCAAGGTCAAAAAACACTTTGTTTTTTTCCAAAAATAGATTTAATTGAACCCCATTTCTAAATGATTTGTAGTGTGTAGCAGCTCGAAGATTCAATCTGTCTAAACCCCTCCTTTCCGTGAGCCACCACTGCGGTGATTGGTCAGGTGGCACGGTGATTTATGACTGGTCTACCGCTACAGCGTGTGTCGGAAAACGAAACGCCCATGACCATAACTGAACGCCGGGTCTGAAGACCTGTCAATACACAGAAAAGATGCCGTTGGTTTTACCATGTAACGACCAGCTAATTTTATATTAACTGTGGCTACAAAAATCGAGAGGTCTTTTATCTTTGTATTGGTGTTGGGTTAAAAGGCCAGTGAGCAAAAAGGACAAACCCAAACAAGTATATAAAGTATAAGTAACTTGTATTATACAAAACTGAATAAAGTAAACGAAAAAGGAGCACCACAACCAAACAAAGATATAAACAATATTTATAAACTATATATATTAAATGGTATGTGTATGTGTGCATGAACGCGAGTGAGTGGAAAATGTCTGTGTTTATTGTATGTGTATTAGAGGAGTATAGTTTGGTCTCACCGGGGTTAAGGAAGTTCGGGAGGCAGATGACGGTGGGTGAGAAGTCCAGGGAATATGTCCAGTCAAAGATAATCCGGTTGAAAAATCTTCGCGTGTGTGTGTGCATTTTTTATGCATTTTTCCCCCTTCGCAAGTTCAGTTTTGGTGAATGGTGGAGAATAAACAGTTAAAAAGGATTTTGTGTGCTCTCGTTTTTTTTATATTACAAAGTGTTTAGGCGAACCCGGCATGAATGCTCGGTCACATTAAGAGAAGTGTGGTTACGTTAATTGTAAGAAGGTAAGCAAGTTGCTCGCGCCATAGTACGTGGGCGGACATTATGCAAATATGCTACGGAGTGACGTGGATCCGTAACAGAGAAAAATTAGATTTGCAAACGACTTGTTTAGGCGAATGTGAGCCGATTTTTTTTTTTTATGAAACAAAACCTTAATTTATCGTGCACTGTCAGCGTCACAGATAGTGCAGATAGTTAATGTTCACATACAGCTACATGACACACTGCATGAAAGATCATATTTGAAAAAGCATAATATTATATATATATATATATATATATATATATATATATATATATATATAAAATATTATTGTTTATATATACAAAACAATAAGAGTTCACCCCTAGAGGGCGATGGGTGCCCGAAATCTTTGTGTAGTTTTTTGTTTGTAGACTCAGTTTTCCAGAATGCACTACGGTCAGGTGATAAGAGCGCTCACCTGAACTAAGATAGCTCGTTAGTTTCTGTATAAATAGCTATTTGTTCTGAAAAACTGGGTCGAGCATTGGTTATGTTAAGTGGGCATTTTGTTTATGGAGTTGTTTAGTTGTGTCTGTATGTATCCTTGCCTCTGTGTCTCCTAGTAAGCTTAGCCTCCAATGTGGTTAACAATGGTTGTTTCATACCTAGTCTGCTTTGTACCTAGTCTGTTCTTCCCTTTTTGTGTGCATAGAGATGTAACTCATGCGGTGTTCTGGTTTTACCGCCACGCTTCACGGTGGTGACATTTGGGTTTGTGCGTTTGCTGACTTCTTCCGCTGGGTGGCGCTATATAACTACAGACTGACGCCTAGGGCATCAGTTCATTCTCTGCATGATTAATGAGCCGCGCTCCGTTAGAGCTGCACATAGTAGCAGATAAAATCAAGTGGAACACTGTAGTTAAATGAATTTATAATCACAGTATTAAAATTACAGTACAAATGTAGAATTTAAATTCTAGTTTTATCATGTGTAATTAGAAAAGCTACGCATGTCTGTTTTTGTCATCTTATATTTCGTGTTCTTTAAATTTGTAGTAGATTTATTAACTGAAATAAACGAAAATAAATTACCATAAAAATTCTAACATTTTCAGGTCGTGCTACTGCGTCAGCAGACGTCGATGTGTTTTTGCGTTATTATAAGAAGTAAATGCAGTAGGCTATGATCATCATAATGTTCTTTAATAAATAATAAAAACATTTTTTTTTTAAAATTACATTTTTACATCCCAGCACCCCCATTGTGCTGTACGACAGCTGGCAAAAACCTTATAAAATACAAGTGAAACATTAAACGAATTTATCATCACAGTACTAAAATTACAGTATTCTAGTATGTTTCATACCCTAGTCTGGTGTCCTTGAATGTGTAAGTTATTAAATGTTTTGGTTTTAAACAAGCTCCCAAAGTAAAGCCAACTTTTGTTCATGTTTATTATGTTTTATCTCATCATTAAAAGACTTGTAAGCCCCCTTACCTCTGCATCTATGCCTCACCTTAAGCCCACATTCAACCCAACAACACATGTTTAAATGTTTAATTTAGTTACTGAAAATTGATAATGGATATTAGTGAAATGCTCTGGAAATTCTAAATTGATAACTTTTTATAGACTGGTTTTATATATCAGATAAGGATCTAAATCCTAACACAAACATGAAATTTTGACCTTAACTCAAAGTAAATATTATTGAATGGAACCTATTCAATGTGCATTTAATATGCTTTTTCTACAGCATTTATTTGCATTTACATACATTTACATTACATTTGCATGTGTATTTGCATGTGTCTAAGACTATATGTCGTATTAAAATCTCAAATTATTTTTATTTCTTACTTAAGTAGAGTGGTCTGTTATGATTTTAAACTATTTCATCAAAGAAAAACATCAAATCAAAATGATTTGGATATAAATAATACAACAAAAACCACAAGTCCAGGTGGCAAGCTTAGCTTCTAAACTAGATACCATTGCCAAAAACTTGCCAATGATGCAAGATACACTGGGATGTATCATCACTGATACTGCTAGAATTTCTTGAGGGTTTTATGAGTTAAAATAGTAGACCTCCCCATCCAGGTGAATCCACCTTGACTGCAGCTTTAGATACCAATCGTACAGGTATTTATCAGAATTTTGTGGAATGGACACCCTGAAAACTTGGGGCAACCCTGCTTTGAACACCAAGTTATAGTGCCAGTAATAGTGCTTATCAAAAAGATTTTTGGGGAAGCCCCTAAAAGGGAAGAAAGGGACCTTAATCTTGGCTCAGGTGTGGAGGTTAGCTGATTTTGGCAGATGTAATGGTCAATTTGGACCAACTATCTGACACTGTGTAAGTCAGCCTTTCTCAATTGTGATAAAGTGATCTTCCATTTTCCATCTTCCATCCTGGCTCATACTTTCTCTTTACCTTTATGAACATAATAAAGATAATTCTTTTTGCCATGGCTTTCTTGGTCCTGGCTGTTTGGGAACTAGTTTAGGCCCACTTCCCTTGTTGCCATCATCCCCACAGGAAAGTTTTTGATTGTGAAATGAGCCCGCCACATTGTTTTCTCCACATTGTCTCCACGCTCAATTTTTTTGTGGACCTTTGATGCCACTGCCCACTATTTTGGGGTCTCGAGAGTCTTTGAACTGCATGACTTCTCCGGTTTATTATCACAGTATGTAGCTGTTCTCATACAGAGCATCACTGTTTAGGGTCTATAGCTGATTACCAATGTTTACACCAGGGGACACCCAAAGAATTATTATGGATTGTGAAGTTGCAACTTGGAACTTTAATGTGACTCAGAACAATGTAATTTATTCCAACTCTCAACTCTGTTTAAATGTTGTGTTCCTGTCTCTTAGGTAAAAGCAATCACATTTTAGCTTCTGTTATTTGTTTACTGAGTAATGAGACTGACCTTTCTGTGCTGACGGGTGGTAATCATTTAAATAGATCCAACCTACATCTCCTGTTTTTGATAAAAAAAAAAAAACTTTTGAAATACTAGCATTTCTTTTCATTCCGTAACAGCTTTTTCTTTTACCAATTTTTTTTTTATTTCATTATTATTCGTCTGAATTTATGCAGAACGCCCACTATACACGTTAGTACAAGCTGTTAAAAAAGATAGCATATTTAAATATAAACCTGCACTACTGTCAGAGCTGCTCTTATGGAAAATTAATCAACACCTTCTGACTAATCACAAAACTGGCAATTATTTAGTTTTACTAACTTAAGGAGAGAAAAACAGAGAGGCAGTGAAGGAGATAACTGTTTATAGCTGCTTTAACATAAGTGGCAAGAGGATCTGACTTGTTTCCCAAACAGTATGTCTAACTATACAGGTATTTACACATTTTGGAGGAGATATAGTCATGGATGAAGCAAAATTTCCTGCAGCTAAACAGCTCTAAGACTGAAGCTATGTTAGTAGGCACCCCACATCAGGTTAGGTCATCTTTCACCCCACACCAGGTTAGGTCATCTAACATCACCAGTATTACCTTTTCTGGTCAGGATATCCCATTGTCAACATCTGTTATAAACCTTGGGGTTCAAATGGACTCTTGTTTGACGTATGAGGCTCATGGCAAACATCTGTGTAAAACGTCTTATTTCCACCTCAGGAATATAGCAAAGCTGCGTCCAGCACTCACGTTTGTCTCCTCCAGGCTGGACTTCTGCCATGCACATCTCATTGGGACTACTGGGATAACCCTTCAAAAGCTGCAGTATTTTCAGAACAGTGCTGCTAGGATCCTGATGAGAGGGCGTAAATACGACCATATTACGCCCATTCTTAAATCTCTTCACTGGCTCCCTGTTTCATTTACATTTACATTTACATTTAGGCATTTGGCAGACGCTCTTATCCAGAGCGACTTACAAAAAGTGCTTTAATGTTTACAACATTGGATACATACTTACACTGGGTTAACTAGGTTAATAACTAAGTACCATTAGTCCAACACATCTGAGAAGAGTTTTTTTTTTTTTTTTTTTTTCCGGGGGGGTGGGGGGGGGGTTAGTCCAAGTACTGGAGAAACAGATGCGTCTTGAGTCGTCGTTTAAAGATAGTCAAAGTATCTGATGTACGGACATCTAGCGGAAGTTCATTCCACCACCTAGGTGCCAGAACAGAAAAGAGCCTGGATGAATGCCGCCCTCGATCCCTGAGAGATGGTGGGATGAGGCGAGCAGTGCTGGAGGATCGGAGGGAACGTGGCGCAGTGCGTGGTGTAATTAGCGCAGAGAGGTAGGTGGGTGCTGGGCCATTTTTGGCTTTGTAGGCAAGCATCAGTGTTTTGAATTTGATGCGGGCAGCTACAGGAAGCCAGTGCAGGGAGCGGAGGAGTGGGGTGGTGTGGGAGAACTTGGGAAGGTTAAAAACGAGTCGTGCTGCTGCATTCTGGATCAGTTGCAGAGGACGAATCGTGGACAAAGGCAGGCCTGCCAGGAGTGAGTTGCAGTAGTCCAGTCTTGAAATAACAAGAGACTGAACAAGCACCTGAGTAGCCTGTGAAGAAAGAAATGGGCGAATTCTTCTGATATTGTAAAGAAGAAATCGACAAGAGCGAGTAAGGTTAGCGATGTGTGGGGAAAATGACAGATGATTGTCCACAGTTACCCCAAGATTGCGGGCAGTGGTTGAGGGAGTGATTTGGTTGTTGTCCATGGATATCACAAGGTCTTGACCTGGAGATGAGTCACAAGGGATAAACAACAGTTCGGTTTTACTGAGATTGAGCTTCAGCTGATGAGCAGCCATCCAAAATGAGATGTCTGCCAGACATGCTGAGATTCGGGTGGAAACCTGAGTGTCAGAGGGAGGAAAGGAGAGAACAAGTTGGGTGTCGTCTGCATAACAGTGGTATGAGAATCCATGCGATGATATGACCTTACCAAGAGACCGGGTATAGAGGGAGAACAGAAGAGGACCAAGTACTGAGCCCTGCGGGACACCAGTAGAGAGTCTACGTGGGGCAGATGTAGATCCCCTCCATGTTACCTCATATGACCTATCTTTTAGGTAAGAAGCAAACAATTGCCACGCTGTTCCACAAATTCCAAGGCTTGTAAGAATAGATAATAGAATCTTGTGGTTCACGGTGTCAAATGCAGCTGATAGGTCCAGGAGGATGAGGACAGATGAAAGTTTGGCAGATCTAGCAGCATTGAGCTTCTCAGTGACTGACAGAAGGGCAGTCTCTGTGGAATGTGCTACTTTGAATCCAGATTGGTTTGGGTCATTAAGGTTGTTCTGTGAGAGATAAAGAGACATTTGATTATAAACCGTTCTTTCAAGAATTTTGGAAATAAAAGAGAGCAGTGATACCGGGCGATAGTTGTTAACTTCTGATGGGTCCAGGCAGGGTTTCTTGAGGATGGGAATAACCCTCGCCTTCTTAAAAGCGGCAGGAACATGACCAGATGATATGGATTGGTTAATGATGGCTGTGGTGAAGGGAAGGAGGTCTCGTGAGATGGCCTGGAGCATTGTGGAAGGGATTGGGTCTAATGAACAGGTGGTGGGGTTAGATGACGAGATGATCTGTTGAATCTCATCAGATGACAGGTTGGAAAATTCTGCTAAAATTTAGAATTGATTACAAGGTTTCCCTTCTTACCCACCAGTGTATTTATGGGGATGCCCCTCCCTACCTCAAAGAACTTATTTCCTCAAATACGTCCACACGCAACCTCCGCTCTGCATCAGTACATCTTTTAAAAATGGTATGAAGACTAAACTTCATACCATGGGAGATCTTTTTGCTCAGCTGCACCCAGACTGTGGAACGCTCTCCCTGAGTATCTGAGGACGCCACAGACCGTTGATGCTTTTAAATCTGGTCTTAAAACTTATCTTTTGATCAGAGCTTTCAGGTCGAATTAATTTTGTAGCACTTTGAGATTTGTTTCAAATATAAAGTGCATTATAATTAAAATGTATTATTGCTAAAATGTATTATTTTGATCTTCAGTAAAGAGAAAATTAGGGATAAAACCTTTGATGTGAAAACCAGCAACTTTTGGGATATAACTGTGGCTCCACTTGCATCACGCACACTATGCTAACATGATGTAAAAAATATCCACAGATTCACTGTATGTTGTGTATTTAGGAGGCGAAACTCCAGGTAAGTGATTAGAATTCTCTCTTCCCTTCAGATACTTGATTATTTCCCTCTGATTGCGATCTAATCTGTATTCCACGCAGCTGTTCGATGCAGCAGTGGCTCATTGTGAGGGAGGGAAAAGCATGTGTGTTTATTTGACCTCGATGATTTGAGATTTAGTCGAAGGTCGTGATAAATATGCAGGCTTTTATCTGTGGGAGTGGAAGAGAGAGATGATAAAAGCGCTTAATGCGGTCAGGAGAGCCTTCCTGTTCTACTTACAGTCCTATTACACCAATAACTGCGTGATTATATCGAGACACAGAACTCGGGAGAGAAAAGCGATAGGATGTAAACACAGAGTTTAATATTCAGGTCAGAATCCAGAGCTGAGGCAGAGACTGTCATCATGGACGGAGTTGTAAGTGTTTATTTTTTGTTGTGAAGAGTTACAACAAACCCAATATGAGGTTGTAATACAGAATGTTAGGGCACATAATGAGTTCTGGATTGTGATTGGTCATAAGGTGTTGATTAATTTTTTCTATAACAGTAGCTCTGACAGTAGAGTGGGAGTAAATTACAGGTTTGGACATGTACAGTGACCACTTAATTTTCTCTCTCTCTCTTTCTCTATGTAGTTAGTTAGCGTTAAAATATATGCGATGAAATTAAGAAAAGTTCCACAGAAAAAACTAAAGAGGTGTTTTTTAAACCGCTATTAGTTGGCATCAGATCGGAATTCTGAATTAAACTATATCTGTTTAGCCACTGTGCATCTTTCACAGCTTTGTTTAATGAATAAAACGTGTATATGAAGTGTAGGGAATAAGCACACTTAATCAAGCTTGCTAATCCTTTAAAGAACGAATATTAAAGCATATTCCAACTATTGCCACGAGGAACTAAATGCAGGATTGAAAGGAAGCGTTGTCTCTAACACGACTATGTTAAAAAACATAAAGGAAAGAGAGACTTTCTGTTCTGCAAATTCCTAAGGATTTAAGACACATTGTGCAGAATGCAAAGCATGAAGAGTGTGTGTGTGTGTGTGTGTGTGTGCGTATTTGGGCTTAGCGCTGAGTAATGTAATTACTCAGCCATTTCACTGCTGCAGGCTTAAACAGACATATGGGATGCCACAGGAGTGTAAAAGCATGTTCCTGCTGTGTGTATCAGAATATTCTGGGGGGTGTTTCTTGTTCTCCATGTCAATCAGAACAACGTTAGCTGACAATAGGTTTCATGTGCTTTGTATCTTGCAAATTTGTGTCCTCATTAGCCAGCTGCAGATATTACAGTGCTGCATCCTTGCTGACCAGCTGTTTTAGGGCGAAACTTACAGCGCTGCATCCACACTGGCCAGCTGTTTTTTGGGAGGTCTTACAGTGCTGCACGTAATTATCCATCTGTTTTTAAACATGTTTTATGGGCAGCTTTGTTTTTAAATCCCTGTATGGTAGTTGTAGACAAAACTTTTCGTTATTTTCTACCAGGAGATTATAAACCCTTTAACACAAAAACACAGAGTGAAAGCATCTCACTGTAAACTCAGTAATAAAACACTGCCCCATTCATTAGAATTGAGATATCAGACATTTTAGGCACATCTTTTTTCTTTGCACTAATGCACACAGACACCACTGGGGGAGTGGGGTGGGGGTGTTGGGGGTGGAGTATGGGGTTGGGGTGCACCCCCTCTTTGTTAGCGTCAATAGTCCTCATTGGCCAGCAGTTTTTGGACACGTCTGTGCTGTTTTTGGGTGGATCTTAATGCTTTGCCCTCTCCATCCAGCTGTTTTTGGGTGGACCCCACAGTGTCCTCACTGACCAGTTGTTTATGAGTGGGTGTCCCATATTCTTACTGAGCAGTATGTTTTGGATATGTCTTGTAGTGCTGTGTCCTCACTGGCCAGCAGTTTTTGGACAGATCTCACACTTTGTTTTCACTGCACAGCTGCTTTTGAATGAGTTTTAAAGTGCTGCGTGTTGACTGGCTAGCTGCTTTTTAACATATCTTATTAACAGGCTGTTTTAAAATCCCTTTAGAGTAGTTGTAGACAAAAATTTTATCTACTCTCAGTACATTACAAACCCCAAACATAAAAACACAGAATGAAAGCTTCTTTTTTCAAACTGAGTAATAGAAGCTCTGCCTCCTTCATTAGAAATGAAGTAGCAGATATTTTCATCACATCTTTTTCCATAGCACTAATAAACAAAGACAGCACACACCCTTTGCAACAATTTGAGCACCTCCTTATTTAGTTATAAGTCCTTCCCTAGGACTAACATACACCAAGGCCCTATCTTTTCTTGTCTTACATTGTCGTGTCCTCACTATTCAGTAGGTACAGTACAAACCACCTCCTCATCAAAGAGGCAGCACTCGTTCCTGCCCAAGTTAACTGTATACACTGTAACGGGTTTAACGAGTGGGTGGCACCACAGACACCACAGCTAAGGTCTTAGAGAAAAGTGTCATTTTATTTGGGAAATGAGAAAGAGAAAGTTTTAAGGAGGCGAGACAGAAAAAAAGAGGAGGAAAAAGAGTGAAGGTGTACATGTGCAGGTCTAGAGGCAGTGCCCAGCTGGCATGTTGCCACAAGAGGGGTTGGTAATGGCGGTGGGCAGGATGGCGGAGTGGACTCCCACTGTCTTGGCTTAACCAGCCTTTTGTGTGGTTGCCAAAAGGGTGTGCCTTTTGACGTTGAGTTGAGGAAATTAGGCAGTTTACCTGGATTCCGGAGGCTGGCTCTACACAAGAGTGAAAATGTTGTGGGACCTTATGCAGTCTTTTGGTGGCTGTCCTCAACTCGGAGATCAAATGGCTAAACTCAGTTCTATGGCCTTTGAAGTTCCTGGGGTGCATTACATCACCCCACTTGCATGGCACTCTTGTGTTTTTAGAGTTCACAATGCTGCTCAGTAAAATTCCAGGACCTCGAGCTACACTCCGCACACTGTTTTTGTAGTGCAGAGAGAAGCTTGAGATCCATTAATGATAATTATTCCCCAGCCGTGCTCATTTCCAGCGGTCCTGTTGCACACCTGCAGAAGGTGTGGCCAACTACTTAGTGAGCCACCATGTTATGTATAGTTTACATTTTTTTTTTACCAATCTCTAAGCAGCACACTCTTATTACTAGAGCGCACAAGGAAGAAACTGAGCAATTTATTTTAAACCACAGAGCCTATCACTTAAACCATAAGGGCTGATGGATGGAAGTAATTGTTTAGTATTACCTGGTGATGATAAAACATTCCTTTCTATCCACAGCCATATGAAAATAAGATTAGCCTGTGTATACATTGTGTGTTTATGTAACTATGTGTGTTTTGCGAGGGGCAGAACCGCACAAAAAATACTCAGCGTCCATCAGCGTCCAATCAGCTAAACAGGCAGAGTTCTAAACAGGCAGAGTTCTAAACAGGCAGGACACACGGTTGTCAGGCAAGGTCACCGCAAGGCGATCAGTGTGGACACGCTACACCTGGCGGGTGGTTTACGTAAGGGTCCTGATACCTCCGCACTTTGTGCGATCATATAGGTAGCACCGGTAAGGTATCATGGCCAAGACAAAGACAAAGAAAAATAAAATAAAAAAGAAAGTGAGTATAAAGTGCAAGACAAAGGCAAAGACCCAGCTTCTGTCTTCCTAAGATGCCAGCAAGAGAGAGAAGAGAGAGAAAGCGGCACGCTATCCTTTAAGCATGTGCTCTCAGGTTAAGTATGAAGTACTTAAAAAAAAAAATCAAAACTCTGTCATATAAATTCTTTAAAAGGGCATAGACCCTGAAACCTTAAGTTTTATTTTTTAGTTACCAGAGCCTCGTCCGGTTTCGTGCAGACAGCGGAGCTCTGTTTATTTTTGTGTTATCAGTTTTCTTCTGTGTTCCTTTTAGTTTCTAATTAATAATCCCATGCCATCCCCCTAATAAGAAGGGCTTCCCGTGCATAGCATAAGCACTCTCACAACCTCCTGTTTCCTCCTGTTTCTCTTATAAACATTATTACAGTACATCTCGGGTTCTCCAACCCACACCACGCAACAGTTTAGAGTTATGTTAAGAGTTGTTCGGTTTCAGTTGTACGTTTTGAGGTGCATAATTTAGGTTCTACATGTTAACTTAAGTATTTTATAGGTATATGTTTCATTTTTCCTTTTTGTGCATTTGAGGTTCTGGTTAGGATTTTTGTTTTATAGGATACAGGCCACACCTACTTCACTGTGACTGATGATTACTCAAGTTGAGCAAATTAAGCCTTTATTACTGGGATCAACATCTACATCAACTACAGTATGTCTTTTTATGTAAATGAATGCAGGCTCCTTGCTTACATAATTTTCTATGTTTTTAAAGGATTTGAAGGATCAAGGTATAAAAATCTCATTCTTTACCTTAAACTCACTGATTAAATTCACTGTCTCTCTCTCTCTCTCTCTTTGGGTGGGTCTCATTCTTTTTCACACTGTGAAACTCCCACTGAGGGGCTGAATTATCCCGACATCAGTGACAGCTCCAATGCGCTCAGTGTTATTAGTAGATTTGTTTGAGTTTCATTCAATAATGAGATCAGAAAAAAAACTTATCAGCTCTTATTACTGACATATTTTTGGATTATGGCGTGCACATCTGATGAAATTTCCAGCACTCTCTGAGATTTCTTATTCTGGACTGAACTGTTTCCAAGGTAACTGAAATGAAGTGTGTCAGTAAGTGAA
The DNA here is from genome assembly GCF_024256425.1 of Clarias gariepinus. Lineage (NCBI taxonomy): Eukaryota > Metazoa > Chordata > Actinopteri > Siluriformes > Clariidae > Clarias > Clarias gariepinus. Next base: position 27,330,649 of record NC_071112.1, read on the forward strand.
GTGGCAAAACCGGCTCTTGTGGGGCAAAACACAAATCACAGCTGAGGATCACAGCATTACTGCAGAAATGTGCTTGTATTGAAGACAGAAGAATGATATAAAGTATATATACTTATACTGTTCACTACATACCCTACATTTACAATACAACCTAGTGACAAAGCATGCCTTTTCTATGTACATGCATAAACTTTCTTTTTTGATGCACTAAAAAGGGGAGAATAACTGACATGTAGACCCTCTCATTAAAATAGAATAGCGACAATCATGACAATTATGTCTAAGTAGTTAGTATGTTCTACTGAGTCTAGTACAATTTAGCAAAATCGTGACAAGGTATGTAAATCAAACAACCGATTTTCACATAGAGTTATGGTTGTGTTTTTATCTGGATTATGCATGCTTACAAGCAATAATAACAGCACTCACTTGATGCCCACAAGAAAAACTAGAAATGACACAAGTGCTTTGCCACTTGCTAATGTGAATGTAGTTATATGTGAATGTAAATATCTAATGGAAATGGAGCAATCTTTTACTGAGGCTTAGAAAGGCTACAAGCTTCTAATACCAAACATGGTTTAGATGATTAATTATACATTTGTGATATAAGGCAAAATTGTTTAAATTTTTTTTTTCAAAATGGGTCAAACCTAAAGACTTATAGAAAACATTAGATTTTCACTGTGTGTGCTCCTGAGGTTTGGGATAATAACCCAATCCACACATGTGGACACACTTGATTGGAGATATGAAGTGTGATCAGCGTAGCGTGGTTGCTCTTGCCCACCGCTGCTTTTAAGACATCACCGATGCATCCTGGCTAAACCATCCTCATGAAAGGCACTTCCTATTTCCTTTATTGCAAACACCAGCCTCCGTAGAAACACCTTGTTACCATGACGACCGCATCCTGCTTGAAAAGGAGGGAGTGTAAGAAAGTAAAGAGAGTGTAAGTGTTAAAAAAAAAAACACACACACACACAAAAAAAAAAAAATCTCAGATAACATTCTGTAAATGGCACATGCTTTATTACCACATACCCTCTTTTCAAAAAGTGCATAATTCCAATAACAGCTCTTACAAAAACACCAACGCCTAGAGGATTGTGAAACTTTTTTATTTTTTATTTTTTAAATACTTTTCTCTAACAGAAAGTAAAAGCAGGTCTATTTGCTTGGAACGTAATGAACCGTATGGCTGTTTGTCTCCACGAGCAGCTCAAACCCAGACGGCTTGGTCATGCTCCAATTAAGCACAAGAGCTCTTTTTTTCTGTTTTCTTTTGAAGTGAAGCATTGCTGGCAGCTTAATGACATAAAGACGATCAATCTCCAGTTGTAATTTATGTTAAAGAGACTGCGCTCCTTGAAAACCGTTTACATGGGGACAAATGGAGAGATTTTAGTCTTGTGTTTGCCGCTCCATTTGTTTTATGGATCGATGTTGCCTGTTTATTCTGACTGAGAAACTATTTGTTGCAGCTGATCAATAAATGAGTACTAGACTTTTTTTTTTTTCTCACAGACTAAATACTCTGGACTATTCATTCACAACAACAGCAGAACAAGCTTCTTTAGTGATAACCCAGAGAGGAACAGCTCTGTGCTAGGGCCACACTCGCTGCGTTTATCCGGACCACATGCTGGTGAGGAATGGATCCGGCTGCCAGAACTCAGTCATATCTCGAGTGTGACATGGGCCAGAGCTTACAGCTGGGCCACAATAGAAATACTGTGCAGGCGTTAGATATGCTTGGTTGCTTTAGGCCCTAGTTAATTTAATTGACCCTCGGCATGATTTCTCTTAATCCCCTGAACCACTAATAACTCCATCCTAGTCTGCATTCTGTGAATAATCTGTAGCTTCTTAAGTTATAATGTATTATTAGTACCTTTAGTATCCTATAGCCATGAGTGCAGAGAACAAATACAACAATGAATTTAGTCAGCTTTTAACATAACTGCTCCATTTTTAACATTGAGACATTAATTTCACTCCGCACACTAATATGATTACAAATCGTGTTTGAAAAAGTTTCCTTAGCCTTCTACGATGATATATATATTTTTTTATCATACAGTATGTCTATAGAGACAACTAATTTTCAGTATGCAGACCAGTACTGTTGACAATCCACATAAACTGTGCTCCGCCATTGTCATGGTAATGTTTTCTCGAAATCAGTGTGAAGGATTCTCAAGTGTCAGCACTGCTAAAATGTTACTTTTGTGGACATTCTGCAAGGTTAAATTGATAACAAAAAAAGTGATCTTTGTCCTTTACTGATAAAAAAACTGTTAGGACCCAGACTCAGAGAATGCACTTGCAGTTAAGATGTTTATTAATACACTGTTTAAGAAACACAACAATCAAGGCAAGGCAATTGGTTGGGGAGGCAATTATTATTCTTATTATTTTTAAATTGGTGGGTGATGTGGGTGGGTGGGGGGGGGGGCGTAGGGGGGCTGGTTAGTCCAAGTACGTCTTGAAATATGTCTTGAGTCGTCGTTTAAAGATTGTCCAAGATTCAGCTGTAAAGACATCTAGAGGAAGTTCATTCCACCACTTAGATTCTAGAACAGAAAAGAGTCTGGATGAATATCTCCCTGAGAAATAGCAGGACCAGGCGAGCCGTGCTGGAAGATAGGAGGGAACGTGGTGTCATTAGAGCTGAGAGGTAAGTGGGTGCTGGGCCATTTTTAGCTTTGTAAGCAAGCATCAGGGTTTTGAATTTGATGCAGGTAGCTACAGGAAGCCAGTGCAGAGAGCGGAGAAGTGGCATGGTGTGGGAGAACTTGGAAAGGTGAACTTGAAAACGAGACATGCAGCTGCATTCTGGATCAGCTGCAGAGGACGAATGGTGGACAGAGGCAAACCTGCCAGGAGTGAGTTGCAGTAGTCCAGTCTTGAAATAACAAGGGACTGAACAAACACCTAAGTAGCCTGTTAAGAAAGAATTGGGCAGATTCTTCTGATTTTGTAAAGAGGAAATCAATAAGAGCAAGTAAGGTTAGCAATGTTCAGAGAAAATGACAGTTGATTGTCCACAGTTACCCCAACATTGCTGGCAGTGATTGATGTCTAGGAAGATCACAAAGTCTTGACTTGGGGATGAGTCAGCAGGAATGAACAGCAGTTTGGTTTTACTCAGATTGAGCTTTACCTGATGAGCTGCCATCCAGGATGAGATGTCTGCCAGACATGTTGAGATTTGAGAGAGATAATGAGAGAATAAGTTGCGTATCATATGCATAGCAATGAATTGAAAAGCCATTTGATGATATGATCTTACCAAGAGTCAGGGTAAAGAGGAAGAACAGAAGAGGACCAAGTACTGAACCCTTTGAGACACCACTAGAGAGTCTGTATGGGGTAGACGTGGATCTCCTCCATGTCACCTTATATGACCTATCTTCTAGGTAAAAAGCAAACCATTGCCATGCTGTTCCACAGATTCCAAGGTTTGTAAAAATAGATAATAAAATCTTTAACTGTTCACTGTGTCAATTGTGTCCAGTTGACAGGTCCAAGAGGATGAGAAAAGATATATAGTTTTCTTGACATCTATGCATCTAGTTTGATTGTTAGATCAATGATTTCATTCATCGAGACATTATCATCTCTACATCCTAATCCAGGGATTTAGTTCTCGATGATATGTTCCTTTTAGAGCCGATTCATTTCACTCACTACCTGCAAAAAGAGTGCAAAAGTTGAGACATTATCCTGCCACACTCTGCTTTCCAGCGAATATCCAAACACTCTTTTGAACATTCCAGCAAGTTGTCAAATGAGTTTGTGCTTTTGTCATTTCTATTCCATGCTGCAGTGGCCCATTTTTTTTTTTTTTTTCAGTGAGCATATTGATTAAATTGCGCTATTTTCCTTTTTAACTGACGTTGTCTTGTCCGACAAAGTAGAGGGGGCACTGCAAAATTAAGCCTTGACACTCCGCCGAATCACCGGCACATTTTTCCTGGACCAGCCACCATGATAGGATTAGGTGTGGCGGTGATTGAAGTTCTGGGGTAGGAGGAGCAGTGCTGGTAGACATTTTGTGGGTGAGTTGTTCTACCAGTTTTGCTGGAGTTGTACCATATCCATTCAACTCTATGCAATGTCCTGGTGTAACTTGTTTAGAACTTGGCATGGTTTAGAAGGGCTTGCCAAATGTTTACATCTCCTGCTGCATAGATAGTTGGTGAGGTATTCTGTTAGGCCCCAGACTCTAAAAATGGAAGTGCAGTTAAGATGTTTATTAATTTACTGTTTAACAAACACAACAGTTAAAACCAGCAAAGATAATCCAAATAGAAAGTCCAATAAACAGGCAAGGGTCAGCGATGTGCTACTTTATGGGCATAAACTGATATAGGCTAAACTTGGAAACATAGAAACAAACAAGATCCAATAGAGCACGCAAAGATTACAAGGCTCGGTAATGACACTGGAAATAGTCACAGAGGGCGTATACTTCGCAAAGATCGGAAGTACGTGAGTCTCTTATATCTGCGTCATGTAATTAGTCTCAGATGTGTAAGCTTGAGCGTTGGGTTTGGGAGTTCTAGTTCTTGTTAACTGTAGTTCTGACACAAGCCAGGTACACTAAAGACCTTATCACAGCATGTCACTAGTGCTTAGATACTATGAGGGTAGAAAGTTACTCAGGATACTAGAGCTATGATCAGGCTGCCTGCTTCACATCTGAATCACTGGCCTCCCAAGGACTCAGAAAGTTTTACACTCTTATAACATGTCTTTGGATTGTGAAAGGAAACTGAAGTACGCGGAGGAAAGCCAAGCAAGCATAGGGAGAATATGCAAACTCCATGCACACAGACCTCAAGGCGTGAATTGACCACGGATGCTGGAGGTGCAAGGCGACAGTGCTAGACAGTATGTCACAATGCCGTCATATATAATATTGGCACAAGTACTGTGTAAAAGAGAAATTACACACACTTCATTATGTGCTGTTATTGAACAATAATTAGTGTTGTGATTTTTATTTTTATTTTTTTACTGTTTTTAGTACACATTATCAAATTGTATTAAATTTGTTGGTTAAAGAAAATTGAGCCTTGTAAAAAAAAGTGTGTTTAAATGATTCCTATTTCATTAAAACAACAATTTTTTCTGTTGGTACATAAGAATAATAGTTCATGTAAGTATTGTGTTAGCTACTGTGTTAACTATATGCAGTAGATGTGATCATGCAGGGAACATTATGATGTCAATGGATAAATGAATGGATTTGGGAAACTTGGGTCTCACACTTCAAATGCCACGGACACTTCTTTACATGGCTGCTTATACTTACACATTTGACCTTGGTACACCCTACCAGCATAATACCAAAACAGAATCACCTTCTATGTAGTGTGGAACCCCAGCAGAGTTATTATGGTTCAAATGGCCCTTACTTAAAACCTAACATTATTCAAAGATAATGCGAGTAACATGAAGCATAATTCGCTATCAATTCCCTCCTGGAGAACACAAATGTCTGGAGGCGTTGCTTGTTTAATCGTGGCAAACTGTGGCTAGATAAATGCTTCTACAGTGGAAGAAACAGCATCGAAATTAAAGCAACAACTCCCGCAAATGTATTGTAGTGATTGCATGGCTGTAGGGGACGTCGCCTCAACAGCCGCATGGGGAAATTAACGGATACAGCACACAGGAAGTGTGTGCATGTTTGTAAATGTGTGCTTCTCTCCTGTGGACTGAATTAAAATGTTTCCATTTCTTCTTTTTTTTCATTTGCGTAAAGCGCAAAATGCCAAAGACTGATCTAATTGGAATTTTTTGAGAAAAAAGATAAGAACATTAATGATCTCTTACTCGAGCTGGACAGATGGGCTTTATGTTGTCTCATTTTGATTTCCATCCAAATCAGGAGGCAGTGCAATGAAAACCAAACCCTGAGATGCAAAAGATCTTTAAATCTGCCTCAGTGGTGTGATTAAACCTATTTGCATGTCCTGGCCCAGCAGATGTGTATTGCCAGAATGAATCCAGGTAATCTTCGCGTGATGGTAGAAAACAAACCTGTGCATCCGAGGTGCTTTACAGTGAGGTGAAAGAGGAAATCTTCCCTACGGGACCACTTTAAAGAAAGCGAACTGATGAGCTGAGGATGAAGGTGACTCCTGGATGAGGATTTTAAAAAGCATGCCAAAAGTAAATATGGCAGATTAAGTCATTACTTCACCGAATACAATGCTTTATGGTTTATTCATCAACTTAGACAGTCTGGCTAAGAGTGAATGTTAAGTGTAGAGGTGACTCTTACACTTGCTGTTTAACACAGAAGACAAAAGACTGTAAAAAGGAGCAAATGTGGCTGTTTCATGAGCTTTCCATCTAGCTTTTTTAATGCAAATTTTAAATTACAGCAAGAAACAATACTCTAAATAAAGCAGTTTGGGGGCTTGACTGGGGTGAAGTCAATAAAAATAAGATATAAAACACTTTTTTTTATTTTTGCTTCACCAAAATGCCTAAGAACAAAAATGCTGAAACATTTCGTACTGAAGTAAAAGTACTGTTATTGTAGTGAACTTTGGAAAGTTAGCCTTATAAAAATCTACTTAAGTAAAAGTAAAAAGTAGCTCAGTAAAAAGGTACTCAGAGTAAAATTTACTGAGTTACTTATTTTTTAACAGCGGTGGGGGGTGGGATGGGGATCTGGAACACCCTTGCATAATAAATCTGTTCCCTTGTTGTGCTTGAAATCAAAGTGGTCCCTTTAAAATGTGACCAGGGGTTTGCCTTATAAGAATTTGTTGGCATTTCACTTTCAGCGGTGTCTGCATCACTGGCATCTGTTTTGTCCGTCTCTATCGTTCTTGTGAATTTAGCGCGTTTGTTCTCCACATCCATCAATCAATCAGTGCAGTGGTTTTCAGTGTACTGTAACAAACCTGCTACTATTATTTAAAACAGCAACCTGCCATTATCAGAAATCAGGGTAAAGTAACAACCACCAGAGACACCAATGCTATATATCAAAAGTGTATATACAGTACATTTAATATCATGACCACAGCAGGAGTTTTTTTTTGTTTATGTTTTGTGTGTGTTCTGCAAACAAATAAACATAAACAAAACATACCCAAACATACCCACATGCGTATCGGATAAGAACTTATCCTGCATTCGGGTTTACATAACCCTTTTCTTTTTGCGCTAGCTTTTAGATATAAGCATTTAGCTTTTGGCTGTGTAATGGCTGAAAAGTAATGCTGTGTAATGGCCCGGAAAAAGGCGTGACTTCGCCAAAAAGGGATTTAAATTGGCTACGTTGACCGTGAACGGTCCAGCTCGATTGACTAGTTCCACCTGGTAGTTAACCTTATTAAGGACCTTTGTGATTTTTGCTGTCCCTTTCTATTTTGGAGCTAACTTGGCCATATTCAAGACCTCTGCCTGAGACTGAAAAAAAGCACGGACCCAAACGAGGTCGCCCCCATTGTACGTGACTGCCCGCTGTCTGCCGTGGTAATACCTCCCTTGCCGTTCCTGGGCACGGGCTACGTTGTTCCGGACGACTTGGAACAGTTCTTCCACTGTGGCATAGGTGGGTTGATCAGGGGAAATGTTTCGATGCAGCATCTGCTCCAGTGGTCCCTTTAGCTTGCGTCCCAGTGGCATCTCTGCTGGGGTTTAACCAGTGCTTTCCTGCCAGGCATATTGATAGCAAACCGGAACTCAGGAAGCCATTGGTCCCACTGCTTGTGCAGATGTTCGTTGAGCCGCGATGAACGTGGAAAAGGACCCATGAGATCTACTCCCAACATAAAACCAGGTTCCACCACAGGTGTGCTTTGTAGTAAACCTGCCAGCTTACTTATACGGGATTTGTATTTCTGACAGGTAACACAGTTCTTACAATATTCCCATACATCTCTGCGTATCTCTGGCCAGTAGGCAACCTTCAGCAGCCTCTGCAGGGTCTTTAACCCTTACAGTACTGTAAATAATATCTATATGAGCTCAATATCTTCAGCTGATATGATGTGTCCTAAGAAGGAAAGAGATGTTTGACATAAGTTACATTTTTTAGGTTAAGAGTGAGACCAGCAGCTTCAAGAAGCAAAAACACCTGTTGGAGATGAGCAAGGTGGGTAATAGGGTCTTTTGAGTAGACAACGATGTCGTCAATATAAACAAAGCAATATTTTCTGATGGCTTCTGCCAGAATGGAGGTCATAAGCCTCTGGAAAGTTGCTCCTGCATTTTTCAGACCAAAGGGAAGACGGAGAAATTTATACTGATTGTTTTTGGTGACGAATACTGTCTTAGGGATGCTGTCTGGATGCAGTGCCACCTGCCACTAGCCACTGCGCAGATCTAATGAGCTGAATACAGTAGCCTCATAGAGCGCCTCCAAGATCTCGAGGACCTAGGGAAGATGGAACCGTCCAGTGTTGTTTTGTTCTCATCTGTGGTGTAGATGTGGTGGGTTATGGCCTTGGTGTGGCCAATTCGGTCAGGCATCCTAATGGCAGCAGATTTCAAACTGTCCAAAACTTTTGAGCATGTTAAGACCCCCCAAAAGCCTCAGATGCTGGAAAAAATAACAAAATACATTTAGTTGCAAGCACCCTATATCATTACCACCCAGGCACACCAGAAAGACAATGGGCACAGTGGGCACATGCATTAAATGGGGACATCCCAATACCATTAGGACTTTTTTAGAGAAGGCGGAATTTAATTTTGAGACCGCCAAAAAGCCCCAGATGATCGAAAAAATGCATCAAATTATGATATCACTCAGTGTGATATCATATGATGTCACTCAGTGTGTCACTTCACTCAGTGTGATGTCACTTAATATAATGTCACACGGAAAGTTTAAGCATCATCATGGCTGACCCATTTTAGATATCAAAAATTGCTTTACACTTTTGCATCCTAAATGTCTTGAGATCAAATTGATTGGTTTGTTGGTAATTGTATAAATCCCCTAGGAAGAGTACATGTAAACCCAGTACGACTTTGATTCACATGCAAACATGCAAGGGTGTAATGTCCTGTGCCCTTTGAAAACTATGATGACATCAGGCTGATGTCATAGTGCTTAGACCCAAATAATCCTTAGGAAAACAAGGGGGCCTTTCACACACTATGGCAACATAGGGCTGATGTCATAGTGCTTGGGCCCTAATAGTCCTTACAAGAACAAGAGGCCACACACACACACAGTAAAATGAGCACTTTCAGACATCAGCACTAATTGACATCACACTTTTAAACGTCAGTATTATCATAGTGATGACAAGGCCATCGTAATAGCCATCACGTCATCATGCTTATGCCATAGGGATGGAGTCTGAAAAAAAGAACGCCCTGGATGAAAAAGACACATTTTTCACAATTTTTTGTCACTATTTTTCTTAACAGTAGCACTTCCATTAATCTCTATCATATTTCAGTAATTGAAAAGTTAAAAAATACAGGTGAATTAAATGCCCAGAATCTCTCTTACTCTCTCTTTCTCCCTAGCTTTCAAAAAACAACAATCCTGGCATTCATTTGTCATATTTCTGCCAAAACTGCATTTGGCTCGACAAACCGGCATCACCTCAGTCACCGCAACTCTCGCTAATGAACCACATTATTCACTAATATTTGGCAAAGCTTGATATTTGAGTGAGCATCACCGTGATGGAAACGCTACGATACGTGCATGTGAGAGAGTCCAGCTACCTAATTAGCACATCAGTCCTACATGAATAAACGCAAACACATGACTCATTTCATCTTGTCTCATGATTTCATTTAGAGAGGAAAGAAACTCACAAAAGATTATATAAAGCTTATGAAGAAGAAAAAAAATTCACTATATTTTCAGCAGAAGACTGTAATTAGGTTTCAAATAAGAACACAAACAAATCTCTCTGCTCTTGGAGAAGAAAAAAGCCTGCAGTTTATTTTTACACTATGTTCCAAGAGCCAGAACAGACTTGGATATTAAGCAGCTAAGTTTAGATCATTAACAGATTATTCGCTACTCTAACAGGACGAAAAGCACTGGGTCTTCTTCTAAAGTTAATTACTTTGTCTCTGTTAATTAGAGATAAGTGAATTGTGATATTAGTGAAATATCCATGTGCAGCTATCAACAGGTTTGCAGTATTTATGCTTTTGTTGTTTGCTTGTTAACAAGGTTAATGTGAATGTGATGAAACTGCGCTCATCTTCAGAGTTTAACATGATGCAACAGTTAACTCATTGTGCATCCTTATCGAACTGATATAAATGGCGATTGTATGCTATAGAGGGCAGCAATCAGCCATGAGAAGGTTTTCATGGCAGCCGATACTGTCATGTACTAGCACATGGCACATCTGCAAAACATGTTGGCATCTGCAAAAAAATTGGATGGTCCTTTAAACTTTCGGTTGTATCACTAAGCAGTTTCTTGGAATTTCATTTTGAAAGCTGAAGTTTAAAAATGCTCCTAGTTTGAGTTTTCTTGATCCCATCCTGTCTGGCTCATTATTTATTGTGTTGTAATGTAGCCTTCTGTCAAATTTCTATTTTATATAAGATGCTGGTTTGCCATGCTTTTAGCAGTTTCTTAAAGGTCCCACATTTTACTTTTTCATAACATATTAGCACAAAATGTGTGTGTGTGTAGTACGCCAGCTGAAATACCTCTCAGATAATGTATTTTCGCTCTTTTATTTTACTCCTCCTTCAAAGGTGCTGTTTCAGTGTTTATGTAAATGAGAGAGAAAAAGAGAGAGAGAGAAATAGAGAGAAGGAGAATACTTCATGCTCATATCCTGTGTTGATCAAATCTGTAAATTAAGGTTTGGGTGCTATTAAGCCTAATTTTACTAATTTAAAGCTTTTAATGTGCTCTTTTCTGCTCTATTGACATATTTTGTTCCTTCTAAAATAAGTGCTAAATGAATTTGATAGCAAAATTATCTCACTGTAATATTTTTTTTTGCAATATTTTTTATGCTTATTCCAAGTCTTTAAATAATAAAATTTGTTTAGAAATCGATTGTATAATTTTATACAGTATATGGTTTAAAGTAATCTCACGCTCACTCACTTACTCATCGCCTATACCCCTTTTTCCTGTATTCAGGGTCGCGGAGAGGCTGGAGCCTATCCCAGGAGGCATAAGCCCAAGGTGAAGTACATCCTGAACAGGGTGCCAATCCATCGCAGTTAATGTAATCTATATTAGGAAATACTAAATACATTTGACTGGATTATTTTACTTCCCAATATGTCATATTCAAGATGACCAAAGTATTTTTTCAGTTCCGGCTGGCTCACCAAATGATAGCCTGTCCAAGCATACAGTACCTCAACCATACTTTTTGACTGGCTCACTAGTTGTATGGTTATGATAGTGTTGTGCAGCTCCTGTCTTACTCATCATGTTATTTTTTTTACAGATTATAATGTACGATATGTATAATGTACAATATCAATGTACACAAACATGTGGTGAAGTGGTGAAGGAGACTTTGGAACTAAAGACCTAACTTCTCATTGTCTTCATAGCATTTATAGCTAATGAGGGAAAAAAAGCTAATGGACTGATCGTTCTGGCGGAATGCGCGTGAGACGGGTTCGCCCTTTTCTCTCGTGCTCTCGCCGGATCGGGAGACTCTTGCATCCGCTTCTCAAGTGCGCTTCTTCTGATCGGGCGAAAGAGACCTCTTCTCTTGCTTCTGCTAAAAAAAAAAATGCTCAAAACTAGACAACAGGTTTCTGTCGGGTGGCCGGGGGGAGGGGCCTCAGCGACAGTCTCTCCCCTTCTTTGGTAACCTCCATGACGAGATGACTTGTTCATTGAGTAATCCTTATTCGTCCCGTGTCTTTATGCCATCAACGTCGATTTATTTGATTATTGTTGATGCAAGGACACAGGCTATATGATGATGTCCAAGATTGAAGAGACGCTTATCTCTCTCCTGGGAGCTCATCATCATTGAAAAAGCCCACTTTCCCCACCAAGCCGTGCAGACTAACATCTTCGCTAGTGGGAAAGGCTTTCAGGCAGCGGGTCAGGCTGGTGCTGCCCTGCACACCATGGCGGTTTTGCAGGCGTACCAGGCTGACCTGCTGAAGGAGCACTGGTGGGTCCATCGGCGGAGAGGCTTTTTCAGAGCTGCGCCGAGCCACGGATTTGACTCTACGTGCGACCAAGCAGATGGCCCGTGCCATCGGCCGTCCTATGGCTGCCATGGTTGCCACAGAGAGATATTTGTGGCTCAACCTCACTGGCATCAAGGATAAGGATCGTATTTTCCTTCTTAAGCATGGTATTAGTTTTCACTGTTATGCTGACGACACACAGTTATATGTCTCAGCAAAACCTGATGACATAAACCAGCTTACTAAAGTTGAGCAATGTGTGCAGGACATAAGAAATTGGATGCCAATTAACTTCCTTTTGCTTAATCCAGATAAGACAGAAGTTCTAGTCATAGGACCGCATACAGCTAAAAGTAAGATTCCAGATCACTCTGTAACTTTAGATGGCCTTTCTGTTCTATCCAAGTGCAACAGTAAAAGACCTCAGTGTGATTATAGATTCCAGACTTTCATTTGAAGCTCATGTAGATAATATTACCAGGATAGCATTCTTTCACCTCAAAAATATTGCCAGGATAAAAAAATGTATTGTCGCTAAACGATGCAGAAAAACTAGTTCATGCTTTTATCACCTCTAGGTTGGACTATTGTAATGCCTTACTGTCTGGTTGTTCAACTAGGTGCTAGTCCAGAATGCAGCAGCGAGAGTCCTGACTAGAACCAGAAGATACGAGCACATCACACCTATTTTATCTCCACTTCATTGGCTCCCTGTGAAATTTCGCATTGATTTTAAAATACTACTTTTGTCATATAAAGCATAAATGGTCTTGCACCGCAGTATCCGAGTGAACTGCTAGTGTCTTACGATCCGACACGCCTACTTCGATCAAAGGATGCAGGCTGCTTATCAGTACCGCGTATTATGAAAACTACAGCTGGGGGCAGAGCTTTTTCTTACAAAGCCCCAAAATTATGGAATAGTCTTCCAATTAGTGTTTGACTCAGACACAGTCTCAGTGTTTAAGTCCAGGCAAATTTTTTATAAATATTCAATTCAAATTTATTTGTATAGTGCTTTAAGCAATTGTCATTGTTGCAAAGCAGCTTTACACAATCAAAAGAATTATTTAGGTTTGTATGGAATGTGAATGTGTATGAATCAAAATGGTCAGTTTGTCCCTGGTGAGCAAGCCGAGGGCGACAGTGGCAGGGAAAAACTCCCTGAGATGGTAATAGGACGAAACCTTGAGTGTAACCAGACTCAACAGGGAACCCATCCTCATTTGGGTGAAACAAAAAGCAGGAAATGATCTGCATTTATACAGTGTTCTGTAGGAATGCAGATCAATTCCTGCTGTTTTACCCAAATGCTCACCAGGGACTATCTGACCATTTTGATTTATACACATTTAAATTCCATACAAACTTAAATAATTCTTTTGATTGTGTAAAGCTGCTTTGGGACAATGCCAATTCTTAAAAGTGCTAAACAAATAAAATTGAATTGAACTTAGCTATTGTGCTCAAAAGGCATGGTTGATACCCCTTTCAAACCACTAGAGTTAGCATCTGTTGGGTTTCTGACCCTTAAGATGGTTTTTCTAATGCCCATTACTTTTCTAAAGAAAATTGGGGATTTGCAGGCTCTTTCAGTCTCGCCATCCTGTCTAGACTTTGCCCCTCGACTGGTCAAAGCTATTCTGCATCCTCACCTGAATTATCTTCTGAAAGTTCTATTCTTGACCATGCATTCAGTTATTCTCGAAGCCTTCTGTCCTCTGCTATTTATTGTGAAGCAGGGAAGACTTCAATTACTGTGTCCAGTATGTGCTACCGCACTAGCCAGTGGCATAAGTCGGAGCAGCTTTTTATATGCTTTGGGGGCCGCAACCGGGGGGGTGGCTGCCACTAGGCAAACTATGCCACATTGGGTAAGGGATGCTATTGCCCTAGACTACGAGGTGTGTGGTCACACTTCTAGAAGTTGGGGCCCATTTAACTAACAGGCCTTCATCGTCAGTGGCTTTGGCAAGAGGTGTCCCCTTATAACAAGTGTGTGATGCGGTAGGATGGTCCTCTCTGCACACATTTGTCAGATTTTATAGATTGGATGTCCAAGCTACTCCAGGCTCACGGGTCAGCATCCAGAGTCAGGTCTAGACCTCTTAGGTAATTGTGCGCACAGCCTACACAACCCTGGGGGTCCAGACACTTTTCAGTGCAGCGGCGTTGGTATTCTCGTTCTCGTTTTCATGCAGCATTAAGTGTAGCTTTTGAAGGGGAATGGCTAGGGGTACTTGACTGTAACCCTGTTCCCTGAAAAAGCGGGAATGAAATGCTTCGCTCCAATGCCACACTGTATGCGTGAGTGGACGTCCTTTCAGACAAAAATTGACCTAAGGATGTTTCCGGTTCATGTCTATTTATAACCTCCAGGTGCACCTAATCAAATTATGTCACCTGACCAAGGTTATATATGCAGAATTTTTGGTGTGTTTGACACACATGCTTCAAGAACCGGTCACGCATAGAGTGTTCCTAATAGCGTTTTCACGCAGCATCTCATTCTTGCTTTTTCAGGGAACAGGGTTACAGTCAAGTAACCTGAGACGGTAGCTCTGATAGTGGCCTTCAGATGTTGTTGGGTCATTGGGTTGTGTTGGTGGGTCAAGTGTCTCACATCCTCCACCTCACAATATCCCATAGATTCTTGCTGGCTAATCAAGCACTGGGATACCATGGTCTTTAAACCAGGTACGAGTATTTTTGGCAGTGTGAGCAGGTGCCAAATCCTGCATAAAGGTTCCTGATAGACGCTGCTCTGACCTTGGACCTGATAAAACACAGTGGACCAACACCAGCAGATGACAGGGCTCCCCAAACAAACACTGACTGTGCAACACTCAACCTCAAGTAGCTTGAATTCTGTAACTCTCCTTTCTTACTCCAGACTCTGTTACCTTGATTTCTAAATGAAATGTAAAATTTACATTTATCGGAAGAGGGGACTTTGGCCCATTGTGCAAACATTCCAGTCCTTTTTGTTGCATTGCTTTGTTTGTTTGCAGTAATTTATGCAAAGGGAGCCCTGACCAAGTAAATGCTGTTCATATTTTCAGTAGTCCAACAGTTCAGAATTTTTTTGCATTGGCTCTACAGTAAGTAACACTAAACCTTTCTGGAAAACTGAATTTGGGGTTTTCAATAGGTGTAAGCCATAATCAAAAAAATTTACAGAAATAAGTCCTTCTATAAGAGTGTACTTTTTTCTTATTGATATTTAAGCATCTGTATGTGTGTGTGTGTGTGTGTATAAGTATACACAATAATTACATTACCTATCAGTCAGCACCATGGGGAAAGCTGGTCAGTGTGGTCCACAGCACTGAGGAGAGAGCGGCTGCCTGCCAAAACCCCTATTCGATACCGGCCACAGAAGCCCCTTCAATAAGCATTGTTTATTCTCCACACATTATGTCTACATAGTTAGTACCTGTAGGAATTTAAAACTTTTATCCTTGTTAGTTAATTACACTAACTTTCGCTGGCTTACATTTGGTCACCAGCTCCACCAGTTGCGGTTGGTTAGTTCTGCTGGTCATGGAAGGATATGTGTAACACAATGCATATGCACTGACAAATATAAGCGTGTGGTACATAAGATATAAAATAACTGTCATTTTCTTTTTTTTTTCTAATTGTATAAACTCCCAGGAAGTGAAATGTTAAAGAGAATGAGCAACGAAAAGTTGGCCAAGTGACCAAGTGTACAACAGTGTCATAGAGCAAGCTAGGTGCCTAATGTGTTTACAATCATGTTTACACGTCAGGGTTCTTTCATCTTCTGCAGATAATCCTCCAGAGAAGTGTCAGTCGGATCTCGGTTGATTACCCATGATGCCTTGTGGTTGGGATGGTAACCCATATACACATATACATTATATATATATATATATATATATATATATATATAATTCGGGGGTCTAGCATCTGATCTGGTTTCTATGAAGCCTAGCTTCTGCGAGAGTGTGTGTGTGTGCATGTGCTGTGATTATCTAATTATTCATTATTATTCATCATGCTTCAAGTTTCTGTGTTCGACACGGCCATCATATATCTCAAAGTGCAATACTTTAAAGACTTCATGACTTATTCATAAAAGGCAGTGTTTGATCTTTAATAATTCAGGAGCCTGGGTCATTTTTGACTCACACAGACGTACATGGAAGCTGATTTAGAGTTCTGCTTCATTAACATGTGGCCTCTGGATACCATTACACACCCACATGGGATACGGCTCGGCTTAACGTAAGCAATCCATCTATTCAGGTCATATGAAGTAGACATCATGGATATCATGCTATATAAATGTGTATTAATACTTTTTTCTATCTATCTATCTATCTATCTATCTATCTATCTATCTATCTATCTATCTATCTATCTGTCTGTCTGTCTGTCTGTCTGTCTGTCTGTCAGTGCCCTTTTAATGTTCTTTTTCCTATCTCTCCTTTATATATTTTTTATTTTCTTTCAGTCTGACTCAGACTAGGAGGGGAAAGTAAGAACAGGAGCCTATTTCACAGATGTTCCACAACATTAAATGTAACTATAAAAAGATTTAAAAAGTGTGCCTGGCTCTTTAATTTCTAAAAGCAGCTGTGGTTAGAGGTATGACTGCGCCACTACATAGTCTTTCGTCTCTTACTACTTTTCAAAGATAGAGAAGAGAAACAACACATAGCATTGCAGGAGTTAATGGAGCATTTAGTTCCAGTCTGGATAAGCCTGTGTGTGTACCCGCATGCTTGGCTCACTTCTAGCAAATAACACGCCCTTGCAAAGCGTCTAGATGGCACATCGTGTCTGAAGAGCACTCTGACTCTGAAGTGCCAGTGCAGTGTGGATGAGTGTGTGAAGAAGCTTTGCACAGATTCCAGGGTTACCATCCCAACCACAAGGCATCATGGGTAATCAACCGAGATCCGACTGACACTTCTTCGGAGGATTATCTGCAGAAGATGAAAGAACCCTGACGTGTGAACGTGAT
Organism: Clarias gariepinus; assembly: GCF_024256425.1. Taxonomy (NCBI): domain Eukaryota; kingdom Metazoa; phylum Chordata; class Actinopteri; order Siluriformes; family Clariidae; genus Clarias; species Clarias gariepinus. The sequence continues at coordinate 27,347,780 of NC_071112.1, forward strand.
TGTAAACAGATTAGGCACCTAGATTGCTCTATGACACTGTTGTACACTTGGTCACTTGGCCAACTTTTTCTTGCTCATTCTTTTTAACATTTCACTTCCTGGGAGTTTATACAATTAGAAAAAAAAAAAGACAGTTATTTTATATCTTATGTACCACTCGCTTATATTTGTCAGTGCATTTGTCTTGGGGTGATTCTGGAGACAGACCTTAGTTTGTCATGTCAAAGCAGTAACTAAATCAGCATACTATCATCTCAAAAACATTGCAAGAATTAGATGTTTTGTCTCAAATCAAGACTTGGAGAAACTAGTCCATGCCTTTATCACCAGCAGGGTGGATTATTATAATGGTCTCCTCACCGGCCTTCCCAAGAAGACCATTAGACAGCTGCAGCTCATCCAGGATTCTGACTAGAACCAAAAAATCTGAGCACATCACACCAGTCCTCAGGTCCTTACACTGGCTTCCTGTAACATTTAGGATAGATTTTAAAGTACTTTTACTTGTTTATAAATCACTTAATGGCCTAGGACCTAAATACATTACAGATATGCTCACTGAATATAACCCTAACAGACCATTCAGATCGTTAGGATCGAGTCAGTTAGAAATACCAAGGGTTCACACAAAACAAGGGGAGTCCGCCTTTAGCAATTATGCTGCCCGCAGTTGGAAGCAGCTTCCAGAAGAGGTCAGATGTGCTAAAACATTAGTCACATTTAAATCTAGACTCAAAACTCATCTGTTCAGCTGTGCATTTATTCAATGAGCACTGTGCTACGTCCGAACTGACTGTATCTAATTTCTTAAACTGTTTTATTTTTATTTTAAATTATGTTTTTATTAGTTTTAATTAGTCTTTTATTTTTATTTTTAATTAAATTTTAATTAGTTTAAAGTTTTGTTGCAAATTGCATTTATTTTTATTTTAAATGAAATTTAAAAGTTTTTGTTAAAATGTCTTATTGCTATTTTCTTTTATTTCATTTCATGTTTATTTTCTTTTCTTCTATGTAAAGCACTTTGAATTACCACTGTGTATGAAATGTGCTATACAAATAAACTTGCCTTGCCATATGCATTGTGTTATTTTGCCTCACTAACACATATCCTTCCATGACCAGCAGAACTAACTAACCGCAACTGGTGGAGCTGGTGACCAACTGTAAGCCAGCGAAAGTTAGTGTAATTAACAAGGATAAACGTTTTAAATTCCTACAGGTACTAACTATGTAGACATAATGTGTGGAGAATAAACAATGCTTATTGAAGGAGCTTCTGTGGCCGGTATCGAATGGGGGTTTTGGCAGGCAGCTGCTCTCTCCTCAGTGCTGTGGATCAGCTTTCTCCATGGTGCTGACTGATAGGTAATGAAATTATTGATTGTTAGAACACATATGATGCAAGGTGATGCATATAGTTAAACATCTCAGTATTGTTATATTCCATGTCACTACTACTGATAGACTTTCATCCAATTAGATTACCCAGTCTTAACTAATCATTGTATAGTAAAAAAAAAAATAATTACAATCAGAAACCAAAAAAAAAAAAACAATCAAGACTAAAAACAACAATGACTAGTAATGGCAACAAAATAATGACAAGATTAAATACTGAAAGAGAAACCAATACATTTTAAACAACTGAATTAGTAAGAGCAAAAATGTGAGTCCCTGATAAACAGATAGTAACTTATACACTCGCAACAAAGGTTTGTTTTTTTCACATTCTAATTGGTAATGACATGAATGTTTTTTTAACAAAAACAAAAAAAAAAAACAGATTGTTTTTTGTTATTAATTTTAGGATTAAGAAATGTAGAATGGGAAAATCTAATCAAATATTTCTGCCATTTCTTTTTCAATTTTTGACTGAAACATCTGAAAACTCAGAATGCAAACCATTCTGTGTCCATGAGGAGTAAATAAGATGAGTCACGCAGGGTTTGTTCATGTAGGAATGATTTGCTAATTAGAAAGCTGGACTCCCTCTCAGTTATTTCACAATGTTCCATTTCAGAATGTATACAAAGCCTTGCCAAATGTCAGTGAATGGTTCGCTGATGATTAGGTCAAAGGGTGTGTTGAATGAAAAAAAATTGGCAAGAACACAGCAAAAAGCAGAGTAAGGCAGAAAAGAGAGAAGTGTGATTTCCAGACACCTGCTCAGGTGACAGGCTGGTTATTTTCACACACAATGTTTATATATATATATAAACTAAAGCATATACAGTAGTTAATATTTTAGGTCTGGAAACTGAAAAATCTAAATGATGGCTGCACAATCATACTGTATGTCGCTGAACATCATCCTTGATATGTAACACTTAATATAATTAGGAGATAAAGTGTAAAAAGTGTATTTTCTATGAGAACTCACTTAACATGACTAAGACGAATAGTACATTCAGGTCTAAACTATGTTTTATGCACCATTCTAAGCAGTTTCCTGTGGCCTCAACTGCTGTCTCCGTCTGTCTCCCTCATTTTAAAATACAACATTTCATGGCCACATTATAGTACTGTCCTAAGCCACCCCTCATTTCTTCATATTTTGTTTACAAAGAGCTGGACTTTTTTGTATTTTCATGGTAGTCTCAGGTAAGAGCTTTTTTTTTTTTTTTGCTCACATTTTGGCAAGTTTTTAGCTCTCATTTTCAGCCCAGTCCCTGGACCTGAGCAGCTTCAGAAGAATGTTTTGTTGTTATCAAATTTGTTAATGACCTATAAACCACTCAAGCATTAAACAAAAATAAACAAATATCAGTCATAAGTATACTGGTGATGCTTTAATGCTGAGTGGTTGGAACAGATAAGAGGGGAAATGAGGTCGCTGCTGAGGTTGTTACGTAAAACAACCAAATTTTTTATTGTATTTTTAGGCACTTTGCAGCCTGTCGCAGTAAAACATTTATTTCAGTTTCTTTCATTTAATCTACAACCAGCCAACCAAATACAAATACAGAGCAGGATTTTAGGACTGGTATCCCAAGTGTCAGCCCATGTGTCAGTGTTGCCCCTTGGCAGTTTGCCCGCCTACACAATTCTCCTCTGTACCAGATGGTATCAGTGTGTGTTCTGCAAATAAAAATGAGGATGCCCTAAAAAAAATGTTATGAAGGTTTAAAAATATAGATGGGGATAATATTGTCCAGTGCTGTGTTGGTAATTTTAGTGTTTAAAAAAAAAAAAAAAAAATTATACTGTATCCAGCTGAACAGAGCAGCTTACTAATTCTAGACATAGAGAAACGCCTGCGAAAACAGAAATGCAAACTACAGGCAGTTAAAAATGAACATAAAAAAAGATTGTATCATTTTTAAACAGCAGAAATTTGAGCACAAAATTCATACTTTCAATCCATTTATATTTGAATTTAATGATGCGGATTGTCTGTGTTGTCTATGTCAAAGTTCGGTCCTGTGCTAGGAGTCGTTACTAAGAAAAGAAAAGAAAAAAACGGCCTTCAGCTATGAGAAACTAGCATAAACTCAGCTGTCCTAAAGATATGGGAAAACTTCCATCTCTTCAATTAAGTTAAGCATTTATTTGTCACGTATACATTACTGGACAGTAAAATAATATTTTTACATATCCAAGAGTGTTAGGAAGCTCAGAGTGCCGGATCAGACATGATACAGAACCCTTTGGAATAGACAAGGTAAAGTGCCTTATTTAAAAACCCAACAGCGGTAACTTGGTGGAGCTCGGACTTTAACCATTAAGTCTCCAATCAGTAACTTAGACCCTTAACCCTCTTACATGCCATTGTCGCATTATATTATTTATATATTATAAATAAACATTGCTACAGTATAAAGCATGATGTTCAGGAATAATTACAGAAAGCTTGGGAAATTTGTTTAGGATTTGTAATAGGTTTAATACACATATTGTGACAAAAAAGTGAAAACTTCATCCCAACAGGCTGAGCATAAAGTCTTTACCTAATTTGTTATAAGAAGAAATCACATGCTAGATACGTACAAACAAATTATTGCAAATTATATTTAAAAAATATATGTTAATTAATTGTTTAAGTGCTAGAACATTCATGTTTTTATTAAGCATAATATTTTTAATAAAGATATGATCATACATAATCAGGGAATGAGGAGAAGATCATAGCAGTGTGATAAAGTCTTTAAAGGAATTGAAATGTCAAGTGATTCCTGAGAAAGCTGTAATCTATGCTGACCTTTGAAATTTTACTTACATGCTACATCTGGTGCAGCTCAAATGTGCAGCTCAAATGGTGCAGCTAAATGTTCACCACATTTAAGAGCTTACAGAACAATCTTAAAACCGAGTAAGCATGTAATCTGAAGTAGTAAAAGAGCGGGAAAGATTTGCTCTGTGTTTGATTCTCTGTCAACATACTTTATTAATTTCAAATGCTTAATTGCTTATCAGTAAAGAAAAAAAACAAAAATTCCTTTAAATATATCTCATTGTCATATTTGTCACTTTATCCTGCCTTTTTGTTTTGTGGCATTACACTGTAGTTTTTAGCTATTTCAGTGTATCCGCCCTGATTATTAAAGAGCTTTAAACAGCTTAGACTTTTTATGCACTTGGTTGCAAGTTCCTTAATTCAAAATTTATTGGTAGTAATTAAATTATATTTCATAGTTGGTTTTGCTTCTTTTTTATGAGTGTAATTCATGAATTTACAAGATACAATATATTTAGATTTTTTTTTAAAGAAAAAATATCCTTCTGCTTTCTAGACCTTTTGTTCGCAATACAATGAACTGAAGCTCAGCATGTCTCCTTTCCTTCTTTAAATTTGTAATATTTAAGTAAAATATATTTTGCATTTACAGCTCACCAAACCCACAGTACAAAGTAATAAATAAAAAAAAAAAACAATAAATATCCTGTATCTGGAATTAGTACTTATGACATTAGAGTGACCAGTTTCACTGGTAAGTCTCTGCCAAATATTTTCCCATTAAAACATAAAAAAATTAAATGGTTTTATTTTGCTCCAATGAACACAAAAATACACCAAAATGTGATCTAGCTACATTCCAGTGTGTCCACCCTGATTTTTAACCACAACTAAAAGAACTTTAAACACGCCATTTATGTATTTATTGCATGCATCTTCTGCAAGTTCCTTAAACCAGAATTTATTAATGGCAGCAATTAATTCTGACTTAGTAGTTGGTTTTGCTTCTTGTCGAATATAATCTTTCAGAGCATGCAACACCATCTCAATGGGACTCATGTCAGGGGATTCTGCTGGAATCTTTTCTCATCTTTCATTCACAATGGGCCTGACGTTATCAATCCAGTTTTGTTGTTTTACAGTAAGTGTTTTGGCGGGGTTGGGTTAAGAGAAATAATGAGACTCAGCAGACATCTCTGCCAAAAAAAGTATATTTTGCCAGCAAAACATAAAATGAATAAAAATAAAAAAAATTTAGCTTAATCCATGAACACAAAAAAGAACAACAAAATTATCATCTTAAAGCTTTTTTTAAATTGATCATTTTTTTTTTCTTTGGCATCATTGCACTGTAGTTTTTAGCTATTTCAGTGTGTCCACCCTGATTATTAAAGAACTTTAAACAGCCCAGACTTTTTATGCATTTGGTTGCATGCCACTTATGTAAGTTCCTCAAACCAAAATCTAATGGTAGCAATTAAATCAGACTGTAGCGCAGCCACATAAAGGGGCATTTTTAACTGCAGGGAAAGGGTTACGGAGCTAATGCGGCTCACCTGCACACTGAAATAGACCCTATATGGTTTTACTTGTCCCCATAGACCGTGTTGGTCACAGGGAAAGCTCTCACGAGCATGCGCGAGCGCAACGCGAGGGAACCCGGAAGTGGCGTCGGGTCACGTGTGCCGGTATAAAGCCGGAACCGGCAAACGGCCCGACACGGAGAGATGAAGACAGCGCGCTGCAGGTGGATTAGAGACAGAGAGATTGTTGTTTGCCGTGGATTACTTTTCCTTGGACTCACATCAATTCCCATCTCGTTCCGTTTTCTCGTGCTCCCGGATTTACCATCATATACCGGTGAGGCCGAGCCATCTCTCCCGTACATCGTTTCACACACTGCAATATCATTAACTCTGGACAATCATACACGCACTCACACACCCGCATACACCATACACATTGTTTATATTTGTATATATTTTGTATATATTGTTTTTTGGTGCACCTGGTTTATTTATTTATTGGTTTGTTTTGTACAATACACTTTGGTTGGGTTTACATCTAGTTTTGTGTCGCGTCTTATATTGTCCCGCCACTGTTGCGCAATACCGGAAGTGCAGTTTAAAAGCCCGTATTTTGATTCTCGACCCCGTAGCATAGTAACTAGTGGTTTAATTAAATCCAAGTGTTACATAGTGGTGGCCCGTACGTACGGGGAATCGGTATTTTGGGGTATTTTCCGGTTTTGTGTGTCGTGGCTGAACAAAATGGACGCTAATAATGCTAATGCTAATGGTAGCCAAGCTGACTTTGCTGTTGATAGTTATGTGCTGGATAATGTGGATGAGGCATTTTTAACACGCCGTAACCCTACAGTTGAAATAGCTTCATTGATTAGTTCTCTATATATATCTGATAGACATGATGATGACAATGATGATGATAAGGTTGTTACTCATGTTACTGATATTGATGTGGGGCACACACTACAAAATGAACTAAATCAATGCAAGGTGGATATGGTGGCGCTTACAGATAAAGTGAGCTCAGTAGAGCGGGATTTTAGACAGTCCCTAGACAGCAGTGTCAACCGGGAAATCAGTCTTCGTGACGCAGTGGACGCGAGCTTGGAAGGGCTGAAGCGCTACTGCCAGGAGGCTCTCGAGAAAATGGAGAGAGCCATCGTTGACTGTTTTCTACGACGGGACGTCATCTGGGAAAACCAGATGAAGAGACTGCGTCTCACTAGTACGCCCACCAGCCACAGGTTACAGGCCTGCACCCCTGCACAACAATTACAGGATCCACATTCCCCCAGCACTTCAATTACTACAGCTACGGCCAAGGTAAAGCACCCTAGCAGTCCTGATATCTACGACATTCCTCCTTGTGTTCAACCACACTCTTCTGCTCAGCCCACCTCCTCAGTCTCACCCTCTTCTGCTTCCCTTCATGCTCAACCATCCATACGCGTGGAGTTTCCAGCCTTTGGCAACGCGTCAGAGACGGCTGATGTCTTTAACTTCATTGAGCAAGCTGAGAATTATCTGGATATCAGACCACTGACCAGCCCAGAGCTGCTAGGAACCCTCGGCTCGGTTCTACGAGGACCTGCTCTGAGTTGGTGGAAGGCGGAGAAAGGCAAGGTGAAGGATTGGAAGTCTTTTAAACAGGCATTCATGGCGGCGTTTTTACCCGAGGACTACCTTACAGAAGTTGAAGTCAACTTAAGGTCTCGGGTACAGCAGTCGGGAGAACGCCTGAGGGACTTTGCCTATGACTACCGCGCCCTCTGTCTAAAGTGGAAGCCGGATATCTCAGAGGAAGAACTAGTGGGGCGAATCCTGCTGAACATCAACCCAAAAGTAGCCGGATGTCTAAGAGGAACGGTAAACACTGTGGAACAGCTGGTGAAGAGAGGTTCCAGGGTAGAGAAAGACGGCGAGGACTGTTTAAATCTGGGTCCAGATACCATTTCCCAAGAGCCCCGTCACAGAAAAGGGGTGACGAACCATGTCTAGCCATCACAAACACTAAAGCTTCCGCCGACCTACCCAGCGACCTTTGTGAGATAGTTCAAGCCCAACAGGAGGACCCTACTATCTTAAAGCTGCTTTCTACGGACCATCCAAGAAGCACACTAGATCCGAGGGTCTCCTTCGAGTATCATCAAGGGGCATTATATCGCCGGGTACCAGTGAAACGCGGAGAGAAGTTCCAACTGGTGGTTCCCCAGGTATTAATTAAAACCTTTCTTCATTTTTACCACGACAATCCCAGGGGAGGACACCAGGGGCACCTAAAAACTCTGCTGAGGTTACTAGATGTGGCATGGTGGCCGACGGTGAGAAAGGACCTCTGGCACTACATGAGAACTTGCAGCGTTTGTCAGCGACACAGAACAGACAACCCTAAGCCTAGCCGACCACTAGCAAGGCTCACCAATATCCCATCTACACCCACTCAGACAAACTACTCATCACCGGACAGACACAGATTCAGCACGGAGGAAGTGAAACACAGAGTACAACATCCGAAACCCCAACAAGCCAGATATCAGAATACCCGGAGGAAAGAAGCGCACTTTCACCCGGGAGAACTGGTTGGGCTTAGAACTCACTCACTCTCCTCCCCAGCAAAGAGATTTTCTGCACAGCTAGCGCCCAAGTGGGAGGGACCAGCAGATTTAAAGAAAAGAAAACGACCAATTAACTACACAGGGTCTTGGGGCAATCCACAAAAAACTAATTTATTAAATGTGGTGAATCTGAAGCGCTTTTACGGACATTCTCCTCAGACGCCGGAGGCTTGGGGGGGGGGTCTATGTAGCGCAGCCACATAAAGGGGCATTTTTAACTGCAGGGAAAGGGTTACGGAGCTAATGCGGCTCACCTGCACACTGAAATAGACCCTATATGGTTTTACTTGTCCCCATAGACCGTGTTGGTCACAGGGAAAGCTCTCGCGAGCATGCGCGAGCGCAACGCGAGGGAACCCGGAAGTGGCGTCGGGTCACGTGTGCCGGTATAAAGCCGGAACCGGCAAACGGCCCGACACGGAGAGATGAAGACAGCGCGCTGCAGGTGGATTAGAGACAGAGAGATTGTTGTTTGCCGTGGATTACTTTTCCTTGGACTCACATCAATTCCCATCTCGTTCCGTTTTCTCGTGCTCCCGGATTTACCATCATATACCGGTGAGGCCGAGCCATCTCTCCCGTACATCGTTTCACACACTGCAATATCATTAACTCTGGACAATCATACACGCACTCACACACCCGCATACACCATACACATTGTTTATATTTGTATATATTTTGTATATATTGTTTTTTGGTGCACCTGGTTTATTTATTTATTGGTTTGTTTTGTACAATACACTTTGGTTGGGTTTACATCTAGTTTTGTGTCGCGTCTTATATTGTCCCGCCACTGTTGCGCAATACCGGAAGTGCAGTTTAAAAGCCCGTATTTTGATTCTCGACCCCGTAGCATAGTAACTAGTGGTGTAATTAAATCCAAGTGTTACAAGACTTTGTAGTTGGATTTGATACTTTTTCGGGGTTAATTCATAAATGCACAAAATATATTCAGATTTTGCAAAATAACAAAAACTGATGTCTCTGTTTCCTTTATAGACCTTTTATCCGCATCACAATGGACCAAAGCTCAGCACGTCTTCTTTTCTTGTTTAATTTGTAATATTTGAGTGAAACATATTTTGCGCATAGGCCTAAATATTTATTTTTATTTATGATAGTTGCATCATGTTTTCTCTGGAGAATAAACAAACCTGGCAGATTGTTTTAAACACAGAATTAAGGTCATTAAATTCTTGGGTGTGTGTTCATAGCAAAACAACAATTATAACACTCAGAAAGACCTTTTATTTGGGGTAAACTGACTGATGTGCTTAACTTTTTTCAGCAGAGCCTCTGTTTCACTGAGTAATCCATGACTCTTCATAAATATGTACTGTAAGACCTATTAACACCTGGCTCAGGTGACACCAGGTTTCCCCAGGACACCTATTGATGTCTCAGTTGTTCACACCCATACATTCAGATTCCTCAAATGAAAACAGGGTTCACTGAGTATTCAGAAGTATTCAGGCCCCCTTAATTGTTTCACTCTTCGTTATATTGCAGCCATTTGCTGAAATCATTTAAGGTTTTTTTTTTTTTCTCATTAATGTAGCCGCAACACCCCATATTGACAGAAAAACACAGAATTTGACATTTTTGCAGATTTCTTAAAAAAGAAAAACTGAAATATCACATGGGCCTACTGTAAGTATTTAGTAGAAGCACTATACTGACCTCACAATGCGTTATTGTGCAAAGCTAGACAGCAACCCAACATAAGATAAAACTCCAATAATTTTTTAAGGTGTAACTTTTCTTGTATTTTATTGAATATTCCTTTTTTTGTAGTGTAAAACTGAAAATACATAACAAACAGGCATCAATATAAGCATAAGAAGCTAAACACAACATAAACTACTGCCAGGTAAATTGTTTATGTTTAAAGCAACAATGACACTTTCTTATCATGAAAATAACCACTTTCAGACAAATAGTGTCCCAGGAAGAGCATAAAAAGAAAACTTAGATGCACCATCTATCCAGCCATGTGCACTTACTACTGCTTGCTTTTTAACTAAACAAAATGGCTGAACAGCCACTAGAGGGCATTGTTCCTAAAACAATTATTTCAGAATAAGAGTGCTGATAAAACTAAAAGAAAGGCAGCACAAGCACCCTTTTGATCAAATACAGCCATGAGTCTTTTTGGGAAAGATGCAACAAGTTTCTCACACCTGGATTTAAAGATCCTCTGCCATTCCTCCTTGCAGATCCTCTCTAGTTCTGTCGGGTTGGATGGTAAACATTGGTGGACAGCCATTTTAGGACTCTCCAGATCATGCTCAATTGGATTTAAGTCAGGACTCTGGCTGGGCCATTCGAGTTGTTGTGAAGCCACTCCTTCGTTATTTGAGCTGCATGCTTAGGGTCATTGTCTTGGTGGAAGGTAAACCTTCGGCCCAGTCTGAGGACCTGAGCACTCTGGGTAAGGTTTTCGTCCAGGATATCCCTGTACTTGGCCGCATTCATCTTTCCCTCGATTTCAGACAGTCGTCCTGTCCCTGCAGGTGAAAAACACCCCCACAGTATTTGTTTAACAGTTTTACTGTTGGGACTGTACTGTATTGGACAGGTGATGAGCAGTGCCTGGTTTTCTCTACACATACCGCTTAGGATTAAGGCCAAAAGAATCTTATTTCTTACCATCTTGGAGTCCTTTGGGTGTTTTTTTAAATGTGTCTTGCACTAAGGAGAAGCTTCTGTCGGCCACTCTGCCATAAAGCCGATTGGTGGAGGGTTGCAGTGATGGTTGACTTTCTACAACTTTCTCCCATCTCCCAACTGCATCTCTGGAGCTCAGCCACAGTGATTTTTGGGTTCTTCTTTAAATCTTTCATCAAGGCTTTTTTTTTTCTTTAAATCTTTCATCAAGCTCAGTTTGGCCGGACAGCCAGCTCTAGTAAGGATTATGGAAGCCACTGTGCTCTTAGGAACCTTAAGTTGACAACATTGATCAAAGTATTCTTCTTCACAGATTAGAAAATGTAGTAGGAATTAAGGGAACAGCCCTCTCCTGGCCCAGATCCTTATGTATGTAGATTTAAATGGTGATTATTCTTCATGTTCTCTAGTGGAGTTGGTGTTCCACAGGGTCTGTTTTAGGTCCACTGCTTTTTTCCCTTTAAATGCTTCCTCTGGGCAACATAATTCGTAAGCATGGTATTAGTTTTCATTGTTATGCTGATGACACACAGTTATATGTCTCAGCAAAACCAGATGAGAACAACCAGCTTACTAAAGTTGAGCAATGCATAAAGGATATAAGAGACTGGATGCTAATTAACTTCCTTCTGCTTAATCCTGATAAGACAGAAGTTCTAGTCATAGGATTGCATACAGCTAGATGTAAGATTTTAGATCACACTGTAACTTTACGTAGATGGCCTTTCTGTTCTGTCTAGTGCAACAGTAAGAAACCTTGGTGTGATTATAATTAGATTCTAGTCTTTTATTTGAAGCTTATGTAAATAATATCACCAAGATAGCATTTGTTCACCTCAGAAATATTGCCAAATTAAGGAATATATTGTTACTAAACAATGCAGAAAAACTAGTTCATGCCTTTATCACCTCTAGGTTGGATTATTGTAATGCCTTACTGTCTGGTTGTTCAACTAGGTGCATAAACAAGCTTCAGCTAGTCCAGAATGCAGCAGCGAGAGTCCTCACTAGAACCAGAAGATACGAGCACATCACCCCTATCTTATCTTCACTGCATTGGCTTCCTGTGAAATTGCGCATTGAATTTAAAATACCACTCTTGACATATAAAGCATTAAATGGTCTCGCGCCGCAGTACCTGAGTGAACTGCTAGTGTCTTACGATCCGACACGCCTACTTCAATCAAAGGATGCAGGCTCCCTGTCAGTACCGCGTATTATGAAAACTACAGCTGAGGGCTGCTTTTTCTTACAAAGCCCTAAAGGTATGAAATAGCCTTATTACAAACAAATAGTATTCGGGACTCAGACACAGTCCCAGTGTTTAAGTCAAGGTTAAAAACCTATTTATTTAATCAAGCATTTTTATAAATAGATTTGTCTTGAGTAAAGGAGCAAATCTGGGGGACTCATGGACGTAGAGTATTCTGGTAAACTGGTATGTTTAGATGCTGTCTTTTCCACTCACAGGTTTGTTGATGGTGAGGTGATTGGTTGCTGTACATCTCAGGTAGCCCTCATGTCTGTGTTTCCTTCTGGCTCTCCCTTTTATTTATGCTGTTATAGTTAGTCCTGCCGCAGTCTCTGCTTGCACTCTACACTAAATATACATTCACCTTATACATTATGTGACTGTGACCATACCTAGCTGTTATCTCTCCCCTCTCCTATTCCTTGCTCTACCCTCTCCTTTTCTCATTCCCCTTTCTCTCTTATCTCTCTCCCCCTCTCTCTCTTTCCCTCTCTCTGTCGAGCTACACATGTCGTTCCTGAGCTGCCAGTGATCCAGACTCCCTCTGCCCTCCGGACCTGTCTGACCCATCCTGGAGCCCCGCTTCTGGTCGGAGATCTCTTCACATGGATGCCCCGTGTGTCTCTTTGGGATGTGTCTGGTGTCTAGGGACGGTTTCACTTTACCATGAAGACAGTTCTGGCCTTGACTGATGTTAACAGCTGCTTCTCTGAGGACTTGACCTGGATGCAGTTGCTCGATAGTTCAGTACTGGAATTTCGTACAAGTCTACCTGAGCCTCCAACAACTACCTGGACTCCATATTATCATCAATTAACATCAACTGTTTTAAAATTTTAAGGGGGTCTGAATACTTTCCGTACCCACTGTAGCAAATAACATATAACAAAAATATGTTATATGATATTATGACTTGAATAAAGCTGCTCACATGACAGCACGCTTTCGTGTTGCAAAAACCAGCATATATTCAGTGAGTATATACTTGTGTTTTGCATTTCTGGGGGAGTATGCCAGAATATGAAATAATCTCCCTTAAATAGTTAATGTTGAGATGTGCCTGCTACTTATGCTCTGCAAATCCTGCATAATGGCTCTATGTTGAGGTGCTGTTTGTTAAATGTTGATGTTTGTGGCTGGTAACTCTAAATGAACTTCTTCTCTGCAGCAGAGATAAGTTTTAGTCTTGATTTCCTGGGATGGGCTTCATGGGAGTCAGTTTCATCATGTGCTTGATGGGCTTTGCAAATTCAATTCAATTCAATTTTATTTATATAGCGCTTTTAACAATGGACATTGTCTCAAAGCAGCTTCACAAAAAAAAAAAAAAAAAATTAAAGATTTTTTTTTTTCTAGAAAAGAAAAGAAAATATTTGGAAGTGTGTATGTGTGAGAAAAATGTGTCTAGATAATAATGAAATGAATGATGAATGAATGATGAATGAAAATGAATGAAATGTTTCTGATGAGCAAGCCAAGGGTGATGGCGACAGTGGCAAGGAAAAACTCCCTGAGATGGCAATAGGAAGAAACCTTGAGAGGAACCAGACTCAACAGGGAACCCATCCTCATCTGGGTGATAACAGATAGAAATAACATCATGTGTGTTGTGCAGGTGAAAGTTCAATATAACAGAAGTTGTGTAGATTCAGTTCAGCAGTAGGTGCAGAGGGCAGATGGGGTCTGGATCACTGGAAGCACAGGAGCAGGATGGTAGCTCCAGCCATCATAAAGCAGAATCTAGCTGGAGCAGGTCCTTCTCAAGATGCCTTAGAAACCTCGCAGGGTTGGCCTTTGTCTACTAAAGCTTGCACAATCTCCAGATGCCTCAGGATGGGTAGAAAAATACAGAAAAGATGGAGAGAATTAGCGTAGTTGCCATTCAGGATAGGTGTACTGGAGTATGAGGTTATGGGATGAGTTACGCGTATGCCAGATTAAAGAGATGCGTCTTGAGTCTACTTTTGAATTGGGAAACCGTGTCTGCTCCCCGAACAGTGTCTGGAAGGCTATTCCAAAGCTTTGGAGCCAAATATGAAAATGGCCTGCCCCCTTTTGTAGATTTTAAAATTCTGGAAATTACCAGAAGTCCGGAGTTTTGTGATCTTAAGGGATCGTGGTGGATTATCAAAAGACTGGTTAGGTATGTGGGAGCTAAACCATTTAAAGCCTTGTATGTAAGTAGTACTATTTTGTAATTAATTCTAAATTGAACAGGTAGTCAGTGCAGTGATGATTATATTGGGGTTATATGATCATATTTTCTGGATCTAGTGAGAACCCTGGTGGCTGCATTTTGGACTAACTGTAGCTTGTTTATTGAGGATGCAGGACAACCACCTAGTAATGCATTACAATAGTCCAGTCTGGAGGTCATGAATGCATAAACTAGCTTTTCTGCATCAGATACGGATAGGATACTCCTAAGTTTGGCAATATTTCTAAGATGGAAAAAGGCTGTTTTTGTGATATTGGAAATATGATTTTCAAAAGACAAGTTACTGTCTAATATCACGCCCAGGTCTTTTACTGTTGAGCTGGTAGTAACAGTACATCCTTCTAAACGCAGGCTGAATTGTGAAAGCTGTTGTGTGCTGGTTTTTGGGCCGATGAGCAATATCTCTGTCTTTAGAGAAGAATTTAGTAAAAGAAAGTTATTGGCCATCCAATCTTTTATGTCCTGGACACACTCTGTTAATCTAGACAACTTGGGTATTTCATCTGGTTTTGTTGAGATGTATAATTGGGTATCATCAGCATAACAATGGAAACTAATCCCATGCAATCTAATGATGTTTCCCAGGGGAAGCATGTAAATTGAGAACAGGAGAGGTCCTAAAACTGACCCTTGTGGGACCCCATATTTCACTGGCATTACATCAGACGGTACTCCATTTAGATCTACAAAATGGTATCGATCAGACAGGTATGATCTAAACCATTTTAATGCCTGCCCTTAAATACCTATATGATTTTGTAGGCGATCTATGAGAATATTATGATCTATGGTGTCGAATGCAGCACTTAGATCAAGTAAGACTAGTATTGAGATGCAGCCTTGGTCTGAGGCTAAAAACAAGTCGTTTGCAATCTTAACTAGTGCAGTTTCTGTACTATGATGGGGCCTGAAACCTGACTGAAATTCTTCTAGGATGTTGTTTTCCTGCAAGAATGTGCATATTTGAGCTGATACTACTTTTTCTAACAAGCCATCCGTCTCCTCAACAAAAAGGGACTGGACTGATAAACACAAACACACTCACACACACACAAACACAAACATTATCACACAGCTTAACTCAACTACCTCAAAATATTGAGACTGGACTGACTAATCAACACAAGTGCAGACACACTGACCTACACCACCAAAATATCGTACACACCAACCTGTAAATGCTTCACTGTTTTTAACAATCTTTTTGCACAATGATCATTACTGGACTACACTCTTGCACTAATTCCTCAAATCTTGCTGCTGTTTTAAGGAATGTTTATGTTTACCCACTACCTCAACACCATATTTTATGTTCTGTTATGTCGTGGTTGCGCACTGTCACTTTGTTGTTGCTCTTGTTTGCACAATTGCACGTGCACTTTATGTTGTCTATAAAAATGTTACTTAGCTAGTTAGTTATTGTTAATTTATGTTGTAATTTATGTTAGGTCTCTCTGTCCTGTCTCTGCTAGCCAGTTAACTAGGCCTCTTGGTTAGCTAGTTTAGTGTCTCTGTTAATTTATGTTGTAAATTTATGTTGCATGTAGCACCTTGGTCCTGGAGGAACGTTGTTTCGTTTCACTGTGTACTAACTGTATATGGTTGTAATGACAATAAAGCCTACTTGAACTTGAACTTAATATTTTTGATATGAATCACTTTCAAATGCACTTGACAATACGGTTCCTCGCAAGAACTATTCCAAAACAGTTGACATTTGTGTCTTAAAATAACAACTGACTCTTGTTGTTCTTACCTAATGCCATCTTTAGGAAATCTCCACTATTGTAACTGGTCCTGTATGTTTTTATCAACTCACTGGATTTTATTAGAATATAACTTTTTGTTAATCACAGTGGTTCTACTAAATTTGCCAGATACAGTATATACAAGAAGAAGAAGAAGAAGAAAAAGAAAAAAATTTTAAGCTTTGAGGTTAAGGTTTTGAGGCTTGACATAATTTCTGATAAATCCCTGCACTCTGACTATTTACAAGAATTTAGTCTCATCTCTGATTGGTAGGATGCTTTACTAGATGTGAAATGCAAGCCAGTCAGATCTCCTACCTCTAATTCTTATTGATTATTCATTCAGAGGCGGCACAGTAGTGTAATGGTTAGCACTGTCGCCTTGCAGCTGCAGGGTCCGGGTTTGATTCCTGGCCAGACTCGATTCCCGTCTCTGTGTACATGAAGTTTGCATGTTCTCCCCGTGCTTGGTGGGTTTTTTCCAGGTACTTTGGTTTCCTCCCACCGTCCAAAGATATGCAGGTTAGGCTAATTGGTGTTCCCAATGTGTGTGTGTGTGTGCCCTGTGATGGATTGGCACCCTGTCCAGGGTGTACCCTGCCTTGTGCCCTAAGCCCCCTGGGATGGGTCCCCATGACCTTGAATACAGGATAAAGTGGTATAGAAGATGAGTGAGTGAGTCTTTTGACTGGGGTGTTTTCATGATGCATGTTAATTCTGATTATTAGTGGGGTATTATTGTCTATGTAAATGCAACTAAAGTGCTATTGTTTAAGAGCAATAAAACACCAGGGAAATGCCTTTACAGAAAAATAATCAACAGTAAATGAAACTTCACTTCTTCACACACCGTCATCGATTTTTCTTTCTCTAACAGCATGACATGAAGTGGTTTATTCCTTGTTTATTAGTGTTTTGCTTTATTTTATTGATATCGCCACTAAACTCTGTGGTTTTATTTGGTCTAGTTCAGCTCTTCTCTCACAGACCTCAATCTCATTACAGAGCTGTAATGCAGGACATTAGGGAGGATGTGCACTTGGACAGGAAATCTATGCGATTAGAAATTAGCTACGATTCCCTGGGGTGCAGTTGAAGTCTAACAGAATGACGACGCCCACACCGGACATTCGCTAGAAAAAGAGCTACACAAGCTCAGATGAGACTTACAGATACTGGTAGGCCAAAATGTAATACAGAAAAAGAAAATAATATTGTTCTCTATCAGTGAGGTGTGAGTAGGAGCTAAATATGTTATGTTTTTTCATGATGAGTTTTTTTTAATATATATTTTTCAAAGTGTATGCGGCAGAGATAAGGGAGAATATTTCAATGCTTTCACCTTGATTTTTAAAATGTTTTGTATTTATTAATAGCATGGAACGTTCTGCTTGTTTCTGCACTGAGTAAAAGTTTCCATGAAAAGACAAACCGCAGGGAGTTGTGCTGCTTCAGCAGAGCAGAAACACACTGTCTTCACTCATGACAAAACGCATTACCGAACCATTTAAAATATCAAAATCCTGACGCTACACAGGATTCACTCAGGGCGACACCATGCAATTCGGCAGGTCCTGCTGTGAGCTCGGAGTATTTTTATTCACATTAACATTTTTCTCCAGAATTCTGAAAAGCTTTATGATTAAAGTTACAACAATCACAAAGTAGAAGTAATAATAAAAAAGAAAGACAACTGAGCAGAAAATGAATTATTAGCACCTTGCATTTCAGTGTGTTACATCTGCAACTCAGTGATGAAAATGAAACGCAATTCTGAAACATAGTCACAGTAAAGGATTCATTTTAAATTAATACCAAAGTTTATATATTTATTTAATCCACTAAAAGAAATCAAGCACGGGGCCAGGGGTAGCCCAGTGGTTAAGGCATTGGACTACGGTTCGGAAGATCCCAGGTTCAAACCCCACAATCACCAAGTTGCCACTGTTGGGCCCTTGAGCAAGGCCCTTAACCCTCAACTGCTCAGATGTATAAGGAGATAAAAAAATGTAAATTGCTCTGGATAAGAGCGTCTGCCAAATGCCTAAATGTAAATGTAAGCAATATAAAACTTACACAGTCTCTATACTGGCCGTGGCCAAAAGTTTTTGACATAAATATTAATCCAAAAAATATTAACTCCTAACTCAAACCTTAATCCCATTGAGAACTTGTGGTCCATCCTCAAGAGGTGGGTGGACTAACAAAAACCCCACAAATTTTGACCAATCAAGCATTGATTATGCAAAAATAGGCTGCCATCAGTCAGGATGTGGCCCAAAAGTTTATTGACAGCATCCCAGGGCTTGCAGAGGTCTTGAAAAAGGAGGGTCAACACTGATAAAATTAACTGCTAATGCATAAATTTAATATAACTGTTAATTAAGGACTTTCGAAATGCTAGTAATTTTACCTTAGTATACCATAAACACTGAAGCTGTAGACTTCGTAAAAATTAAAATTCGTCATTTGCAAAACTTTTGGCCACGGCTGCAAATTTACTTTAAAAAAAACGAAAACATAATTTTTCAACATATTCTCCTTGCTTTTTAATACACTCTGTCCATCTGTCAACAAGCTTTCATAATCCCCTCAATAAAAAAAAAGTCTGAGCTGCGAGTCACGAATGCACCGCTGACTTCACTACTTTATTAGACTTGAATTTTTATCCTCTTAGGGATCCTTTCAGGGGATGAAACAGTAGTCCTCTTCATTTAATGCAATGTTTAGGCGTCAGCTCTTTAATAAGCGTTGCGCTGTAATGAGGCTGTTGATTGTTGAACCTTTTCCTGATAATGTTCCAATACTGGCCCTTGACAATTTTAGAAAACTGTAAGCATTGATTCTTCAGCCAATGTTTGAACTTTTTCTTGATTGACAATTGAGGATTTGTATACAGTACTTTAGCAATTGTATACCGTTCAATACTTTGCCGTTAAAATATATAGTTACCAATCGTTATGAAAATAAATGTATCCTGATGTCATCAATCATCAACACATGCATTCTGGCTTGGATCTCCACTGTCAGTCATGCTGTGATTCTAATAAATTTGATGTATTTAATACAGGATGTGATTTTGAAGTCTAAAGTCCAAAGCTTTAGAGAAGAAACGTGGAGTGTGGAGGGAGTCAGACTCCATGGACAAAGAGAGAGTAAATCTCTAGTTATTTCGCCTGTAAGGCTTTTGAGTTTATGTACCATGAAAAAGCTCATCTTTTGGACAAACCCTTACCAGATAAAAATCAATTTAACAGGTGATATGGGAACCCCGTTCCCCCCGAGCGACATCATAGCTGGAAATTTTTTTTTGTAAGAATGGGCAAGAAATAAAATCTTACCCATAAATCCCTGCCATATTGTTCAGGGATGTGTGTTCCTAAGTAAATAACTAGGAACAGATTTCTTTCTTTTGCATGAAAATGAAAAACAATTAAATTAAAATTTGTCTTTTTATGAATCTCATCTCACAGTTATGGTTTCTGAAAGTTTGCTAATAGAATTCAAAGGTCTGTATCCATAAGAATGGTTTATGTGGAGTCGGTTATGATTATGATCATTCTGTCTGCAGTTAGATAATTTACAATGCAATCCTTTGTTGAATTACAAAGATGATTGACTCTGCAGTATATTGCAGATTTATAAAGAATTAGTATCAGCATTAGTATAAGTATTATAGTATATTATAATGCCAGTCTTTCAGACTTAGTTTTACACCAATTCTGAACCATAACTGGGATATTTATACTGCTATATATAGCCATGACGGTCCATATACTCGTATGTAAACCTGTAAATATACACGGGCTAAACATGTGAACAGTAACTTGAGCTCAGGATTGAAACCTGTGAGCTGTGAGGAGGTGGCAACAGTACCCCCTGCCACCAAACGCACCAGACATATTGTGTTTTCATATATCACCATTTGTTCCATCACATGTCCTTTCCCGCGTTATGTGAAAGAAGAGTGGGAGTTAGCTCCTGAGCATGCGTTTTCAGTTTTATATTGGCCAACTGCAGTAAAGAAAATACACTCATCCTCTGCATGTATCAGTCACGGCTTATTGCAATTTACATTCACAGCTTACATTTCCCCAGGGCTATAAGGGATAGATCCAAGCTGTCCAAGGTGTCACTGAGTTTGACTTAACCTTGCAAGATATTTCTATACCTGCAGCACATGAAGAAATGATTGCATTTTCCACGCTGTTGGAGGCGTTTAATATTACATACATGAAATTTCGTTTATCACTGACACTTTATAGGTGGGTGGATGTCGTTTTGAAAACTGAAGAAGATGATCTGAGCAAACCATGGCCATGTTTTTGTTTTTATGATTTGGATGCTGTTTTTTTGTTTATTAATAACTAGCTTGTTTATGGTGGGGTGCTCCCTGTTGTATGTACTTAAGTGACGAATCTACAACAACTTTAATAGAAAAAAAATAGATAAATAAATAACAAAAATTATAAAAAGCAAAAGTAAATTTTCACTCCAAAGGGGAATTAATACTTTTTATCATAAGCGTTATAATAAAATTATTATGATTTTTATCAGCATGGTGGTGTAGTGGTTAGCACTGTCACCTTGCACCTTCAGGGTCCGGGTTCGATTCCTGTCTCTGTTTGCATGTTCCCCCCGTGCTTGGTGGGTTTCCTCCCACAGTCCAAAGATATGCAAGTTAGGCTAATTGGCGTTCCCAAATTCCCTGTAGTGTGTGTGTGCCCTGCAATGGATTGGCACCCTGTCCATGGTGTACCCTGCCTCGTGCCCTAAGCCTCCTGGGATAGGCTCCAGGTCCCCGCGACCCTGAATACAGGATAAAGCAGTATAGAAGATGAGTGAATGAGTGATTTTTATCATAAACATAAAATTATGGGTATTTTCCTGTCTCTTCTTGTAACTACAGTCACTACCAAACATATCCTAAACATTTATTATAATCATACTGTTTTAACTCTGTACTATAGTACGTTGTCCCTGTTGAGCATCTCATTCCAGATTTTTTTCTTCTTTCTGCTCTCTTGCACTACACTTTTCTCTCCTGAGAAAGCTTTCCACTAGATCTTGGAAAATGACAGGATTTGTGTTTTTTCAAGAGCATTAGAGAGCTCAGGTTACATTCAGTTACATTCAGTCAGGCCTCATATACCTCGTATACAGGCCTCTGTGTAGGACACTCGAGATAATGCATGTCTTCATGGAGCTGGCTTTTTGTGTCTAATCATCATATTGGAACAGGTTCTAATGTTTTTCTGACTTCTTGCCTAGGGAAGTTAATTTCACTACTGGGGTGCAGGACAGAGAAGACTCCTGATAAAGGCCTTCCTTAAGGTTGGTTGAGCTGAGTAAAACGCGATTTGTTGACTATCTTACAATAGGCATGGACTTTATTGTTAGCTTTGGAGAAAAGGCTGTGTAATTTAAATTGTAGATTTGATGTAGAAGAAATTGGGAAGGTTGAATTCAGGATCAGTCATCCAATATCAAGGTGGCATGAGGCTTGAGAAGTACCTAAATGGTCTTTGGAACCTTTTGAAATCTGCATTTAATTCAAGTGATAAACATTTTAAGATCCAAGCGTTTTTCAGAGTGGCAGATAACAAGATATTGGTGTGTAGATGCATCTCCAGGGATCAACAACAGCTTAGGCCTGGTGGGTTTGACTTTAATCAACCAGCAGGAACATGAGTGTCTGAGGTGGAGGATGAGTTAAATGTGAACCAGGTGAACCTAAAAGAAACACTGTGGTATCAGGGGTGTGCCTAAGCATCAGCAGAGAAGATGCAGATCAAACCAGCAGGTAACATGTAATGATGAAGTGAATCTGTGTATCTGAGACCAACCTGTTTCTTTAGAGCTGGTTTGGTTTTGGTTGAGATTTTTTAAGTGCACTGAAATTCATGGAATGAATAAACACAAGCTGAAATTTCATCTGTTTCCCGACTCTTCCTCCACACCCTCACACACCATGGCTCTACTGTACAATACATGTTAAGAAACAGCTCTAGGGCTAGAAAATAGAAAGAAAGAAAAACGCTAGGGGACCTCACAGACCTGGCTTTAGACTAAAGGAAGCCCAAGGCAAGATTTTACTCGAGAGAACACCACCAACCAGCAAGGTTTTTACTCTAAATCACCAAATCTGTATGAGAAGAAAACATAATGCAGTATATATGTATAACATAGGAGACCTATTAATTATTCACAATGTTTAGATCTAAAAGGCCCCATAACGCATAGTGCTATAATGCTGACCACTGCTAAATTTATCTTAGACCTGCTGGGAAGAAAGATACAGTAGCACGTGATCATGATGCTGGGACATTATCTATGCAAAGAGAGAGAGAGAGAGAGAGAGAGAGAGAGAGAGAGAATACACCTAAAGATGTATCCAGCTAGTGGATGCTTGAAATGTGAATACGGTTCATTTCCACTTTCATTGCTTTATTTTGTTGTGATCTGCATTTTAATCTGAACACTACAGCAGAGAGAATTCACCAATCAGTAAACTGGTGACAGAAAAACTAGATCATAGGGACCCAAGGCTTAATTATGCCTATGGGAAGTAAAGGTCCAGTCCTTTCTAATCCCACAGAAAAGCCAATCCAGCACAACTCACCAAGTCAATACTGACCATGATAGAAAGGGACCAGAACACCCAATACATCACAACCTGTCATACTGTACGCAGGGCCTAGTGGGCAAAGAGCCCAAAGGCTGCTAACCCAGACTCCAAAATCTCCAGATTCCAATCCAATCAAGCCCCTACTTCATTTTGTCTAATTTGTATTGCTTGATCTAGTATGTGATTGCTGCTTTGCATAGAATTGAGCACACATCAACTGAAATGTCTATTGTTCCTTCAGTAGCATCCTCATGTAGTGCACATACAGTACATGTAACGTTTTCTCTTTGCCCCATACCAGTTGCTACTGCTTGCGGTGTGAGCACATGGTTAATTTTGACATCATGAACCTATATTAAAAACAGGTTGTGGCTTATGGGGATTTACATGAAAAGCTGTCATAATGTACTTATAAGTAGGTGAGAATTCCTATATGATTGCCTACCAACCTTTCTTATGCATCTCTCGAGAGAAACAGATTGCTCGGTAGCTTAAATTTTCAGGTGACTTACCAACCAGATGTTTTACCACTGTTTTACCCCCAATGGCAGAGGGCACCTAAACATGCACAAAAGTATCAGAACTTGAGTAAGAAAGTTGACTTTCAATTGTGTTTAAACAACACATTAAGACTGATCATGGGTCATAGGTGATAGGTCATAGATCAATGGTGTTTTGTTTGGGCTGCAGCATCATGTTAGGAGTTATGGTATATCTAACAGAAACAGGAGTCTATAACAGGAATACTGCATGGGGAAACACTCTGCATGGACTGCCAGGACCAGTCACACTTGGGAAAATCTACCAATCAGCATTTTTTAGGAGGTGACCCGGAAACCTTAAGCAAGCTCACATGTGCATGGTGAGAACATTGGGACAGTAAACCAAGCTCAGGATTGAGCTGGGAACCCTGTACACAGCGGCATTTGTTTAAAAAAAAATACTTAATGGTTTAAAATTATCCAGGGTTGTTTGAGTCTCTAGTCCATGAAGCTCACTCTAAGAACATAAATGTAGCACAAAATCACGTGACCCAAAAGCCTACGCCAGCTGAAATGATTCATATCACATGTTAATTGTTGTAAGTACTATTTACAGTATAAGATTTATGTTGGGGGAAAAAGACTTTGTCAGTGAGCCACCAGTGTTGTTTGCATCTTTACTTTTTTAATTGGAGCAATCGCAAATAAGCACTGACCTGAAACGAAGATATTCTCAGCTGCATTATTTGCAATATCATCTCGAGGTGTTGGTGCTGGCTGGCAGGCTGTGAAATCGAGCAGGTTTTAATTTCACAACACTGGAGAACAGCAGCGAGATGGCAGCTTTATAAAATTATCTCAGTGGGTGAGGAAAACAGAATTTTGAAAAGGTCTACGGTCAGAGTGTATCGCATGGCATCAGCTAAATCGGCCACCGGGAAGTGCTTTAATTAATTGGGTTTATCGGAAGTAGCTTTGTGCTGTGAAGCTATAAATCCAGTGGTTTATCAGATGTGATGAGGATCGTGCTGCAGCTGAGCAGTGCTGATAAGAAGTGTGACCACTAAATACACAGAGCGCTTTTAATGGCAAATCAGTTTATCACTGATTCCTTAGGACTCAACGATGATAATGTGACAGAAAACTGACAGCTGTAAAACTGTCTGTAAAACAGACCTGTATTACTCGAATATTTAACTTAATTTAACCCTGATACTTAACACAGGACAACTGTGACTAAAAGACTGAAATTATTTACTTTGTGGAAACTTTATGAACTAAATACGAACTTTTCCACATTTTGCAGTGTTACAATCTGAACCTTAAATGACCTTAACTTTATTAAGACTATATATAATTTATATAAGTAAACTAACCCATAATCAAAGTCAATGGGGTTGAGTCAAAAGTAATATTACAGTTACACAAAATTATTAATGTATTCGATACATTGGGCTGGCGGCTATTCCAGGGAACTCAAGGCAGGATAACCCGCTTGGAGTCAACCTGTGTGTAAGTGAAATGTCACATGATCTCACACTCTAATACAGCAGTTCCTGGAAGGACCCAGAGACCCAAAAGGGCATGGAAAAGGGCATTTCAAGAGGGTATGATGATGCTACCACCCTTATGTTTGACGATGGTCAAAATTATGGTTTCACGGTGATGCGCTAAGTAGCATTGTGTTCCCACTAAATATAGTGCTTTGGGCCAAGCCTAAAACCAGTCCATTTGGTCTCATCATACAGAAGAAACTTTTTTTTTTACATTGAACTGCAAGGTCAGCCCAGCTTTATCGAGTGCTAAGTTTTCCAAAATTTTGAAATCATCAGAAAGATTCTTCCATGAGTAGCCGCTCTAATATGAGCCAGGGAGTTACAGTACTGTACAAAAGTCTTAAGTTTATAAGTTTATGTTTTTCCTACAAACATACCCTCTTTTTTTTTTAGGAATTCAATGTATACCATATCAGCATTTAATGTAATATATATATATATATATATATATATATATATATATATATATATATATATACAGTGAAACCCGAGATTGCGAGTAACGCAGTTTGCAAGTGTTCCGCAAGACAAGCAAAGATTTTTAATTAATTTTGACTTGGAAAACGAGCAAGTCTTGGCTTATGAGCACCGAATATCATGTATCACACATGCCCTTCTTGTTTTGACGGCGAGCGTCACGTGATCACAACTGAGCCAACGGTTTATCTCTCTCTTGTGCTAAGGAATTGTGGGTTATCGTCTCCCCTGCTGGGTCCTAGTGCTCGTCTCTTACTGGTATAATCAACATCTGTGCACGCGTGTACTGTTTACTATAACACTGTGACTACATGTGTGTGTAAAACATACTTTATTTTGTGTTTGTAAACACGTGTGTACAGCGCGCGTGTACTGTTTCTTATAATCTTAATGCGTGTGTAAAGCAAAAGAAAGTCTCATTATAGGTTAAAAATCCATTTTCTCTCTCTGTAGTTATGAGTGTGCATTATGTGTGTGCGCGCGTGTAATTTGACACCGTGACGGTTTACACACACTCTCTCTTGCGCGGGCACACACACACAAATTACGTCAAATTACGCGCACACACACTCTGCTCTACACAGAACCACTGCTCTGTCGTGCTTCGTTTTAAAGGTAAAGTGCAGGTTAATTTGTTTGTTGTTTTTACTTTACAGCAGTGATTTCATTAGTATGCACTCACACAAGTGTCATAAGCGATGTTCCTTGCTATTTTTTTTTTAGACAAAACAGTCTTTCGGGTAATGTCTGTGTGTGCACACACACACAGCGCTGCGCGCATAAACGGAAACACTTATCTGTCGCGATCTATTTTAACTTTTTTTTAAAAGGTAAAGTGCAGGTTAATTTTTTATTTTTTTTGCTTTCTATTTTGTATGAATTATTTTTATGTATTTATTTTTTTGGACTGTGGAACGAATAACTTGAGATTTCATTATTTCTTATGTAAAAATTAAATTTGGTTCATCGATCATATTATACAAGAGATCACTTTTCAGAAATAAAAGAATAATTATAATAAAATATTTTTTATTTATAAAAAAGAAGAAGGTGCAACTGTCAAAGTCATCAGAGTAGTAATGGATGGTTCTGCAGGATGCTCAGTAAAAATTTGTAGAGAGGTTTCTTAAAAAAGGTTTCACACCAAATATTGACTTTGTTTCATTAATTACAGTTTACAAGGTTTTACAGCTTTTTTGACTTATGCACAGTACTGTGATGACTAGTGAAACTTGATGGTGTTTCATGATGAAAATATGAACAGTTTCAAAACTATAGACGCTGTACACTGTAAATACTTAGTAGCATTTATTTAGCTGAGTAAAACCATTGTATTAACTGTACTAAGCCATATTGTTTACACATGTCTACTTGCAAAACAAACAAAAAAAGAGTGAAATTAATTTAATTACAGGATTCTTTGTCTAATATATTTTAGCCAGTTGCTGCGTTAGGTTGCTAGCTAGCATTGTAAGTCAGTGCTTACATTATTCAATGATTATGATGGATCGTATGTGTTTTGTAAGCAGTAAAAATCACTTCGTCTGCAACTAAAAATAAAACATCTAGCCACTGAGACAGTGCGAGGAGATTACCGATTGTCTGCGCGTGGGAGAGAGGCACTTCATCCATTTTTAAACGTGGATGGGAGACTGGCTGAACGTCTGAAAAATTGAAGGTTACTGCTGACAGGTGAAGTGGAATTGGAAGCAATAGAGGGGAGGAAGGAGGCGTGGATCAGCCTTGAGATGGCGGATTAGTCGAGTACTAGCGCTGTTCTTTTCCTCTTCATCATCCCTTTCATTTAAAATGAGTAGCAAAGACCTCCTGAGCACAAATACATCCACTCATCCGTAACCGTAACCGTGTTCCGACTCTTATCGACTGAAAAACATCATCATCATCATCATCATTACTTCAACCCTGTGCTACGGCTTTGTCTCCATGATCCAGTTCACAATCAGTCTGGATTTGCATTTATTAATGTATTCAGGGGACGTTCTGGTTTTCGCAGAACCGGTTTCTCTTTAAATTTATACCTTTAAATCCTCATCCTCACAACTCACCTTATTGAAGGCGAATGAATAATATATCATCTTTAAAATTGGATTCTGCAGTATTAGGCAGGAGAGAACTGAGAATCCCATCAGCGCTTTATATATAAATGAGCGGATTATTAAAGAGAGAAAAAGCGAGATCTGAGAAAAACCGTGGGTAGAAAGCATTACTGATTCTGAGGCCTTGTCCACAGGTTTTTATTTTTAAAGAAACTTAAAAAAAAATGTTCCATCAAAATCAAATCATAAAAACAGAATAACGCTAAAAGGAAAACATAAAAAGGTTGCTGGTGTATAGCATAGTTACTAATTAAAGTCACGTAAATATTGTAAATTTGCTCATTAACATTACAGAGTTTACCACAAACCAAGTTCAACACTGGTTTATTGAAGTTTATGATTCTGCTCATGCACGATTGAGTTTTCATAAAGTGTGACCGATTAAAGGCGGCTGATGCTGTGAAAGCACCTTGTGTAGCTGATGTCACGATGCAAATGTATTAGCGTGCATCCGCCACATCCATCAATGAAAAGGCGGCACAGCTGAGCAGATCTCATCTGGGTGGTGGTTTATGCTCACTACAGCTGTGACACAGATATATCACACCCCGTTCTGTACTGCCAGCGTTTATTTTGTGCAGCATCCCAGCTCTGTTCATCTTTAAGCCTGCTGCGTCTGCACCTAAATAAAAAAGGATATTTCAATTTACTGTTGCATGTTTCATGTAAAGTGAAGAGATGCTCTCGAATAAGAATCAGGAGTTGATTTAGCCACAGGGATGTGGGTATAATCATGTTCACATGGAGAGCCGAGAAGGAGAAGCGAAAGAGAGCTACGTCAAGCATGAAAAAAAGATGGTGAAGTTATACTGCTGCTGTGGTGGTGGAAGCTTTAAAAGCTCCTATACTAGTATCTTCTCAGGATGCATTTTTCCTCTTGCCTGTCAGGGCAGTGGTGATGAGGATTGAATCTAACATGAGGCCACATGCATTCCGAGTGGCAACACAAGCAGATGTTTAAAAAAAAAAGCTGATTGCGCCACAATCCCAATTCCTATTAGCATTTTCCTGTACAATCTCATTAATCACAGTAATGCATCTGCATCGTCAGGGCCGCCGTGTCTGCGCGCTCATTCTGTTCTTAGAGCCGATAATGCACACCGCTCCTGAATGGCGTCCACATGGCACGTGTGCACACAAAACCATTAACCTGAACTGAATTTGCATCTCATTAGCATTTAAAATAATAATCCGATTCAAAATGACATTTGGTAGTTTTAAATGTGATCATTACATGCAGTGTTTTGTAATAAATGCATTCTCTGCAAAAGCTGAACCAGCTCTGCTCGTACAAAAATGACCAGATTTCTTAATATTATCATTACTGGAAATGGTGCATCAGACACTGAGCTAACATTATTTCAGAGATTGCTTTTAAATGAACTCTTTGGCCAAAAACGGTTTTATAGGTACGCATCTCTCAAAGACGTTTATTTATCGTGGTGGAGACAAACAAAATTTATCCTTAAATCTTTCGCAGGACCTTTTATACTAAATGCATGGTGCTGAAGAAAATCCAATTAGTTGTCTGTCATCTATTGAACAGTTTGTAACGAGTAAATTCTAAACAGTTTGTAGCAAATTAAATTCTCAAGGCTCTATTTCTTTTTTTGCAAATATTGAGGCCTTGAGACCTCCATCCAAGTGTCCCTCAGCCTTTCCACCGCAATAAACGCCATGCCATATCTCCTGAGATTCAGTCCAATGCCATTTTTCTCTTTAGTCACACCTGCTAACAGGCATCAGAGCTCATTCAGTGCCAGAGAGGAATCAAGGGATGGATCTCTCTCTCTGCTGTTAGAAAAATCTCTTCCCAGGTAATAAAAAAAATTGAAGATAGCCATAACATTTTAGCTTTAACAGCTTACCCCGGCTTCCTGTCAGTCACATCCATCAAACCTTTACAGCCATAATAGCTTATTAAGCAAAAGTGAGCTGAGTAGTGAACGCTGAGGATATAAAAAATTGTGCTTGTTATATACCACTTACTCTGTACATTAAAGACTGAAGTGAAATAATTTTACTTTAATTATCCAAAATGTGTCAACAACATATGTTAAAATATTGGTTGCACATCTGGACTATTTAACTCTTTAGAAACCCCCCAAAAATTTGAATATACATGCGTTTTACAGTGTTTTTCTTAATGCTGACACACACAGTTTTTTGAAACTATCGCTCACTTTTTCAGAACTTAACACACACACACACACTTCTTAGATTCTTCTCAGATAAAGGGAAGAATGGGGAATATAACTGGAGTGATAATTAAGATGATGATGATGTGTGCAGTGACATATGGACTGAGAATGGCATGATGGTGCATGACAGCATCGTGACAGATGTTGCCCCCAGGGACATTGATGATGTCCTGTACTGTTCCTTGTTTTGGCAAACCAGCTTCATGGTTGTACAGGAACTTGTAGCCCACTGCAGTAACATCTAGCAACAACACTCTCTGAAACATCCATAGCAGAAGAGTAGAGTGCTGTATGGCAGTGTGAATAAACATGAAGTTTCCAGTGTCAGTCCTGACACTGGAATACAGCAGCAATGAGAGGACAGCATCGCTTACCTGCATGCAGTATATTCATATTCGCAGATGTTTCACTCTGTCAGTGCTCAAATGCTCCCCAGAGCTCCTGCTTCGTGTGTAGATGATGCCTTTCCAGGAGAAGGCCCAGTGCACATAAGCTCACCGAGTTGATGTTACCGAGTCTTCAAATGTCGTCAAATGATCCGCTGTTGCAGTTGTTGTAGAACTGTTCAGTTGTCTGCTCTGAGCATGTTCACAGTGTCACCTTCTTCGAGCACAGGTTTGTCTGGTAATTCTATAACATAAAAAAAAGATGAAATGCCAGTGTTATATTACTGTAGCTACTGTTATGCACTGGTATTATATTACAGTGGTACATTAACACTATTGATGCGTTGCAGTTCTGTGAGTTAGGAACAATGTATGGAGGACAGGTGTACTTATCTTTACACGGGCAACCAAAGTTGCCCAGATTTCGTCCATAACAGATATTTTTTTTCGTCCTCTTAAATTTGATTAGATCAGTTTAAATTAGATTAATCCTTCTTGTCATTGTGCAAAGTATATGTACAGACCCAAAGAAATGCAGTTAGCATCTAACCAGAAGTGCATAAGTCGCCTTTTTTCAATATTGTCCTCCATTGTTGTCCAAACTAAGACTTCAAACACGTGGTCTGTGTTGTTGTGCTCAAGCTCTGATTTCTAAGTAAACAAATTAGGCAGTATTAGCAAGTGTTTTGGGCAAGGGGTAACTGGGCATGGCATTCAATTGGCTGTGCCTTTAAATGGGTGTAATGTAGAGAACTGTATTTACAGAATTGGAAAATGAGCATAAAGTAGAGAATGAACTAATAGTTTCAATAACCATTCCATAACACCTACTTTTTGTATTTTAGCAGTGGGTAAAATCTGTAAATTAGGGAATATTCCCTTCTACAACTTTATCACTGACGAGCTAACTGAGATAGAAGAAACACCAAGTACTAGTTATATAGTTCACCTCACCTTGTCATCATAAATGGTCAGTGGTGGTTTAAAAAGTTAAGGCTTGGGGTTGCTGATTGAGAGATTGAGGATTCAAGCCCAGTACTGCCAATTTTCCACTGTTGAAGTCTTAAGCAAGGCTCTTAAGTCTATCTGCTTCAGGTCTGCTATGTCCTGGCTGACCCCAGTCCCCCAACTGGGATAAGTGGCAAAATGATTTTTTTTTTTTAAAGAACATGTAACGAGTAATTTATCTTAATCAAACCCAGCTATTGTTAGCTATGGAGTGAAGTTAGCCTCCAGTGATGTGGCTGGAAGTTTAATACTTCATCACCGTCTGATGATTTGCATGTAGATTATGATTAATTTATGGATTTTGTCTAATGACATCACTAACCTTGCCCTCAAATCAGTTATTAACAAAAATATTAGGGGAATTCTGTTTGTAAAATGACAAAAAAAATGATTTACTGCGGGAAATTAAGTTGTCATTCCAATGTTAACAAATTTATTCCAGAAATAACAATGATGTCCTGACATTTTTTTTTTTTAAATAAAACACCTATGATGTAGCTACCACTGATTCAACACTATTCCTACATGCCGATCTGTTCTAGATCTCAGAAATGTCCTGTTTTCCACCGGTGTTCGAGTTTTCCTGAAGGATGTACATCATCCCGATGTTTCTGTCAGTTTTATTTGTTTATTTTTTTTTTTTTTACAGGCTCTGGAGTCTTTCAGAGCGACTGAGATGTTCTGGATAAACGTGCCATTAATCATGTGAAGCACTCTGATGTCTGTAAACAAAATTTCCAGCAGCGCTGAGTTGTAGCGCACTCTCAATTAAAGGCAATGCAGAACAACAACAGACGCTGCTCAGGAGTGAGAAGTGTGAATAAACAGAAATGAGAAAAAATACAAAACGCTCTGAAGATGTTTACTTTATGAAGAAACATGATTGCAGCGTAAGATGAGAAGCTTGACTGCTGAAATGTTTTGATATTTAAACACTGCTCCGACTTATCACTTAAAAACCAGCTGAAAGGCACCCATTAAAAGTCGCATATTTTACTATTTCTTTAACAAGTGAAAACAGGTCTCTGAGTGTATGTGTGGGTGTGTTCATGCCTCAACTGAAATACCCCTCAGATAATGCAATATTCCACTGTTTCAGTGTTCATGTAAATGACCTACTGCTGAGTGATGTCCACCAGGGAACAGCAGCGCTGAGGATTAAGTCGGGGTAGGGGGTCTTATTACTGTACATGGAGTCACAAAAGGGGAAAAATGTAACGGGCTTGTTTAAACTCCAGCCAATACATACACTATATAGACAAAAGTATTTGTTCAAACCTGCAGTGACACTGTTTCCAAATACATATCAGTCATTCTTGAGACCTGGGTCAAAACATGTCGAGCACGTAATATTGTGTTTTTCTTTGAAATTCAGAAATAAATCACATTTTTATTATGATCAATTTTATAAGCTGAATCAACTCAGCATAACAAACTACTTCTTATAAAACTTAAAAATGCATTATATATATATATATATATAATACTTAAAATAATACTTAAAATATATTTTTTTTATTTGATAAATTGTGTCCACTAGACTTGAAAAATGCCTTGTCCGAATAAAATTTTACATTTTCAAAAAACTAATTTAAAATCTCTTGATTGCATGCTAAGAAAATAAGCACATTAGTAACTAAATAATGGCTTTTAAAAAATTCATATATTTTTTTTATCTGCTGCAGTTGTGTCCTGAGTTTCTGTCAACACCAACAGACATTCCTAAAAAAAAATAAATAAAGACAAACATTCTTGTAGTCAACGAAAACTCCACGGTCCCCTTTCTGACTCCCTGTTTCCTCTATAACCTGTTTAACAGCTCAGGCTCTTGCAACTGTTATATTTTTTTATATATTTTAAATGATTTGACATTGATACTGCTTTGGTCAAAACCATAATTTCAAATTCAAATTCAAATTTCGTTTGTCACGTACACGGTCATACACAGTACGATATGCAGTGAAATGCTTTTAATTTGTCAACACCGTCAGTCTTACATTATTACATTTGGCGTAATTCTTATTAAATTAATGAATTTCAAGCACAATAAATATGCATCTATCTAATTATGCAAAAACCAACTGAATCCCACATACATTTCAAAAGTTATCTACCATAACATGGAATTTTGTCAACACCCACAGGCGTTAACACTTTAGGAAATTCATCTGACAGTGGTAACTTATTGTGTGACATTGTTAACAAATACATACAAAGTAGATTTGATTTCATTACATAAATAAAATACGTTTAAAATTTTCTTCAGCAAAACATTAGTTTTTGATAATTTCCTGTTGAAATAAATTTTTAAGCATGATTCATTGCTTTAAAAGGGCAAAAGCACCAAAGGCAAATTGGGAAAGCCAATTAACCTAATCTGCATGTCTTTGGAAGGAAAACCACCATGCACGGGGAGAACATGCAAACTGCACACAGACCCAAGGCAGGAATTGAACACGGACACAGCAGGTGCAAGCCGATAGGGTGCTCTTCCTTACACAACCCTCCCATTTTATCTGGGCTTGGGGCCGGAATTGCATCCAGTGGTGTTTGGGTACTGGGCATTGAACCTGGGTTTTCTGCATCGCAGGTGAGAAACTGACCACTGAGCCACCAATACCCCTTGATATCTTTCAAAGATCTTTTCTCTTATCACTTAATAGAGATTACTTGCAGCTCCCCCCGCATACAGTACATGTTGCTCTGCCAGAGTGCAGATCCTGATGCCTGTGTGCTACTTGCTGCATTACTTGCAAATATCTGCAATTACCTGTGCGATCAACTTGCTTCAATGTTTGGCAGCCCTGACTTCAGCCCATTACCACAGATGCTCTCCAGTCTAATCTAGGGTTTCAGTAACTCTCATCTCAGACTCATGTACCAATTTTCATTGCAGATGAGGGTGCCTACTGTTACATTAGAAAAGAATACCTGTGACACATTCACTGTATGATATAAAAGTTGATGATGATGCTGTATACTGTTACAGACCTGTGCAGAGCATGACATAAAGGGGATAATCAATCGCATGTGACTAACACATGGCCCACAGGCCATGCACTGCCCGGCACCCGCTGCTCAAACAAACAAACAAATTCTGTTTTATTTAAGATAGATATTAATACTGTCAGCTGTGTCTCAACACTGTTAGGTAGGAATTTTTGGTGTTTTTAATAAAAATTTCTAATATTACCTTTCTTAATATTAAGGAAGGTTTTATGAATATGATTACTACTTTACTGTAGGTAAAAAGCTAGCATGGATTTTTCATAATAACTTCATAATAATAGGAAACAAATTATCCTATTTAAATGCTATGAAAAGGTGTTGCACTGAATTTTTTAATAATTATATGACAGTTACAAAAAAAGAGCACTTGATTATTAGACAAAGCCTATGCTTTCAAGAAAATCTATATGATGTAAACACATATTTTAATGTCTGACGGTGTTGACAAAAATCCTGTAATGCACTGAAAAGGTTGTCCATTGTACAAAAATATTATAACTGGACGGTTGTTCCAAAACAGGGTTTGATAACCCACGCCTCACTTTCCAAAATATTTAAAGTTTTTCTTAAAACTTTATAAAAAAGGTATAAGAAATTATATATATATATATAATAAGTATATACATCCAAAGTAGGTTTGAGTAAATACCCAGTCGAGTAAATACCGGGTTAAGTTAAAACATTACTCAGGTAGAAATTGACAAAGGATAACCCTTGAAAATATAAAACCCTTTATATGAAGCAACATGTAGATTTAACTTATCATTAAAATTCCCCAAACAGTCTTTTATACAATCTTGTGATACCTAGTCTTATTAATACTGTATATGTAACTTTTATTATGACTAGATAATCTGTAAAAGTAATTCATTTTTGTCTTCACAAGACTTCCCTTGTTCTCTTTAACCAGATGTTTGCTGTGGAGGATAGGGGTGATGGGTGGCCTTTTAGAGCTTCTGGAAGAGCCTGAACAAGCTGTTGAAGTTGTAGCAGTTCTTAAGGGCCAGGGTGACTATGTAGCAGTTTGAGAAGTGATGATTGATCAGGCCTGTGCTCTGTACATTGAATTCCAAAATGTACTCCTATGAAGCAATAAATATGATTTCTATTGGATCTTTTTTGTGTCTGACGAATCAGTAAGATACC
This sequence comes from Clarias gariepinus, assembly GCF_024256425.1. Lineage (NCBI taxonomy): Eukaryota > Metazoa > Chordata > Actinopteri > Siluriformes > Clariidae > Clarias > Clarias gariepinus. The sequence continues at coordinate 27,382,996 of NC_071112.1, forward strand.
GATAAGCATCTGGTGTTATCCAGGTATTTTATTGACCTTTAAGCAAAATAGAACCTGTATTCTCCTGATTTATGCAAATCATATAAATGTTTTAACTTTAATTAGTTTTGGAAGAATAAAGATTGTTTAAATAGATTGTTTAAATTGTGGATTTTAATTGTTGGTGTATTGTTAAGCCAACTTGTTTTTCATAGACAAGCAATCACTTGAACCAACATAATCAATGGGCTACAAAAGGAGACAACTTATCTTTTTGAGGTTTTCCATGTTTTGTTTTGATGGTGTTGACAAAAGCGTAGGAGGATTCTTCTGGAGCCGGCTGCCTTCTCCCAGCACCCTAAGGAAGATGTCTCCACAGGACAGCGCTTTTTGAGAATGCACGAGCGATTGGTTTGGTCAGAAAGTTACCAATCATTCTGTTCGCTTCTCTGCTTACAGAAGAAGCTAATATCATGGCCCTGCAGCTGGATTACAATAACATAATGACGTTATTGTATTCCACAGAACAGAACAACAGCTATTTTTAGTTCCAGCAGCATTGCAGTGTTGTCGTAAATCTCTTCTTATACACTTACTAACAAGGTTTGTTCCATCCTCCCTGTTGGCTTGTGTTTTCTCTTAACCTAATCGAAAAAAAAGCATTTGTGAATTTTTTTTTTTTATTTTACTTAAAAAGGAAACCTTTAACTACATTTATTTTTGGTTTACCCTTTAAAGTACTGTATTTTCCTCAATACTGAACACCATGGTTTGGTTTAATATGGCCAAACATTTGTGATTTCCTCAGTGGATCAACACATCAAAACACAAAACACAAATTATGTTTTTGCCATATTATGATGTTGTGTGCTGTCAAACACAATGACTCATGGGTAATTTGCCTGACAGGTCATACCAGGCGAACAGAAACCATTAGCGTGAGGCGTGTTTAATGACGCCTGTCTCTCTGGGCCAGAGTCACTCCTGATGGACCGCTCCATCCCTCCTGTCTCTCTGCTTGGTCAGTGGAGCAATTGCTTCAGTCCCACGGCGAGAACCTATCTTCTGTAGCAGAGCTCGATTTTATCATCTTTAATCGACTGGCATTTCTCAGCCGAGTGCTGTGAGGAGAGCCGGACGCAGCCTCATCTCTCATCTTCAACAGGTAATGTCCAGCCAGAATGCTGCCTTATTTTCCTGTGATATTTAAGCTGTTTTATTTTAAGCTAAAACATTGAGGTACAGCAGTCAAATGTCAGATAGGCAATACATGCAATATACACCGTACTAGATGGATTGATTCATTGGTGCTTTTTCTTTTTCTGTGCAATTTGAGTCAGTGCTCGTTTGGAGACAAAGCAGCATGAAGTGGAAAATGTAGAGGGAGTCATCAAAAGGAATCAGATTAGCATAATCAGATATGATCAGGAGCAGCCTAAAGGGCCTCCAGCTCCAAATTTAACACTCTGAGGAGATTTATAGGCTCTTCAAATCTGAAAGTTTACTCAGCTACTCAACTTCTGTGTCTCTAAAAACTTGTCCTTGGATGCAGATCAATGCACGTTAGCATCAGGGTAACCTGGTTCCTGGCTGTTTTGGGTCATGTTTTTGCTTTTCACAGTTAAACTACCCTGTCCTGGTTCCCAGGCAGTGGTTGTTTAGGATATAACTTTGCTTTGGTTCATGGGTGTTTTGGGCATTTGACAGCAGACCCTGTTATACACGTGATCCAGCTGAATTAGATTAGGTCATTTCGTCATTGAGGTAACTGGTGGGTCTTGTGTATCTTGGGTCTTCAGGACTCAACCTTAAAGTTTGTATAGAATGTGAATGTGTATGAATCAAAATGGACAAATATTGATGGTTTTGCATCTCTAATAGCAGACTCAGTTATGTGGACGATTAAGCAGAAGTAGATCATGTTATTATTGCCATACTGTACCTAGTGTACTGTATTTTGGATGTTGGGGAAAAGAGCTGCTTAACCATGTGCTCCAACTGCGGTAGATCAGGGCATATAAAAACTAATGTAACTTGGGATTTTTGGTTGTATTTCTGGTTTCAGGATTAGACCACATTGTGATGGTTCCTAAGTTGTAGATGATTAGGCCAAAGATTAGATCCCCTGGATCAGGATACCAATCTGAAATAGATCAGGCCTCAGGGTGTTTGACTGTTTCTCTCCACCTCTTTGCTGGTCTTGATGGCTCTTATTACATTTTACCCTGCTCCATACACTAGCAGAAACTCGTTTCCACCTTACCCTCAACATTTCTTTACTGAATTCTTCACTGGAGTTTTGAACCACTGTTTTGTAGAGCTGATGTATTAATAAAGACAGTCCTATTATCCTTATTCATCTTCTCTTTTTGACAGAAAGTTCAGACCACAGCTTAAACTTTTGCTTTCTATTGACTCAAGTTACTAAGATTTGCTCATTTAACAGCTCAGTGTCAACATAGTTGGATGTGGAGTATTTCAACAAACAAACAAGTGAGCTTCAGCTTAGCCTTAAGACTCTTTGTTGTTCTCAGACACTGTAGCTGCATTTGTTTGGGGTCATACTTGGCTATTAGTGAGGCAATTGTTTCACACACTATTTGGTTTCTAATTAGTTTCCCCAATTATCAAGAAAATCAGCTCCTTTTACTGAATCTACTCACTGCTGATGCTGTTGCTGTCCTCTACTCTGGTCCTGACACAGCCAAGTCCAAGGCAGATTTAAGAAATTAGATTTGTTCAATTAAAACATGAATGTACACTATATTCCAATTTAGCCAAAACTATCTATAATTTCTTAACATAAATTTACAACAAAAAACTTTAAGTAAAATTTGATTAGAAGTAAGCATAATAATCTTAGACTTGGTTTGTTTTAAAATTAATTTAAGAAAATGTGGATGAATGAAACTATATTCTATATTTACTATATTACCAAAAGTATTCGCTCGCCTGCCTTCACATGCATGTGAACTTTATTAACATCCCATTCTTAATCCATAGGTTTTAATATGAAGTTGGCCCACTGTTTACAGCTATAACAGTTTCAACTCATCTGGGAAGGCTTTCCACAAGGTTAAGGAGTGTGTTTCTGGGAATTTTTGACCATTCTTCCAGAAGCGCATCGAGAAGGCCTGGCATTCAGTCTCCACTCTAATTCATCCCAAAGGTGTTGAGGTCAGGACTCTGTGCAGTCATGTTGGAACTGGTGTGGGATTGTTTTTTTTAAAGATTTGGGCTCAGCCCCTTATGTCCAGTGAAATGAACTCTTAATGCTTCAGCATACCAAGACATTTTTGGTTTTAGCGCGTTCCAATTAATCTACCCTGCATTTCTTTGGACTGTGGGAGGAAACCCACCAAGCACGGGGAGAAGATGCAAACTCCATGCACATAGACCCAAGGGGAAATCAATCCCTCGACCTTGGAGTTGGGAAGCCTCATGGCTAACGACAATGCCACCGTGCCACATAATGGAAGGAAAAAAACACATGTTATATGTAAACTATATGATATGGTATGAATATTATATGATCAATTTCTTGACTGTATTGTAAATTCTGGGCACCTCACCAATGACAGCTTAATTTCACCATGCAAACTCTGATGCAAGCTTTGGCATGAAGTGTCCTTCTTTTTTTTTTTTTTTTTTTAAATCTGACTAAAAAACAATGTTGATGATCTGAGACTTGTTTATTTACTTGTTAAGTCTAATCCCCTGCTCATTTCAGCCTATTTCCCTTTGCCTTTCATTTTAAGAAACAGTGACGTGAATTTAATTAACACAAAACAAAACCAATGCAAAATCCCAACTCTGCTTCACAGAACAGTTGGTGGTTGTGTGCTGAATTTGTTTTATTCTGATTATGTTTGGATTTGTTTGTGTCCCGGAAGACAAACTGACAAACAGTTACGACGCAGGGATGTGAAATTAATTTCTCCAAAGCCATTAAATGATTAAATTGTGATTAAAGCAGTTTCTCGCAAGTTGCGTGCGATGCAAGAACAGTTTATCGTACTTCTGTGAAATATTTTGTCGTAAAACTTCAGGAAACCTTTGCTAGCAGGGTGAGCAAGAGACGAGAGGCTGATATGGCTCACTAGCATAAGCCCAAATGCTCACTGTGTGGATATTTCTCTTTAACCGTGATTGGTAACTGGATAGAGGTGTACGTAAATGCAACACATTATTCATGCTCATAATAGATGCACATGCATTTTAAGTGTATATAAACAAAGATATGAATAGAAGATATAAACAAAAGATATAAATAGGAGATCCACTTTTGTTTTTATTGTGTGTGTGTGTTTGTTTGTTTGTTTTTAAACATTGCCAGAATGGTTCACAATCGCACATTGTCATCATCCTTTGCAGCAAGTGCAGCAAAACAATAATGGAGGACAGCAACAACAGTGGAAGGACATTAAACTGATTGATGATTGATTGCTGCTGAATCCAAGTGTTCAAAACCAAGAAATGGCAAAGGTCAGTCACGACAAATGTGACGCACTCAGCAAAGCACTGCTAGCAGTAAAGGTTTTTCAGGGTTAACAAGCTGCTCGGTGACCTTCAGAGCAAATAGGGAATTTAAGTTTGACTAACGAGCATTTGTTGTTGTTTCTATTCTAAAGTATCAATCAATCAATCTGTCTATCCTTTCATTCATCCATTCATCCATCATCTATATTCCTGTGTATAGGCTTGGGGGTCTGAAGTCTGTCCCAGTGAACTCTGGATTGGGTGACAACCCATTTTAGTGCACAAGAACACACACACACAATCACACACTGCAAACAGTTCGGAAACACCAGTTTGCCCTCCGGAGTCCCTGTAGGAAACCCACCAAGCACAAGGAGAACATACATACTTCACACAGACCCTGAGGTGGGAATCAAATCCAGACCCAGGAAGTGCAAGGCAGCAGTGTTTATGCTGTATATACAGCCAAATACAAAAAAAAATTGTGAACCTAATCTACATATGTGGGTTTCCTGTAAATAAACTGTCCTGTTACATTTAGCCTTCGGACATATACGGCTTAGACAATGATATGGAAGTCATTAAAACATTGGTCAGGTTTATATCTGGTTGCAGCTCTCTCCGTAATCATGGTTTGGCTAAGATCCTGAGGGCTCCAGAGAAGGTTAAAAAACAAAAAAAACATCAGGATGCTTGTGCTGTTTTTCTCCCAAGTCGTTAAGTGTAGGAGTTGTTTGTCTTGTATGTGCATTAATGCGCTCAGAATTACAGTTTAACAGATGTCTGTTTGTGCACATTCTTTATTTCCCAGCATGCACGTGGCACAACATAGCTATGCTAATGCATTGCTAATAGAGAGGTAAACACTCATAGGGGCAGGAGGGCATGAAGCAGCCGCTTACTAACATTACTGAAGAAACACTCTGGAAAATTCTGGTAAAATCTCCTGCGAGTGTGTGGATTCATGAGCAAGCAAGACACAAAAGGAAGACATGAAAAAATATATTTTATTTCTGTTTCATTTTTTTCTCCTTTCCATTAAATTATTAGTCTGTATTTGTGAAATAATTACGTGCCATTACGCTCTTCGTTCAGCTCTTGGCTCACAAAAATAGTTATTATATTTTATTCCGATTTTTTCCCCATGTGGTGCTTCAGCTACCCGCAAATAATAGAAATTATATTTCATTATCATATTTGTTTCACTCAATTGCTCGCCAACAGCCATAATGATGGTGAATGTTCGAACGGTTCACACTGTTTTAATGAATATTAATACACAGACAGTTAAAAGTTTTGGCACCCGGTTGTATTAATTCTGCCTGAGTCAGTTGACTGAAAAGAAAGCTGCTCTAGAAATCTGTTATTTTCCAGAATTATATTTTCTCTTAATCTCATTAATCATTCATCACTTTGTTTATGACTCATTATCAACTCTAAGGGTAATCGATGAGTCGGAAATGCAGGGATGTTTTTATTTTAGGATGCTTCATTTCCAGCAATTGACATTGTCCACTTCTGAGTCAATTCGATGAGAAAGCTATCTGTCACTGAATCAACTCATTTGCAGGAAATGACTCATAAATCATGCTGTGTATTTTACAGTCAAAGCATCTTTTAAGCAAATTTTTATAAGCTGATCTGTGTGGCACAGACTGAGCCAAAGGACTGAGCTGCAGTGCAACAATAAGAAAAAAAATACAAAATACATGATCTCATATGTAATTATCTGATATATGTCTAATTATGTACGTTCTCTTTGTGCTTTGTTAATTTTAAGATTTCTACATGGACATGGTTTCTCTAATGTTGTATTTCTGACAGTGGTTTAGTTTGGTACCTTTGCGCATGAATGGCCTTGCCTTGCGAATGTTTACCTCAAAAACTAAAACTTTGCAAGAAATTTGCCTCAGCATGTGGCAATATTTTAGCATATGAGCGATTGAGCTGGTCGTGTGTACTTCCAGTTAAACGTTAATTCCAGTAGCTGATCAAAATGTGTTTGCATCAGGGGAAACCCAGTTGATGCAAGTTTACATATTATTTTTGTGTGTTTTTATGCAAGATTTAAATAGCAAGACATAGCACCATGGGTCCCAATAATGTTTCTAATGCTTGTACTAATTTAATAACTTGGATTACTCAAACACGGGACATTTATTTTGTCTGCTGGTGTTAACAGAATACAGGAACTGCTTAATGAGTGAATCTGGAGCAGGATAAAAAAACGCTGTCCTGTGATGGAGAGTAATTCAATTTTGATGTATTCGCAAAGAGACAAAAAGATTTATGATCTTATGCAGCACTGGGTAAAAAAGTGGCAAAAAATAGTTGTATGCGTATAAACAATAATAGAGCACATGTCACCGGGATTCCCCTCATGATTTGGAAAAAAAGGCTCGCAAGAGTAAAAATGCAGATCCAAAACACTACTTGTGGGGCAAAACATCATAAATTAATGTTAAGTCAGTTTTATTGTCTATTTATTTCATATTTTACTCCATTTGTATGGCTTTTCTAAATGTTTTAATTGTTTTTTTACATGCAAAAATATGATTATAGTGTTGGAAATTGGCAATATTGGTAATATTTTTGGGTGGGTGTAACAGATAAGCTGCATTTGCAATATTTCTAACACATAATTCACAACACATAATTTAAGAGCTCACCTCCAGAACAGATTAAATTTGTATGCCGATGCCATTGTAGTTAGTTAGTTAGGTTATTTTACCTCCTGTAATTCTATGCAGTGGGAAAACCAAATAGCAAACAACCCAAAAAGATGAATTTCACTCTGATTGACTCCAACAGGTATGATCTCTGCTGTAATATGTCAGATTACCAAACCCTGCTGTCTGTTGCTGTTTTTAAGCTTTGTGTGGAAATTTGGGCTTGTGCTCACAAAAGAAATGCCATTCTTTGTGTATCCCTTAAAAAATAAAATAAAAAAGTTACCACCAAGCAGAAAGCAAGCGTAACAAGATTTAGACTTTAAAAATCGTCAGGTTTGTTCCAATTTGGACTCCGCACTCCAGTGGTCCTCTGGGAGCCAGAAATCTTTCTCTGAGAGTCTCTGTTTCTCTGCCGAACAGCGACTTTGGGTTTTCGGCCATTCGGATTTCACACACTGAATGTAAAGCAGGCGAGGTTCTGAGCCATGTGTCCTTGCTTTTTTATGTCTTTTTTTCCCCATTACTGCATAAAAATGACCACAGGTTCCACTTCTCCGGCGCCGTCCTTCAGCGTAACTGCTGATTTAATCAAGCGTGATTATATTACCATGGTCACTGTGCTGTTACACAACTCGAAGGTCTGTTACATTTTTTTTTTAAATAATGCAACAAAGGACGCTTTATGTATCTGTGGATTTCCATCTAAGGGGAAAATCTTAAAGAGCCTTCTACAGAGCCTTGTTATCTAAAGTATATAAACAACCAACCATTTAAATATACAAACACCTTATGGAGTAGTTTTTTTTTTTTTTTTATCTAAGAGCATGTCTGTTAGACAGAACTGTGGTTAGGATCGAGGGTTTGATTCCTGCCTTGGGTCTGTGTGTGTGGAGTTTGCATATTCTCCCCGTGCTTAGTGGTTTTCCTTCAGGTACTTCAGTTTTCTCTCACAATCCAAAGACGTAAAGAAGTCGATTGGTATTCATGTGAAACCCAATTAGGAAACATTTACTAAGGTAATAAAAGTTAACAAAAGCTTTTTGTGCTAGAGTACACTGTAAGCGTTTGTTTTTTCTTTAATGTTTTCCTATAAGAAAAGGTTTAAATAACAACCTTTTTTTGGAAACTATGAATACATTATAATTTTAACGAACCCATTGAAAAAGACTGCAAGTGTACTTAGAACAGTAAATGATTGCTCATTATTTTCTTTTCTTGAAGGTTTTGGTGACCACTACACCCATTTAACATTTAAAGAACATAAAAAAAATGTTTTAAAAATATAGTAAAAGAAAACAAAAAATATGAAGAATCGCTACTTTTTTCTAAAAGTTTATGTATTATGGGGAAACAGTGCGGTACAACTCCAATGTTCTCACTTACATTACAGCAGCTACAAACAGTCATTCAATCACCAAAATGTACCAAGAAACTAAAAAGAACATAATATTGGAAAAACTTTAACTCAGCTTTACTTAAATATACTTAAATATAAAATACTGATTTTTTAGACTCCACACATAAACACTGAACTTGTGACGTGTAGGTTCGCTACTATCAGAGCCGCTGTTATAGAGAATTAATCAACACCTTCTGATAAATAAGACTCCAGGATTCAGCATCGCTGTGGTAAGGTATGAAATGAAATGTTGTCTAAATCTCCATGAAAATGATTTAATTTCTCATAAGACTTTTATGCTGATGTTTTAATTGGCCCCTGAATGCTGTAAAATCTCCATTTCAAGCTAAACGACCCTGAATCGCTCATCAGCATTCTCTCGCTTTTTATTTTAATCACCTCGAGCAGATGGCCACAGTGCAGAATCAAGATGGAGGACATTAAAAGTGGTAAATATCAGTGTGTGTGTCTAAGGGACAAGAGTGTTTACCGACGCGTCTGCCGTTCAAAATCAATCTGGGGTGTGTGTGATGGATTAATAGGAAATTAATCTGATAACTGAGCCATTATGAGAACGGATAAACAAAAAGGAACGCTCAGGTTTCTCCAGACAGAATACAGATCAGGAGATTTAGAGTTAGCAAGGACGTGAGTCTCGTGTTAAAACAACAGATCACGATCACCACTCTGGCTCTTGGGGGGGAAAAATACCCTGATCAAAGTTTTCCTAATATGTCGAAAGATTAACTGAAAGCACTCTCTGCTCGTTCATGGTTGTAGCTTAATTATCTATCAGGTGCACTCTTTAATTACAGAATGTCGTTAATGGATCTGAGGTCATTCTGCATAAAATAAACAAAAGATTCATTACTGATTCCTGAATCCTCCTGAATAAACATAAAAGGCACCACTTCATGTAATCTACATTCATTACATGTTAAAGAAAATATTTCAACCCTTTTTGTTTTCATTTTGAAGACAGCAAACAGCTTATTAAAATCAATAATTCATGATAAAAAAAATGTTTATGTTCAGAAATTTTGAACAATTATTTTCATTCATTCTGTGCCTTTCCACTTTGCTTGCAAAGGAATTCCAAATGAAATGCACAACTTACTTTCATCTGACAAAAGGAGAGGATGAGAGGATCACATTAAGCAACGATCTAGTTTTTTTTTCTCTTTATTCCAGGTAAGACACTTCTGTCTCTGGTTCACCAATAAGCAAGAAAAAAATGTCAGCGAGGTGACCACACACTTCTTTTACAGGTAGTAATGGTAGCACAAAGCCATCAGGATCTGCACACCGCATGGAGCTGCAAGTAAACCTCTCATAATTTATATGTTGATGCATATTTAAATGGTTTGCATGTAAAGTCAAAGTCAGTGAAACTTTTATTAATCAGCCCAGACAAACATGTCATTTGCTCAGTCAAGAAGCAATTAAATGTTCATTGTTATTACCATTTTTATTAGAATGAAAACACTACAGCAACATAATAACAGGCTGGAGTTAAACACATGAGCGTATACAGAGCAGTTCATTTTCCGAGTGATTGCAAACTGCAGATCTGTTTAATCAGCGCCTTTGTTTCATAAGCAGTCTGATATTAATTCAATTCAAGGAAAGGTTAATTAGTAATAGAAGTCAAATTTCTGTAATTTAAGCTGTTTAGAGCCTTTAAGTGGATGCTCTAAGTTTCTAGACACGCTGTGGGTTCTCAAACTGCTACACGCATACTACCCCATGGTCCACCTTATGGCCCATTTGTACACTTATTGCACTCTCTTAACTCCCTACAGTCTCCTTAACCTATGTCAGACTTGCCTCAACGTCTGTGTTCCCAGTACCCTATGGTCTCATTGTCCTACCTTCTACTATTTGTTGTCTGAGCCCTGCATTCAGTATTCCATGGCAGTAATTAGTTCCCCTAGGTAAAACCCATGTACAGGTGCCAGACGTTTACTGTACATATGTACTATACTCTAATTATTAACATGAACATCATGGCAATAATTGTCTTGCCATGATTTCTTTAAATTGGTCTTTTTCTGAAACATAATGAAAACCCAGAGAAGTTGGAGTCCTAATTTGTTTGGGGTTTTCTAAAATCATCACAAGGTAAAAGGATCAATACAGACATGTTTGAATGCCGCTTCAGTAAATGCTTTTGGTTGCCATTTGCAAGCTTTTGACAGAATCCTAGTTGGATATTTCACCAATCTTTTTCCCTTAATCAGTAAAGGTTCAGTTACAGTAAATATGCTGGTTTTCTGGCATAACCCTGTTTTGTCTTTTGTTTTTTTTGAGAGTCTCTACAACTTTAAAGGTAACCTACTTTATCCATTCCACAACCATCTTTGACTTGTGTTTTGGGTCACTGTCCTGACACTGATTTTTATTTGAGTTTCAAATGTCTAGCTGTTAATGTGAGATTCTGCTGAAGAATTCTGAGGAACTCCTACTTCCCCTTGCTGATTTCATCCACTGTGCAATTCACGACATTGCACCACTAAGCTACTACAGTAATCTTGATGCTGTTGCATGCATCTCCCTTACTTCTCCAAACATACTTCTGGCCAAAACATTTTTGCTTTGCTTTTGCTTTATCCGTGTGTTTCAACTTCAAACTATAGTGGAGTTTGAAGGTACAGTATAAGTTTTGGGAACAGGGACTTCTTTATTGGACTGCAGACCTTCAGTCCATGGTGATGTAAAACATAGATATGGATACATGGCCGGGCTGTGCATATGACCATCAGAACCAGATTTCTTTGAGCTGAGGGTTTGGGTCTTATCCAGATCTTGGCAAAGTGGCTCCACCATTCAGCGACGTTCATGACCTGTGTAAAGCTGCCATCCTCTTTCTCAGATCTGCACTAAGCACCTTGGACTCTCCTATTGCACTGTATATTGGTCAGTTAAGTGAGTGCTGTCACAGAAACACACACACAGTTTTTTATGTTGCGCAAAGAAGCTACAAGCTGCAGTCCATCATCATCACCAAAAGGAAATTGCGAGGCCTCAGGCTCAATATATTAAAAGATATTTCAGGAGTTTTAGCATTGCTGAATTAATCATTTAAGCATGTGTGCGTATAATTTTGACCCTGTGTTGATTTCAGGGAAACAAAAATAAATTAAATTCTTGAGGGTTTCTTCTATGTAGTACACAAGGATCTTGTTCTTGTTCTGCGTTTTATATATATATATATTTTTTTTTATCCTCTTTGTTTTTGTTTATTGACCTGTAATTTTACCAATCTGTCAAAATATTACATGTTTCCAGCTCATGCCATTTCTGTCTTTTAAAAAGCTGACAGCAAACACACAGAGAACGAGAGAAATTCAAAACTTCAAGCACTCGCTAATCCAAGAACAACATCTGCAAGCTACTTTAAACAAACACTTTGGCTATTATTTCAATTCAATTCAATTAGATATTATTTGTATAGCGCTTTAAACAACTGCCATTACACAAAGCAGCTTTATACAATCAAAAGAAATTTATGAACATTTTTATGAAATGTGAAAATGTGTCTAAATCATAATGATTAGATTGTCCCTGATGAGCAAGCAAAGGTGGCAAGGAAAAACATCCTTAGATGGCAATACAAAGAAACGTTAAGTGGATTCAGACTCAACAAGGAACCCGTCCTCATTTGGGTGATAACTCATAGCAGGGATTGTTTTGCAGTTTTACTGTGTATTAGATGGCAGATAATTATTGCTTATTCTTTTTTGTAATTTAGGCTTTTTTGGCTCTACGTTTACATCGACTGAACCTTGTGATCTTTTGTTATGTCCAGTCTCTTGATAATGGCCGTACTTTGTCTCCTCGTTTGTAATTACTGGGGGTATCAATATTAATAGATTACAAATAATCAATTAGTTTTAAATGGCTTTTTGAAGTGAATCCACTGCATTTATTTGCACCCAGGAACTAATTGAAAGTTGTTCTTTTCATGTCTACAGTATAGTCTTGTAGCATGAAGAATGTTTTACCAGTAAATAAACTAAATCTAATCATCTAAACATGTTAAAAAAATCTGAATCACAAAAGACTCACACCCGCAGTGCTAACATGATGAAGAGCCATGAAGTAGAAAAGATGATGGAGTTCAAAATGGAAGAAAAGCTCCATCTGTGCCCCGGGCGATGCCAGGAGAGAACAACAGTTGCCAGATGACCACACTGATTCATAATCATTTTACTCATTTTACTCCATGATCGCTGTTTAACCACGCACGGCCTAATCAGCCGCATGAGATTTCGCTGTGATTTCTGAAACTTGCGTGTAATGCCTTAAAATTTTTTGGTATTCTGCAGCTCAGTTATGCGGAACAGTATTTCAGGTGTTTTGGCTTTAGCTTTTTATTGAGTCCCTATCTACAAATTTAATCCTAAATCCAAACCACGAACTCCAACCTTAAACCCAAACACCAACTCAAATCTTAAAATTTAAATTCTAATTCTAAACATGTACAGTAACTTCAACTCTAAAATCCCATTCCTAATCTTTAACCGTGCAAGTCTGCCTGATTTGTCACAGTATGCCTTTAAAAACCTACAGTAAATGCTAAAGCTAAATCCTTAATTGTTTAAATAGAGCCCAGTTGTAAAGCTAAATTCCATAACTTCTGTATAACCATAAAGCTAGACTCTAAATTAAAATCTTAAACTTAAATCCTTAAACTCCAAATTTCAGAATGCTAACATTATAATAGACAGAGTGCCAATTCATCACAGGGCACACACACACAAACACTTCAGACAATTTAAGAATGTTACTTATACCCTTATCTCACCTATGCGGTTTGCCTCACCGTGAGATGCGTTGTTAGGCACCATGAGCTGCTGCGATTGCCCCCCTGTTCCGCTGACGTTCTGCAAAGTTCCACAAGGTCCGCAAGCTTTCGTGAGGACTGCCAAAAAAAATTCAACATGATGGGGAAAAAACACAGAGAGATGGAAACGTACTCCCAGCACCACAACTCGCGGTGAATTATGATGAACCGTACTTACGCCCACCGCGCAAAACCGCGTAGGTTTGATAGGGGTATTAGCAAGTCTTTAGACTGTGCAAAGAAAGTCCACCAAACCCAGAAAAAATGAGGAACCTCCATGCACACAGATCTAAGACAGGAATCAATCTCTAAATTCTATAGGTTCAAGGCCATAGTGCTAACCACTATTCAGTCATGCTGCCTATTATAGTTATCACTCACTCACTCACTCACCTTCTATCCCGCTTTATCTTGTATTCAGGGTCACAGGGGCCTGGAGCCTATCCCAGTAGACTTAGGGCACGAGGAGCAGTACACCCTGGACAGGGTGCCAATCCATTGCAGGGCACACACACATATGCCAATTCACACACTACGCGCAATTTTGGAAATGCCAATTAACCTAATCTGCATATCTTTGGAATGTGGGAGGAAACCGGGAGTACCCTGAAAAAACCCACCAAGCACGGGAAGAAAATGCAAATTCATGGAAGTCAAGTCTAGCCAGGAATCGAACCCAGACCCTGGAGGTGCAAGGCGACAGTGCTAACCACTACACCACTATGCCAGCTTGTTATAAAAACTCAAAATAATAAACTATAATTTTTGACCCTTCATGAATAAGCTGTAGGAATAAACATTTCACCCAAAATTCCATCTCAAAATCTGCATCAGCCCATCATGGTTCATCTTTAAAATTACTGAGAATTTATTCTTTTATTCTTTTTTTCCCTCCCTGCAGTCTTTCCACTGAGTTTTATATTGCTGATGCTAATTAGCAAATAAAACCCACTGCATAAATTTTTTTTCATGCCCCACTTAGAGAGGAACATGCTTAAACTGAGCAAGGTGTCCGGTGTCAGATATAAAGTTTCTTCCAGCTTTAAGATGTTTTTGGCCTCTATTGTGTTATGGAGTTAAAGCAAACTCTAAAGCACTTTATACCCCCAGTGTTTTTTTTTTTTTTTTTTTTGGTTGTTTTAAAGCAATAGAAAACAAAACAAACATAAATAGATCTTCTAATAGCTTCATCAATAAACAGCCTTTTTTCCCCTAAAAATACCATAACTGCTAAAGTATGTGATCAATATGCTACTTAAAAAAAAAAAAAAAAAAAGGAGAAATATTCAAGTACCTAGGGAAATAAAATCATACTTAATGTTTCAATTATACTGCTTCTGTCCTATAAACACACAACATATTTTTACTTTAATATACTGTACATTTTTTATATATACCTCTCAATTTACAATTATTTTTTGCGCATTCTGTAAATCCTGTATACTTTTATACATTTATATTTAACTTTTTTGTAACTTTTGTAAATTTGTATATTTTAACTTTTTAAATTTTTATTTTTATTTTATTTGCATTCTTCAAGTTTTTTTTTCATCGTAATTTAATCTTTCTATTCTATTCTATTCTTTTCTATCTTTACATTTTAGTTCACAGAAAGCCGTATAAGCATTTCCCTGCATATCATACTGTCAGTGGTAGAAAGAGTAATAACATTTTTTAATCAACTAAAAATACTATTTTTTAAATGAAATTTTACTGTAAAGTACAAGTGAAGTAACCAGTCTAAAAATCTACTCAAGTAAAAGTAAAAAGTAGCTTATTAAAAATTTACTCAGAGTAAAAGTTACCGAGTTACTTTTTTTTTAACAGCCGGGGTGGGATGGGGGATTCTAGTATAGTTAAAAAAGGACAAAAGGATATAAATCTCAAACTAGTTGTTTTTAATTAAAGGAACACCTTTTGCATTAAAAGCTGTTGCCCTTCCTGCGTGTGAAATCATAGTGGTTGCTTAAATATGGCCAGGGGTTTGCTTCATAAGAATTTAAAGAATTAAGAATTTAATGGCATTTCGCTTTTAGCTGGGTCTGCATCACTGGCATCTGTTTTGTCTGTCTCAATTGTTCTTGTGAGCTTAGCGCGTTTGTTCTCCCCGCCCATCAATCAATTAGTGCAGTGGTTTCCACTGCAATTTTTTTCCGTCCCCGTTGCAATATATATATATATATATATATATATATATATATATATATATATATATATATATATATTTTTTTATTATTATTTATTATTATCATTATTATTATTATGATTATTTTTTTTACTCAGTAACAAATATGATTTAAAATTAAGCGAAGTACAATACTTCTAACAAAACATACTTAAGTAAAAGTAAAATTACAGATTTATAAAGCTACTTTTAAAAGTAGAAGTACACAAAAGTACTACTCAATTAAAGTAACACGAGTAAATGTAATTCTTTACTTTCCACCTCTGTATACTGTGTATGGTCGTGTACATAACAAAGAAAATTGTAATTTGAAATAAAGGAGGTTATACAGTACATGCTAAGGCGAGGTGGATAGTGTAGCTGTTTTGCTAATAGTTTATAGGTAAACTTGGATTGTGAGCATAATTCATTCTGGAAGCATGCTTCTATATCATTTGTATATCAACGTGAATTTCCTCATAAAAAATATTGGAAACTCTGATGATCCATTCCACAACCCATATTAAAATAATTATTACAAAATATAAAGTAAAAATAAAACCAATTAACCTGCACGTTACCTTTAAAAAAATCCAGATAGAGCAGTGTTTCCGTTAGTGTGTGTTTCACATGCGCTGTGTATGTGTGCATGTGTGGGAGAAGAGAGGGGGCTACTATGTAGAATGACTCCCTTCCTCCCTCCTCTCATCTTACATAGTAGCCCCTCCCTCCTTACACAAACACACATTAGTGATACGCGGGTCGGGTATTTTTCTAACCCGCTTTTATGAAATTACAGTATTCGGCCCTCCCCAGCCCGCCCAGCACCACTGTATCTATTTTTACTAATAGATCTATATCTATCAACCGCAACCATTAAATATACATACTAGGCATTGTAATTCAATTGAAAACAGCATTTATTTCAGTCTGAAAGTGCTTGGAAACATCGCCCTGTAAACCGGCAACAACATATGATTATGAATATGAACGATAAATGAGGTCATATTAATAACAAGATGATACACATTTTAAACATTTATAAAGCAGCGATTTTAATTTAGGCTAAACAATTTTTTATTTTAGATTTGTACAGGGCAGGCCTACAGTTTACAGCCTACGCTAAATAACCACTGCCCTTTTTTTTATTTACCACACGGAAATGTTCATTTAGCGTTTTTACGTTCGCTGTGCGAAAAAAGAATGCTGAAACATTAGATTTAGCAGCCTGACCTTTTTTTCTCTTAATGATGTAAATTCCCGACCTCAATTTCTCCCGTGCCTCGTCTTCCATCCTCACTTTTATTTCTTTGTTTTTGTTGTGACTGGCAGCGGTAGCTGCTTGGCGCTTTTGTGACTTGTCACGTGACGTAACCTCATCAAAAAACTTAATAAAATATGAAAATAGATATTCCCAAATATTTAATATAGGCTAAAGGGAATTGCGCGCAACATACATGGATTTTTTTATTTAATTTTGTTTTTAATGACCCGCCCCAACACGCACGGATGTGACTTTATGAGTGACCCATATGCACTGAAACTGAGCATGGGGGACAATTACCCATAATTCTGTAGTGCGCTAGAGAGAAGAACCATTGGCTCAGTTTTTATCATGTGATCAGCAGACAAAGCGTATACATACTATGCATATTTTAAGACCTTACTTATTTATTTATATATAAATTTATTTCAAAATTTTGCTTGTCTTGCAAAAACGCTCGCAGACCAAATTACTTGCAATTCAAGGTTTTATTGTATTCACTTTTGATATACATGTCTGTGTATTTCCATATACTGTAAATCTGCTAGTCAAAATACGCTAACCTTTCCACCATGTGGGGGGTTGTGGGACTTTTTGGCTGAAATCTTATTTTTAACTTTAGTTTTTATGTTGGTGGACCCACACTAATGTACATAAAGAATATTACAGCTACAAGTGTGAATGTCTGTCTCTTTGTCCAAAAACTTTTGATTGCGTCAATTTGCATCGCTATACATTGTAATTCAATTCAATTTAATTTGTATAGCGCTTTTAACAATTGTCATTGTCCCAAAGCAGCTTTACACAATTAAAAGAGTTATTTAAGTTTGTATTAAACGTGAATGTGTATGAATCAAAATGAGTCCCCCAGATCTGCTCCTATCCCTGCTCCCATGTAACACACTATGTAAAAGAGAACACACTCTTAATAACTTATGTCGTCTCATAAATATGACATTATTATAGCCAATACTTATCTGAGTTATTTATTAATGTAAAACATGCTGGTGCACCGTTAATAATTACAACATCAAGGTATTTACTTGCATCTTACATTTACAATTTTTTATATTATTGTTTTTAAAGAATATTAAAGTGATAGAGCAAGATGGCATCCATGATGTAGTTATGAAAATATGGAGAATGCAGTAACCTTCAATGGCACAATGTCGTATATGCATGAAAGGTCTAACCATTAAAGCATAATTAATGGCTGGTACTCAGACACAGACACTGCAGATAACTGAAACTGTCAGTGCTCTCTTTGGCAGAAATATACGACATTGCAAGTCGGCTTCCTAGCACAGGGTTGGCCATGGTCCTGTCTTGGATTGGCTGGCTATTTAAAAAGCCTGCCTACATACATATGCCTTATGTGTAAGGCTAACAAACCAACAACTATATTATAAGTCTGGCAGTTTACTTTTTCTACATCAGGTATTCACAGACTCACACAATAATGCATCTATGCATACGCTGTAATTGCTTACCTGATTACTTTTTTAATACTTTTAATGCTAGTTGTGCTGTAGCTAATTTTTTTCAGTACATAAACACACCCAGATCGCCAACACATTCAGATAGTTATTTATTTCATATTTAGTACAACAAAGTCAACTCTTGATTAAAAAATAAACACACCCTTTTGTGCTATTTAACTAGCATGTGTGAGAATGTGCATGCTAACTGATAGCATATAGCAACGGCTACTCTGATAGATTTCTATCTCGTTATGTTGTGTTTTAATGAATAAAAATAGTAACAAATAAATTATCTATGCGAATTCAATGTGAAACATGATTTACGCTAGTTATTTATGCTAGGCATGTATTTTGGGAGGCAGCATGGTTACTTTTAGCACCGTCACCTTCTGGGTTCGATTTTGCCTTGTCTGTGTGCATGAAGTTTGCATGTTCTCCCCATGCTTGGTGAGTTCTCCACATTAAGGTACTCAGGTTTCCTCTTACAGTTTAAATTGCCCAGAGTGTGTGAGTGAGTGTGTAAGTGTGTTCTTGTGATGGCCCCATCCAGGGTGTACCCCGCCTCATGCACTCAAGTCTTTTGGGATAGACTCCTGCGACCCTGCATACAGGACAAAGTGATATACAGGATGAGTGAGTAAGTGGTAACTACATTGTTATTTCCCTTGTGTTGGTCTTGATGGTCCTAAAGCATTTCTTCTCTACTGAATGTTTATTGACACTGACTTTTTCATAAAGATAACGTTATGTTTTTGGCATTTCTTTGGGAAATTCAATATTTTTTAGATATAGTTAGCTATAATTAGCAATTAGCAATGCAAGTTCATTGACAGATGAACCATTTCTAATGTGAAATATTTATCATGTTGTTGAAACTGTATACTTTTAAATTAAATTAGTTAAATTATTAATTTAGGCCATAATGTATGTGATTCTCTCCCTGCAATATTGATAGAAATTTCTATTTAACTTTTAAAAGAGCGGAAATGTGAGGAATTAATTTGGCTCGTAGCACGGTGCTTAAACCCTAAAACATTCACGCGAAGGCAAAACCAATTAATCCATGCTTCTAATGACTGGATCTATTAGAGATCCTTAATGATTGAATGAATTCCTTTCATTCAGCTAAATGAATGCGTCTTATTTACCAAACATGCTAAATCCTTTTTTTTCCTTTCAAAGCACTAAAAGGATGAGTAGATGTCTAATGGAGGACGGCATCTGCCGAGTATTTTTATTTCTCGCTTTAGCTCTTTTGGGAACTAAATAAATAACTAGGTAACTAACCATTTTCACAAATGAACTCCTCAAATGCACTGCAAAAATCTATTTTTTTCTTCTTTTTTTTTACATTTTGCTTCGAGAAACCCGTTTCTAAGCGCAGTGTTGCGTTGCATTATGAATGATTTCCTGACTTCCCGTGGCAGCAGCTCATGTGTTTAAATGTCAGACGGGACGATGGAACCCATTACGGCAAATAAGAGAAAGTAGCCGAGCATTAAGTTTTGTCTGATAAACAATCAGTCTTCACCCGAGATATTATCCAGAAGCAATCAGCTCTCCGTCAGGCGCCGTCTCGGACCGGGACACGGCATGGAAACTGCAGAAAAGCCTTCTGATTAATAACGCTTTTTAGAACACGAGTTACTTTATTTAAATTTTTTTTAATTGGAAAATTTAGGTTGCTGATTTTTACAACAGATTCTTCACAAAGAGTTGATTAGTTTTCAAAAACAGCAGCTCTGTAAAATTGCTGCAATTCATTCATTCATTCATTTATCTTTTATCCTGAACAAGGTTGTGGGAGAAGCACGCACACACACAGACCCTAGGCAGGAATCAAACCCTCGACCACACTTCACCATGACAATCAGGTTTATATTAATACACTCATTAGTATAAAACAACTTAATATGGTAATGTTTTTTTTTTAAAGAATAAGCTGTAACTTTTCTGACTTAGTAAGGACAAAGCAGGTTATGCTTTTTGTCAAGGCTCAGGTACATGACAATACTCGCAGCTTGTAGCTCCAGTGTTACTGGTTCAAACCTGTGCTTCGGGAATTCAGAGTTCCCTTTCAAAAGCTACACTCGATGCTGCGTGATAATGCTATGGGAATGTCTCTCTGTTGCCCGGTTGTGAAGCACGTGTGTGTCAAACACTCCAAAAACTTTAGCTTATATAACCTCGGTCAGGTGATGTCATCTGATAAGGTACACCTGCGGGGTATAAATAGGACTGAACTGGAAACATCCTTAGGTCATTTTGTCTTTAGGACCGCATTGTGTGTGTGCATGTGTGCAGGCACTTTTCAAAGCAAAAAAAAGCAAAAATAGAAAGTGTCTTATTACTCAACTGAAAGATTGCAGAGTTAGACAGGAGTGCCATCCCTCCGGGTAAAAGATATCTCTCTGAGGTCGATCTCCACGCTTTCTGTTGTCAGAGTTTGGGGGAAGAGCATGCTACTGTATCCTCTGGCTTCAGGGAGCAGGTAAGTATTGCGATCTCCTCCCTATTAAAGTCCCTCGGCTTGGCTTGCCTTTTTTAAATGAAACCGTGAGCCACGGCGAATTCCTCGCGTGCAGGAATCTGACGGAAGCGCACGAGATGGAATCTTCCTTTACCTTCCTCTCTCGCTGGATCATGAGCCTCTACTGTCTACTTCTCAAGCGCACTCCGCCGCTTCTTGTGAAGGGACAGAAGAAACTTTCTCTCGCTTCCGCGGAGATGGAAACTATCACTTTAGAGCGCTCCTCTAGTCATGAGCGAGCGTATCAGAAGTAGTTGGAGGTGGTAACACACACGGTTGAACGCTTACACCTCAGGCTGGTGCTGTCCTGCACACAATAGCTTTGCAGGCATGCTGTGCTGACCTACTAAGAGAGCTAAGAACTGGCGGGCCTATTCAAATCAAAATCAAATTCAAATTCAAATTTTATTTGTCACATACACAGTCATACACAGTATGACAAAATGTAGTGAAATGCTTATACGACCGCCATTGACCTTAAAATAGAATTAAAGATTATAATAAGAAATAAATATAAATAAAAGAAATACGATAGAAAAATTAAATTGAACTAGGATAAAAATACTGTAGAACTAAAAATAGAAATATGCTGTACATAAAAAAGGAAATATACTGTACAAATAGAAATATACTGTACAAGAACATATAAAAGTGAACACTGAGGTATCTGAAGCTGTCCACTGTCTCCACTGGGCTCCTGTTGATGACGGGGGTCTGGTAGTTCCTCTCCTGCTTTGTACTAAAGTCCACTATCAGCTCCTCTTCAGAAGGAGATTGTTTCTCTGGCACCAGTTCTCCAGATTTCCAACCTCCTCCAGGTAGGCCGTCTCATCGTTGTTCGTGATCAGGCCCACCACGGCAGTGTCATCAGCAAACTTGATGACGGTAGTGGCCCCGCAGTCATAGGTGTACAGAGAGTACAGCAGGGCGCTCAGAACACAACCCTGGGGGGCTCCAGTGCTGAGAGTGAGTGAGGCTGAGACATGTCCACCCATCCTTACTGCCTGTGGTCTGCCAGTTAGAAAGTTGGAGATCCACTGACATATAGATGAGTCCCAGGTGCTCCAGCTTGGTGGTGAGTGTGGAGGGAATTATGGTATTAAATGCAGAGCTGTAGTCGATGAAGAGCATTTTCACATAATTCCCCCTCCGAGTGTCCAGGTGAGTAAAAGATGTATGAAGGAGATGAGAGATAGCGTCATCCGTAGAGCGGTTTGGACGGTAAGCGAACTGTAGTGGGTCCAGTGTGTCTGGTAGTGAAGAAATTATGAGGTCTATGACCAGGTGTTCAAAGCACTTCATCACTACTAAGGTGAGGGCTACGGGCGATAATCGTTGAGGGAAACAGGATGAGGTTTCTTCGGAACGGGAACAATAATGGACTCTTTGAAGCTTGTGGGGATCACCGACTGAGATAAAAAGATGTTGAATATCTCTGTGAACACAGGTGCTAGCTGGTCTGGGCAGGCTCTGAGGATACGGCCTGAGATGCCGTCTGGTCCTGCTGCTTTCCTGGTGTTCACTCTCTTGAAGGCTCTCCTCATGTCGTGCTCGATGATGATGAACGCGCTTCCGGTGCTGGCAGTGTCTTTCTGTCTGCAGCCGTTAGCACCGCTAGCATTAGCATTGCTAGCGTCTTTAGCTGCAGCCTCGAAGCGAGCATAGAAAGTGTTCAGCTTGTCTGCCAGAGTCACGTCGGCGTTCGTCATACCGGATGTTGGTGCTTTATAATCTGTAATTGTCCTTAGTCCCTGCCACAGGCTCCTAAAGCCAGTCTGTTGGAGCTGTGACTTTAGTTTCCTCCCGTTGTGCTGCTTCGCCTCTTTCACCGCCTTCCGGACGTTATATGATGCAGCCTTGTATGGTTCCATGTCCCCCGACGCGAGTAGGCAGCGGTGCGAAATCTCAGAGCGTCGCGGCTGGTTTTAGCCACCCACGGCTTCTGGTTGGGAAACGTTCTAATATTTTTTTTTTCCACGGTATAATCCGCTAGTTTCCCAATGAATCCCACAACACCTTCCGTAAACACGCTGACGTCATTCTCGGAGCTGTTTCGGAACATGTCCCAGTCTGCGTCATCGAGTGCATCCTGTAACGCGGCAACCGATTGGTCCGTTCAGCGCGCGACCTCACTCTGAACCAGAACTTCCTGTTTCAGCCTTTGTTTGTATTTTGGCACGAGGTAGATACCAAACGGTGGACGAGATCGTGCCTTGCAGCCGTCCTTGACCGTTGTATAACAATGATCTAGTGTCCTTTCGCCCCTGGTGGGGCAGGTGATGTGTGAATGTTCGGCGCTGTGTTCGGCGCGTCCCGGTGTTGTGTTTGATGCTGTATGAGTGCCTCATGCAGCTTGCATAAGGCAGTGTCAGTGTCCGGGTGAACCGAGAAGAACTTGGCCGGCTGGATGAATCGCAAAAGGAAAGTGTGGCGAGCCCAGCACCCCCTCGTAGAGATTGGGGCGGGACTCGCCGCGCTGCACAGTCCGCCTCAAGGAGGCCAGACCTGAGGAGCATCATCTCCTCTAAAAAGGGAATCCTGAGGCTTCTGTGCCCAGGACCACGGGTGTCACCCCCCAGGGAGGGGCGTAAAAAATCCAATAAGTAATACAAACTCCTTCCTGGCACCCTTAGGAGGCCATGGCTCAATTCCGCCACCACTGGTGTTTCTGCACTGGTCTCCAGCAAAGTGTTTGGTGTTCGGTTTCTTTCTGCCATGTTTCAGGATGCCGAACATCTAACACACCGAAGTACCAAAACTTGTGCCCCTTTTTGAGAAGCTGGCAGCGGCCAACCTACTGCCAGGTATATTTTTTTAGGTACAAAGCACTGTGGAGATTACAGACTTTGCTGGAAAAGGGGGCCATAAAAATGCTGTCCTGCCAGACAGAGAATCAGGCTATTATAGTCAGTATTTCTTGGTTTTCAATGGGCACGGAGGGTTGCTTCCAATTTTACATTTTTGTGGGCTGAATATCAAAATGTTGACAGCCAAAATAATTGTTTTTCAAATCCAGCTAGTGCTTTTCTTTTTGACAATCGACCTAAAGGACGCATTTTTTCATATTTTTCATATAGAAATATTGCCACAAGGAAGTTCCAGAGGTTCGCTTTAGGGGGCGAAGCCTACCAGTATCGGGTCCTTCTATTTGGCCTAGCCCGCACTTATATAACATGTATGGATGCAGCCCTGGCTCTATGATTCCTGGGCATCTGTATCCTACAGTAAATTACATAGACGACTGTCCGATTCTGGCCCAGAATTAGCAGCTAGTGCTTCGACATTGGATTCTTAGGATTGAAACTCAATGGCATTAAAAGCGTTCTCTTTCCTGCGCAAGTACGACATATGAGTGTTACATGGGATTCATTTTCAATGTCCTAAAGGAGATCAAGCTAGGCCAGAAAGTAACTTTTTACTACTTTCAGAGAGTATTAGGTTTCATGGCAGCTGTATCCACAGTGATACCCTTGGACCTTCTGCACATGAGATCGCTTCAGTTGTGGCTAAGATCCAGAGGATTTCATCCAAGGGCCTATCCCCAGAGGCAATGAGGGTTGCGCACTGAGAGGTTCATACCCTTTTAAATTCAAATTCAAATTCAAATTTTATTTGTCACATACACAGATACACATACATATGTCATACACAGTACGAAATGTAGTCAAATGCTTACATATGAATAAAAGAAATACGATAGAAAATTTAAATAAAATAAATAAAATAAAATTTAACTAGTAAAAATAAAACTAAAAATAGAAACTGAAAACAGAAATGTACTGTACAAATAGAAATATAATGGTGTGCAAATATGCATAGAAAAAGTGACTTTGTGCAAAGGTTATTAAAGTGTCTTTGTGCAATGGTCCAGAATGTAAATGTAAACATGTAGTGTAGATGTGCGTGGAGTTGTCCATAGTGTCCATGGATGTATAAAGATTGATTGATTGATTGTGAAAATATTGTGTTAATTCTGCATAGTGGTGTGGTTGTGTTAATTCTGCATAGTGGTGTGGTTGAGAGACCTTATCGCCTGCGGGAAGAAGCTCCTCCTCAGTCTCTCTGTGTTGGCCCTCAGGGAGCGGAATCGCTTCCCAGACCGCAACAGAGTGAGCAGTCCATTGTTGGGGTGGCTGAGGTCCTTCACGACCTTCCTGGCCTTGGTCCAGCACCGCTTGGTGTAGATTGAGTGCAGGTCAGGGAGCTCGGTGCGGATGATGCGCTCAGCTGATCGCACCTCCCCCTGTAGAGCTCGTCTGTCCTGCATGGTGCTGTTCCCGAACCAGGTTGTGATGTTTCCCGTCAGGATGCTCTCTATGGTGCAGAAGTAGAAATTCCTGAGCACCTTGGAGGGCAGTCTAAAGTCTCTCAAGTGTCTGAGGTGGTACAGACGCTGCCGGGCCTTTTTTACCACCGTGTTGATGTGACAGGACCATGCCAGGTCCTGCGTGATGTGAGGTATCTGAAGCTGTCCACTCTCTCCACTGGGCTCCTGTTGATGATGGGGGTCTGGTAGTTCCTCACCCGCTTTGTACTGAAGTCCACTATCAGCTCCTTTGTCTTGCTGACGTTCAGGAGGAGATTGTTTCTCTGGCACCAGTTCTCCAGATTTCTAACCTCCTCCAGGTAGGCCGTCTCATCGTTGTTGGTGATCAGGCCCCCTTCTATGTGGTTCAGACCCTCGTCCTTGACTCTGGGTCCCACTCCAAGTCTGTCTTGTCGTCGCAAGCTGCTAACGACAGACACTTTCCTCACAGGCTGGGGTGTGGTCTTAAATGGCCGTCCAGCCCAAGGGATCTGGAGAGGTCATCTTCTCGTGTGGCACATCAATTGCCTCAAAACGATGACTCCATTTCTGGCCCTGAAATACTCAATCCAGCAGTTGACAGGCTACCATGTCCTAGTGCGGGTGGACAACACTACGGTAGTCTCATAAATAATTGCCTAGGCAGACTGTGCTTGCGCCGCTGGAAAAAGCTAGCGCACCAGATTCTGCTTTGGGGCACAGGACAAGTTCCTGTCGATCAGGACGATTTACATTCCAGGGCAGATGAATAAGGGAGCAGACTCGCTGTCCAGGCAAGCTGTGACACATGGGGTTTGGAAACCTCACCCCGAAGTAGTCATTCCTTTAGAAGAACAAATGCCCTTAAATAAAATGTATTGAAAATTGGTGCACAGTAAAAGATGTAGACCCAGTCCACTGCCAAATTGTTTCAGTGCTGGAGTTCCAACAAGAAAATTGACCTCGGGCTTATGCCTTAGTATTCTCAAAACGTACGTAGCCGCTATTTCGGCTTGTCATGTCTTTGCCCTTGGGCTGGTCAAAGCTATTCTGCATCCTCACCCCAACCATCCTCCGAGGGTTCCATTCTCGACTATGAACACAGTTGTTCTTGAGGCCTCTGTCCTCCACCTTTTACAGCTCCGGAGAAGGAAAGACTTCACTTACTGTCTCCATTTCATGCTCTTTAGATTTACAGTACATCCACCGCACTATTAAGTGAATCAGAGCAGGTTTTTATATGTCATGGCGGCCGCCACTGGACAAATAGTGTCACATTGAATAAGAGATGCTATTGCCCTAGCCTACAGTATGAGGCGAGTGGAAGACTTTGCCTTTAGGGGATATTCAACCAGGGGGCTTGCCTCATTAATTGCTCTGGCAAGAGGTGTCCCCTTGCAGCAAATGTGTGATGTGGCAAATTGGTCCTTTCGGCATTTGTCAGATTTTATAGTTGGATGTTCATGCAATTCTAGCATCCCAGAATTATGTGTAAGACCAATTTGGGGGACTGTGCACACACTACACAACCCTGGGAGTCTAGAAACTTGCAATGCGCTGCATTGGTATTCTCGTTCCCATAGTGTTTTCACGCAGCATCGAGTGTAGGTTTTGAAAGGGAACATCTCGGGTTACTTTTTTTTTTCCCCTTTAGTGTTATTTGTATCGAGGATGAGAGAAACGTAATTTCGATTCTCTATATGTATGCACTGTACATGTAGCAGAATTGACAATAAAGTTGACTTTGACTTTGCTGTAACCCTGTTCCCTAAAAAAGCAGAAACGAGATGCTGCACTTCAATGCCGCACTGTGGGCGTGACTGGATGTCCTTTCAGACAAAATTGACCTGGGGATGTCTCCGGTTCAGTCCTAATTCTAACCTGCAGGTGTACCTTACTAAAGTTTTTGGCGTGTTTGACACACGTGCTTCACAACCAGGCAACAGAGAGATGTTCCCATAGCGTTCTTCCCGCTTTTTCAAGGAACAGGGTTACAGCAAAGTAACCCAAGACTTTTTCTGCATTCGTCTCTGATTCCTCCTGGTTATCCAGTTTCCTCAAAGTTTCTGTAAACATTATTGGTTTAATCATAAAATAGAAATTGCCAGGATTTCCAGGATTAGACTCTAGACACTAAACACAGAAATAGAAATTTCATAAATATTTGGTCAAGTTTTTTTTCTATCATTTTACATCCACTTGGGGGCAATAGTGGCTGAGTGTGTTAAGGCTCTGAGCTACTAAACAGAAGGTCGGCGGTTCAAGCCCAGGCTTAGCCAGGTTACCACTGTTAGGCCCTTGAGCAAGGCCCTTCACCCTGTCTGCTCCAGGGGCACTATCTCATGGCTGATCCTGCGCTCTGACCTCAGCTATGCTGGGATATGTGAAGAAGGATTTCACTGTGCAGTACTATACAGTATATGTGACAAATAAAGGCTTAACCATGTTTATTTAGATTATAACGATAGAGGATAAAGATGCAGGAAGCAGATGAATAAGGTGTTTCAGTTTTTTTTTTAAACCATCTGTTTTGGCCATGTAAAGTTTGAATACTCTTCACTGTTTACCCATCTGCCCTGGCGTGGATCAAAGCCAGGAATGTCCATGTTGCAAATTGACAACACACGAAAAAAATCTATTTTAGCACATATTTACTCTCGGTGCATCTGCGAAATGTTTCCTGCGGTCACTCACAATTAGCCCCAAAGCACACGTCCCGTCTGCCATGATTCGATTTAGCATATGCTGCTAAAGTTTCAGAGAGAAACAACAGAAAAAAAAAACTCCAGATGACTGAGATTGGACTCTTTCTTTTGTTATTATTATTATTACACCATCTGTATATCTTTATGATTATTTATTTTCATCCAGGCTGTAAAAAAAAAGAACAGCTCCATGGTGAAGAACTACAGGTAGTGTTCGAACTGCATTAAAAGTCCGGCAGGGTTTCACATCATGGTGTTGCTGGAATAATAATAAAAAAAAGTCACCAGGAAGCACGATGGCGCTAATCAGGAAGTCCAGACCAGATTCGTAACCAGGGAAACTGAAAATCTGAACCGACCTGTTCAGGCTTTTTCACTGAATGCTTGATGTCTGTGGAATACTAATCACACTTTCTCCATCTGTGTGTGTGTGAGTGTGTAAGTGTGTGCGAGCGAGAGTGAGAATGAGAGATGTGCTCAACATAAAAAATCTCAACTGACCAGCTAGTGTGAAAATCTCAGCTAATCAAAGATTCAAATTACACCTGGAATTATTTTTTTCAAACAAAAGAAATTGAAAGTAAAAACTTTAAAGTGGACAAAAGCTCATCCCGCACGGGCTTGTGGTGTATTACTGTTAATGAAGCAGTAATCTGGGTGAATAATCCAGAAGGAGGAATAGAAATGGAGGGATTAGGAAGCAATCAGGTCTGAGACGGGAATAGAAATGTTGCGCGGCTCCGGGCGGGATTTAACTCTCTGTTTTTGAATGTTCTTGATTATATTTTTATTTTCCACCACCGTGTGATTAAATATCATCAAACATGCAGTCTTGCTTCACTGTGAAACACACACACACACACACACACACACACCTGATAATGGTGCCCATAAACCCCAGTGTGAGGATGTTTTATCTGTGATTGCTCCTGTGTGTGTGTGTGATTGCTCCTGTGTGTGTGTGTGTACGTGTGTGTGTACTAGCCTTGGGGGATGGATCGCGGATGTCAGCGGGACCTCAGATGACTTTCCTGACCTTCATCATCCTCTGATCATCTCTTCTTCTCATCTGAAACCCTCCAGTAATGGATGTCAACAACTCTCTCAAGCACACATACACACACACACACACACACGAACACATCAGTGCTAATTCACAGCTGTGGAATCCTTCACTTTCTAAACGGTGTGTAAAAAAACGATTAGAGTTAACACTTTGAGCTTCAAGTACTTTCTCAGTCAGTGATTTACTGTTTTTCAGGTAAAAGACGTACAAATACCTGAAAAACATATGAACAGGATATCGTGTATGGGCCGAGGATTAAATATCACTTTCGTTATTTTATATTGTTTTATATAAAATAACATACAGCTATGAAACATTTGTCTTTGCAGTTACTAGGGATGTTCAAGTCAAACCGGGACTTGTGCTAAAATATATATCCTGAATGAAAGCGTAAAAGCAACTGACATTTACAGAAGACTTCAGGCACAGTACAGTGATAAGACTCTTAGCCGCATTAAAACAATTGAATGGTGTAAATGTTTTAAGTTTTTATGTTTGTGCATTTGTGAATGACCATGCGAGGTGACTTAAAGCCCACTGCAGTCGTTCCCCTGAACATTCAGCAAATGGAACTCCTCATCCTTCTGCCTGTGGGAACTATACACACATCATTTATTAACACCACATGCACATGACAGGAACTCAGCCAGGAGTTATTCCCACATCCCCGCACAGTTCTAACCTTACTCCAAGCCATTTCCAAATATTTGAGTCATTAAATGAGTTCCTGGGAGGCCAGTGATTTAGCATAAAACAAGCAGTTCAATCATGGTAATCTGATCATTTTTTAGACACTACTACACCTTCTGCTGTATCTTTTTAGCTTACAGGAAACAAGTTCTCTTTTACTTCTCAGTAAAATACAAAAAAAAACATATATGTGAAATAAAGATGGTAATATACTGACTTTATTAAAAAGTAATGAGTTCTCATAATGTACTTGAATGTAAAGGCACAGAACTTCAGAAACTTTTAAAACAAACTTTTTTATTCAATCATAGAATGGATGGTAAGTTAGGGTGCGGACACTTCATGGGGCATGAACTGTATGATTTTTTTAATGCATACTGCTACTACTGATATTATTATTATTATTATTATTATTATTATTATTATTATTAATTGTGATCATCATCATCATTTTCTGCATAAAAGCTTTAAGACTATTTGTTTACTCATTATTTTTAAAATCATTTTTAGGTTCTATAATTTAGGATTAATGAGCGCTATGTCAATAGAATATAGCAATATTAACACAAGTTACTAGTTTGAGAAGATACGCTGAAGCTTGACACCAGGCATCATCACAAACTATAAAGAAATAAGAGAATAGTGTAACTTTTTTTTTGTATATAACCATCTAAGCATTTCAAAGGGAGATTCCACCTTCAGACTTGTGATGCTGGTGTGAAACGACACTTGAGGCTGTGACTGTGATTGTGTCTAAAATGTACTAAAATGCTAAAATTAGATAATTACATATCTATTACTTGTTAGCTGCTTTAGCCTTGAAGCAAACTTTCAGAACGATTCATTAACTTTATTTAGTGCACGTGGAATACTGTAGGTTAACCTGGTCTCTTTAAAACTATACTTTTTCACTCGTTCACAATTAAAACACGGTGCCTTTTTGGGGCTTTTGATCTGCAGGCAATTCATTAAAAACTTTTGATCCAGCGTTCGTTCTATTTCAATAAGTGCTTCGTTTAAACAAACAGATATGCTCTCTCGTCCAGACTAATTAGATAGAAAGTAAATCTCCTCTATGGAGGATCGGTTTTCTACCAATTATTCTTTTCGTTCCCTCGCTCATTTCGGTTCTGAGTGGTGGATTATTTTACCGTCTCAGGTTCTGGGCCAAATTACAAGGGCAGCAAACACTGGATCAGCATTTTAACGGCTCTCGCCTGGAGCAGCCGGTGAGCAGGATATTAAGTAGTTTGGGAATTAATTCACAGTCAGGATGAAGGAAGCTCCTCTAATGTTTTATCTGAAGGACGTCTTATAAGTTGCAGCATGGGTGAAGTCAAGCAGTTTGGCAGTTAATGTTTGTGTATTTGTGTTAGCATGCCAGCTATCGTTTATATTTCGTAAATCACAGGTTTACGGTGGTGGCCAAAAGTTTTAAGACAGCATATGCCATGTATTATAGTCCTCCAGGTGATGTTATTAATTAGCTCTTTCCTATCTGGCTGAAGAGTTCTGCTAATTAGAATCAGCTGCTTTAGTTAATGGATGGAACAAATATGTGGCAGGTCTTTTAATTTCTGAAGCTGCGGTGTCCACCTCTGCACAAAAATGTCTAACACTAGGGAATTCTCAGAGGATATGCAAACTTCTGTATCAAATTAATGTACATGATCTTTAGGAAGCAATCAAGCAGACATGGAGCGAGTCCTTTTATCTTGATTGCCATTAAAAAAATCTTCTTGAACTTACTTTATTATTTAATTTGATTAGTTAAATTGTTATTAAGTTATTTATTTAATTAATATTATACAATTATACTATTATACTATTACACCTAAATTAAAATAAATTAAAATAATTATATCTTATAAAAAGATTTAATTTAATAGATCAATTAAAGAGACTACTATATCTGCTGAAGTGCAGTCTTCCATCTTTTCATAAGAGAAAATGAGTGAATTAATTAATGAATTTATTGAAATTAAATAAATAATTACCTGTTTGATTTTGCTGTAATATTTTCCTGAACTGTTCTAAATTATTATTTATACTCTTTAATAAATTTATATGACACAATCCCAAGCATCCGAATGTATTTTCTGTTCCATAAAAGGAACCGTCCTGGAGTGCGTTACTATTGACTGGCTTAAAATTGTCATCTCGGCCGTGTCCAGGGCGATTTGAATGCTTGTTCGGTTTAATAAAACTCGCTTTTCAGCTGTGAGGGAATATTTGCTGAAGGCGAGACACTTTTTTCCGCTTGATTCTGCGCATACTGAGCTGCTGAGGCGAGCGAAATGTTAATGAGTATAGAACCGTGAGCATTTAACTGCTCTTCTGATGCCATGAGATGGTAGACACATGCATGCACTGCTCGAATCATAGTGCATGGCCTTTACAACACATTCATGAACACCAGATGAGATGAAGCTGAATGATGTCTGACAGGCTTACAGTCAAACCGTATAGAGGTGACATCAACGTTCAGTGAAGAATTGAGGGATACATGTAAGGCTCTTTGGTGGGTTTCTTTGTAGAGATGAGTTGGAAACTCTTTTTGACAGAAAGCACTGCAAAGGTCATAGATTTTTAGAAGGCTGACTTTTGCAATCCTTGAGGATTTTTCTCATGGCTTATGTCAAAATACATAAGTTAAGTACTGTATGCTACATTGTCTTCATCATTTTTTATTTGATATAAATGTAAAAATAAATGGATTAGAATAATGACATGTCATTGTTTTTTTCATTTACAGGATTTTGTACAGTGAATGCCCCATTGTAAACAAAGATTACTCTTTTGTAACATGGTAACATATACAGTAGCAAGAAAAAGTAAGTAAACTACTTTCAATTTCCTAGTTTTCTGCATAAGTTGTCATGAAATGTGATTAGATTTTCAAAAAGTTGATAAAACATAAAAAGTCATGATCTTTTCTGCCCTTACTCAACATACCCATTAAACATACAAAGTGATGGTGGAAGAAGTAAGTAAAACAGTGTTGTAATATTTGTTTAAAACACCTTTCGCAGCAATAACCTCAAAAAAAATAGTGCTTCCTGTAACTATGGATCAGAACTGCGCAGTGTTCAGAAGGATTGTTGGAACTGTAGCTTAGCAATATTTTTAAGATGTCTGGTGTAAACAGCTCTCTTGAGATCATTCCACAGCATCTCTTTTGGGTTAAGGTCTGAGCTCTGTCTGGACCACTACAAAAGGCCAATTTTGTGTCTCTAAAGACATTCTGTAGTAGTTTCAAGTTTCAAGTTTTATTGTCATATACAGATAACAATGAGGCACCACTACCATAATGAAATTCTTAGACCCGTGTTCCCCAACTTTACATAAACATATAAATATAAAAATATAAAAGAGGGGGAAAAAAACATTATTTCAAAAGTATCTGTATGTGCAAGTAAGCTTTATGATAATTTAGTATTTACATGTAACAGTGCAAGAAGCAATGAAGTATTTTGAATATATATTTAAAGTGGCATTGTTTAAAGTGACATTGTTAAGAGTCCAGTGGTTGTGGTGAGTGTATATTGGTGTGTGCAGAATGTCAGCAGTTCAGAAGCCTGATGACTTGTGGATAGAAACTATCGCTGTATCTGCTGGTACAGGTCTTGATGTGATCTTACTCTGTACCCATTTCCAGCTATATCAACTCTTTCTCATAGGTCATAGACATCAGCTGATACTGTGTGTGAATAGCACACGGACACTGAGTGTTTAAGTGTTTTACTTTAGGTAGTTCTAAACCACACCTCCATTCTCAGTTCGTTGATTGGACTCCAGGTTTGCTAACCCCTGACTCCAGTTGGTGTTTGTTGACATCAGAAACCATCAACCTTCAATAAAGTTTTAGGTGGACGTGCTCAAAAAAGCCATAAAGGCCATGACTGTTTGTGCTTGGAGATATAGTTTTGAGAGAGGGAGAGAGACTTGAGGCTACCAAAGTCTTCCACACAATCAAAAACTTAAACCTGAACTTGAATCAGAATTCGAACACAAAACTAGTTTTGCCCTGACAGATTTACTTTTTAACTTAATTTGATGAGAATACACTTAATGAAAATAAACAAGAAAACCAAAAGCTCTGCCACAATGCGCCTAGTCTCCAGAGTCATCCTTTCCACCCACACACAGACATACTCACACACACACACACACACACACACACACACACACACACACACACACACACACACACACACCAGCTTCCTCAGTAGCCAACTGCAATTTATTTGACTTATTAAGTTTAAGAGAATGAAAACTGTTTATAGCTCTTATAACACAAGTGAGAACAGGAAGTTCAGTGGGTGAGTAATGCATCTTGTAATGCATCTTTAATATTCAGTGGTCAAATAGTAAAAAAGAAAAAAACAGAATAGAGTAAAAATCTACATAAACATTACACCGCGTTCCAAATTATTATGCAAATTGGATTTAAGTATCATATACATTAAATGTTTAGTTTTTTCTATTAAACTCATGGATGGTATTGTGTCTCAGGGCTCTTTGGATCACTGAAATGAATCTCAGACACCTGTGATAATTAGTTTGGCAGATAAGCCCAATTAAAGGAAAAGTACTGAAGAAGGTTGTTCCACATTATTAAGCAGGCCACGGGTTTCAACCAATATGGGGTATATATTGCCGAAATGCGTCAAATAGTGCAATACCTTGGACAAGGTATAAAAACATTAGATATTTCACAAAAACTTAAGCGTGATCATCATACTGTGAAGACATTTGTGGCTGATTTAGTGAACAGACAGGTTCGTGCAGATAAAGGCAGAAGGAGAAATGTTTCTGCCAGACAAATTCATCGGATTAAGAGAGCAGCTGCTAAATGGCATTACTGTACAAAGCAGCAAATAGGTATTTGAAGCTGCTGGTGCCTCTGGAGTCCCATGAACCTCAAGGTGTAGGATCCTTCAGAGGCTTGCAGTTGTGCATAAACCTACTATTCGGCCACCCTTAACCAATGCTCACAAGTAGAAACAGTTGCAGTGGGCCCAGACATGCATAAGGACTAGTTTTGTTTACTGATGAGTGTCGTGCAACCCTGGATGGTCCAGATGGATGTAGTGGTGGATGGTTGTGGATGGCCACCATGTTCCAACAAGGCTACGACATCAACAAGGAGGACATGTTTTGTGTTGGAATCATGGGGAGAGAGCTGGTAGGCTCCTTTAGGGTCCCTGAAGGTGTAAAAATTATCTTGGCTATGTATGCAAAGTTTTTGACTTGCTTCCATACTACAAAAAGAAGAACTGTGCCTTTTGTAGCAAAATCATCTGCAATCATGCTGCAAAGAATACCTCTGTGTCATTGGCTGCTATGGGCATAAAAGATGATAAACTTACTGTATGGTGTGGCCACCATCCTCCCCTGACTTCAACCCCATTGAGAACCTTTGGCGCATCCTCAAGCAAAAGATCTAGGGTAGGAGGCAGTTTACATCAGTTCTGGGAGGCTATTCTGACATCCTGAAAAGAAATTCAAGCAGAAATTGTCCGAAAACTCACAAGTTCAATGGGTGCAAAAATTGTGAAGGTCATATCAAAGAAGGGGTCCTATGTTAAGATGTTACATGCCCTGTAAGGATGTTTTTGATTTAAATAGTTTTTATTTCAGTAAATATTACCTCGAAAGCCTATTTTAAGTTCTTTAAAACCTATAAAATGTTTTAACTCTGTTGTGCATAAAAATTTGGAGCAGTGCGTTTTCAGTTTTTTATTTTTAAAATAAATATTGTTATTATTGGGAGGTTTGTTTAATAAAATTTAAATTATACCCTAATGGTTGATGCATGGGACAATCATTTATACAGCTATCAGTCCACTAGCTATTTACAGTAACATTTGATCTTATCAACATTTTAATTTAATTTTATTTTACAGCAAACTAGCGAGATTTACTGAGCAGGTATTCAACACCCTCGAACAGTATTTAATTTCTCAGTAAATTTTAGCTGTAGGTAAGGTTTTGTTGGAGGAGAGACCTGCATGTTGAAATGTTTAGTTATAAATCTTTTGTTTTTGTCATGTACTCGAGACTCCGCTGTACCATTGACTGCTGGGTCACAGATAAAGATGAAGAAAAAGTCGCAGTAAATTATAGGATATGATGAATATTTCTACAACTCTTGTAGGTCACTGAAAGCCAGAACGACCGGAGAGGAGAAGTTCATGTTGAAGGTCGGCGTGTAATAAATGACTGTCGTTCATCATATCCTTCTCTTTCTTCTCATTATTAATGCTGATAAAGTGGATTGGAGAGGAAGTGTATCGTCTGCTGAACCTTGACCAACCTTTTGGTAAATCTAAACATTTAAAAGGTGAAACCAAGTATATATATATATATATATATATATATATATATATATATACACACTACCGTTCAAAAGTTTTAGAACACTTTCTAACTCCATGATGGTTCCTGATTTTTATTTCTTTATACATTGTAAAGGAATGCTAGAGGCGTCAAAATGCATTAATCTTTTTTGAACAGTTGATATTGAGATGTTTCTGCTACTTCTGTTCTGTAGAGACTTCATAACGCCTCTAATCTGAGGTGCTGTTAATTGGTCATTTTTCAGGTTGATGACTCTAAATGAACTTCTCGTCTGCGGCAGAGGTAGGTTTTGGTCTCACCCTCCTGGGATGGCCTTCATGAGAGCCAGTTTCATTATGGTGCTTGACGGATTTTGCAAATGCACTTGACAATACTGTTCCTGCAAGAACTATTACAGAAAGGCTGACCTCTGTGTCTTAAAATAACAACTAACTGTTGTTTTACTTGTTGTTACATTATTACCTAATCCCATATGTGTTATTTTATAGTTTTGAAATCCTCAAAACTATCAAATAACACATATGTATCTATTGTTGTAGAATGTAGAAAATAAATCACTAAACAAGCAAAAAAAAAAGAAATTTGCAAGTGTTCTAAAACTTTTGAACGGAATATATATATTTACAGTACTATATATACACACAGCATGTGTTGTGTGTGTGTGTTGTTTCTTATAATGCTACATCTACATAGATGAAATAAATGGGCATTGCAGTAGCTTAGTGGCGATTACCGCCTCGGATCTGTATGTGTGGAGTTTGCATGTTCTCCCTGTGAATGGTGGGCTTCCTCTGGGGACTCCGGTCTCCTACCACAGTCAAAAGACATGCAGGTTAGGGTTATTGGTGTACCTAAATTGCTGGGAATGTTTGAATGAGCATGTGAAAGTGTGTATGTGTGCCCTGCAATGTATTGGCATCCCAGGGTGTACCCGGCCTCAGGCCCTAAGTCTCCTGGAATAGGCTCTGTACACATGATAATACACAATAATATTTTAAATATTACATGCAACATGTAATAATTTGAAGGCATATACACGTAAAACATAACAATATTATATTACAACAGATGCATTCATATAAATCTGTAGCTTGTTTATATAGAAAATCAATTTGGTGTATAATATCAATTCAAAGATAAGACATCCTGATATTAAAACTCTTAAAACACAAGCAACACACATGTGTGCCTGCAAATAAAAAAAATATACATGTACATTTACAGGTGCTTATTACAAAATGAGCATATTATTATTATTATTATTATTATTATTATTATTATTTATTGGTCATAAAAACAACTGAAAACAACTATAGAAACATGTGATTGTGTGTATTTCTGCTATTACTTTCCTTTTGTGACCCAGTTTCCAATTTTGTCATTTTTGGGAAAGTGAACTCAAAATCACTTGAACTCAAATTTATTTCATTATACTGCCTATTTTGTGATGAAAAAATTACTTGTCACTCTATACTGCACAATCCTGGCCCTATATATATTTATTAAAAAAAACAGCAAAACAAATAAAGGTTTAAATACTCTGAGCCTTAAGGGCTACAGGATTTAAAATCGTAAAGAGATTCCTATACAGATTTATCACTCAAAATAAACTAATTGCTTTAAAATGTTCATCATCCAACATTATTTCTTAAAACAATTTCTTTCCAAAGGTCATGGCTGGATTACGATTAGAACAACACAAACCCCAAGTGTCCCCTCAAAGAACGGTAAAAAAGAATAAGACGCAGGGAGGAACAGAAGGTAGGCTGTAGTGTTTACCCGTCCTTAACAACTCGTATCCTTCCCACGCAATAGTATATTCAGGAGAATGCTGACAACCAGAAACGGCAGCACCATGAGTCCGCCTACGCTTAAACTCCCTGTGAACTCAATAACATCGTGCTTAAATGTTTTAAACTCCTCTCAGATGGATTATTCTGATTATACAAGGTTTGGGTGTATTAATTTTCATGAGAACATGTTGCTAAGCAACTGGGAAATCAGTAATAACTAACTAATCAGTAAGGTTTATAGTTTACCTAGCTAACATGAGTTCTATAGAAACAGAGAAACTAACACTGGAAATGAGACATCAGGAAGGTTAACATTTCTGTCAGATGGCATGAAATTGCAGAATAAAGACCATATGGCTAAAACTGCATTGTACAAGTCATTTGTGATGAAGTTTTTGGTGAATGAAGGTGAAAAAGCGATTGACATTTTCGGAAGACTTTAAGCACCGTCCAGTGATGAATGGTGAAAATGGTTTGAATGATGCAAATGTTTTAAAGAAGGCTGTGCATTAGTGTAGCAGGGCTACAGAGAAATAAAAGTAGTTTTACTCTTGAAACTGTGCTAAGTGTTATGCTAAGTGTAATTATGGGGGGAGCTTTAACTGTGCAAAACGTCCCCCATAATTACACTTAGCATAAACTGATCATTTTCAAGGGTTTCTTTCTACCAGATATGAGACATGACGAAACAGAAAAAAATCTGAGACTTGGCATCAAGTACTAACCTCTCTCAACATCTATACAGTATGTACCTGTGATGTTCTAAAGCTCAACCTCTATAAATTAAAAATAATCTTTTCATTTCATTCCATTTAAATGCCTCTTTTTTCAGGATTTCTATAGATGTACATTTTGCACAATAACTTGATTATTTCATGAAGTATAAATTGAGTTTATTAAAATAATAGAACAAAATAATATTATTAATAAAACTGTAAATGATGAATAAGCTGATGTTTTTTGAGCCAGTACAGCTGGGTCAGACGTACCATCAGCTCTTCTTTGTTCATAGGAATTTATGTCTAAATCCCCAGTATATTGTTTCTTCATCTCAGGAAATGATCCATATAAAAATCCTGATGGAAACAGAGCCCCAAAGTCCCTGCCTTCTGCCCAGGAATCCTCCTGATGGCAGGTGTTAAAAATTCAGGTAATAAAGGTCAGGACATGGCGTCTTCATATTTATTGAGTGCTGACAGAAGATCAATACAAAGCTCCAGTGGAACTGAATGTGATACAACACTTCCAAAAGCAGCTTATTTATGTTCACAGGGAAAAAAAAAAAAGGAAAAGCAGAAGAAGAAGAGTGATTTATGTCTGGACCATTTGCAGCACCCCAGGTCCTTTCTAGCACTGAAGCATGGAGAACCGGTTTCCCCTGCTTAAATATGACTTAAATGTGTCACTCTTTTTAAAATACCTGGGATATTATGGGATGTGTTCTGGTCTTTTGATTAGGCAGAATAACAGAACACAGTTACTAACAGTTACAAACTACTTTTATTCATGTGTATAGGCCCCTGCTACACTAATGCATGTCTCCCAGCATTTCCCTTGTGCATGGATACCATCAAGGTAGAAAGAATTCTCAGTACACTGAAGCCATGACCGGACTGCCTGCTTCACATCTGAAACATTGGCCTTCCAGGAACCACTTTAATGGCCCAAATATGTGGAAATTAATGGGGACAATAAGTCCCGGCAGAGTTCCTGTAATGCGTGTTGGTGAATGATTGTACTGTATGTACAACTAATGCAGACAGATGCGTCTGTCCTGCAAGTTGGCGACAGTGCTGCAGTGTGCTCCAAGCCTCCTCATCAGGATTAGCATTATATCATAATGCAAATATCATTTGAAAAGTGCCACATAAAAACATGAATAAAACGTTATATAAATATTTGGAGTATTTAAAGATGTGTTTTAATTCTAGCTGGGGGCCCTAACGTCAGAGTTTTCTGGTTGATGTCCAGACATATACAATGAACAATTCCAAATTCCAACAGTAATAAAGGTACCAAAGGTACCAGAAGAAAAAGAATGTTGTTTTAGCTGTGTTCTGATTGGCTGGCCCCTGGACAAGCACTTCCTTGGCACAGAGCTGAGTGCTGGACCTGCACCAGACTGATATAAAACCTGCGGCCACTCAGACTTCATCCTAATGACTGGAGGTGAAATGATGACAGAGGCTGCTGATTTTGGAGCCAATTTTGATGATGAAAGTTATCTTAGATGGCCCTGTCTGAGCGACAACGTTCAATTCACTTCCATCAGTTTGTTTGATTGTATATCAACTTTAAAGCTTTTTTTTCTTTTTGGAAGTACATTTTATTGCATTACAATGCAGCTCACTGGTACAGAAGATCTGTAGATTGTGTAATTATGATTATGTTCATCTAATGATCAGAGAAGTTGAACGTTAATTAACGTAAATGTATGTACAGTATACATTTTTTTTGGACAGTATTTTATATAAATATATAAAAAAAAATTTCACAAAATATGATTGTTTGGAGACAAGTTTGGATACATTATTCTACATTCTAGAACAATACTGTTTTATTTTCAATACTATCCAATAACACATATGGCATTAGGTAATTAAGGTAATTAGGTAATAACAACTTAATACAGACATAATAACTGGCAGTTGTTATTTTAAGATTTTAAGTTTATATACTGTATATACAGAATATAGATATATATTGCAGGGCAATATTCTGTATAAATGTTAAATAAACAAAGAATTAATAACAAATCTTTACCATGTCAGTAATTATTTAGTACTATTATAGAAAACTAACCAAGCCCTTCTAAGCAATCAGAATGCAAAACATAGCATTGTGGTCTAAATATTGTGACAAAATATAAAATTTTGTCCTAATTTTTTATCTTTTACTGAGGTTCTGCTGTTGAGCGCTCTGTGTGTGGGTGTGTGTGTGTGTGTGTGTAAGTGTGTGGTGATTTCCTGCCCCAATAGTGGTGTAAGAGTCATTCACAGTGCACAATATGGAGGGGAAATCGATAAACCTGCTTTCACGTAGCGCACTAAACACTCGTGTACGTGTTACTGCTGTGCGACTGGAAGGCTGTGGAGAATTCAGTGTGTTATTTTTTTCTTTCTACTTGCTCAGGATTGTGTGTTAACTGTGTAGCGTGGCACCACTCACATTGTTTGCTCATGTGCTTATTAGCAAAAGTGATCGGCACTCGTTGCTTATTTATTTGTTTGTGAAAGCTGATTTGCGTCTGTGTTTAAATTCGTCTCCATGGGAGAAAATGAACCTCAGAGCTCCATCTGAGAGCTGCACGTTCCGGAGACTCAGCAGGGAACTGCTGCACTCCGTCTGAGTGCCAGAACACAATTCAGAGTTCAGAACAGAACATTCAGCGCATCTACTGTTTCACACACTTCGTCTGACTGAGGAGAAAAAAATAGGGCAAACTTCAATCTACTGTAATCAAGAAAGGTTAAAAAAAAAAAAAAAAATATATATATATATATATATATATATATATATATATATATATATATATATACTTACAAACCTTACAAACAGAACGCTGATGGTAAAAAAAAACATGCACATAAACAAACAAAGGAAAGAGGATGAATCATAATTAAATCCAACTGAATTAATAGTAGAAATAAAAATGCCTAAGCTTATAGAATTAACTAATTTAACTTAATATATATATTAACTGTCTTTTTCTGTTATTATAAAATACAATGGTCACTATTAGCCGCCACTGTCCCTAGTTGGATTACAAAGGTTCCGAAATGGATGGAAATGGATAAACAAAAAATGCACAAATTTTAAACTCTAAAAATTTTTCATGTTTAAAAACTGAGGATCACAATAATTAATTTATTCTTTAGGTCTATACCTAAACAAT
The DNA here is from genome assembly GCF_024256425.1 of Clarias gariepinus. NCBI lineage: Eukaryota > Metazoa > Chordata > Actinopteri > Siluriformes > Clariidae > Clarias > Clarias gariepinus. The sequence continues at coordinate 27,424,607 of NC_071112.1, forward strand.
ACCTACCTATTTAGGTTTCTATACATTACGCTTTACTTAGATAAAATAAATGTTAAACTCACTTTAATCAATTTTTTTATGAAATCAGGAAATTCCTAAATAAAATTTTATGAATTATATTCATAAATGCAAGCCATGTGAAGACGCAAATTCAGTAACCATATATTACAAAAAGTAAAAATAGAATAGTTACTATAGAAACTTTTATACTCATGTTTCAGAAATCCGTTTTTTTTTTTTTTGTAAAGGTAGATAGGTCACCACTCCACTTCTTTACATTTCAGGTGATTTATTTGAGCATCAGTGTGAGTGTTTATTAAATCCATACATCACACTGCCGATGTGTCGCTGTTCATCACTGCTGTTATTCCTCCATCATCATAACACACACACACACACACACACACACACACACACACACACACACACACACTTTTCCCTTAAATTGACACCAGCTCTGTGTGTGATGAAACCGTTTCTCATGCGAGAATCAGAAATTTAGAATGTATTTCGAGAACTTTTTAAATCAATTCCTCTACTCTAATCATGGAGCATTGCTGTCTCCTGCAGTGTTACAGCTGCTTTCAATTCATTTTAAATAATTATTTTCAGTATTTTACTGTTTTAGGATTTCATTACTGCCGTGACTTTGTGCCACATTATCACATGTTCATGCTGCTACACAAATATTTAAGCCTAACACAATTTACAAAGTCTTGTTAACAGATAAAATGTATTAAATGTTAGAGAGCGTGGTCGCTGTGTGTGACCTTGAAGAAGGCGTGGTCTCGGTGTCTGTTAGTAACATTGAAGGTCCGTGGTCTCAGCGTTTGTTAATAACATTGGTGAAGGCATAGTCTCTGTGTTTGTTAGTAACGTTGAAGAAGGTGTGGTCTCATTGAAAAAGACATGGTCTCAGTGTCTGTTAGTAACATTAAAGAGGTGGTGGTCTCATTTGGTCTGGTTTGAGTGTTTGTTAGTAGTAGTGAAAGTGGCATAGTCTCTATGGAGGCGTGATCTGTCACTGTAACCACTATGAGTCAATTCTGTGTGTGTGTTGGTGTGTACTGTATGTGTGTGTCTATGTGTGTGTCTGTGTGTGTGGAGACAGAGATAAATGCTGTGTGCTCGTGCGTGGAACTGACAGGGGGAGAATAAGCGTTATAGCAATGTGACGTGGCCCTTAAACACAAACGTAGTGTCTTACAAGAGATAACACACTTTCACACAGCTCTGTCCCCCGCAGGATTCAATATAACACACCTAATATTACGCACAAAAAACAAGAACCCATGCTGTGTGTGTGTGTGTGTGTGTGTGTGTGTGTGTGTGTGTGTGTGTGTGTGTGTCTATTACCTATCATTATTAATAGTTTAAAATAAGAACCTGAGTCAGGAGTTATCATGAGATGTGCTACATGAAGTCTGCATCCTATTAATCCAGTCATGTATGACCTTTTACTGCATTACAATTGTGCGCTTAATTTATCCGTGTGTTAATGTAACACTAAGGCTCATTAACCTTCCTAAAGGTAAAACACCACAGCACACTCCGACTAAAACACTCATCACCATGTTCTGTAGACTTCATTTGTTTAAAAATGTCTCGTTTGTAGAAGATTGAGGAAAGAAAATTGTGTTCCTGAATCATATCCTTGTTCTGTGTTATGATCTCAATTATAATCAAGATTACTGGCAAAGGGCATTTATTGTTTTTGTTTTTTTTTGATAATACTGAATTGACAAAAGCACAGCACAAAAACTATATACATACAGTATATATATATATATATATATATATATATATATATATATATATATATATATATATATATATATATAAAGAGTAACTTCTGCTTAAAAGATATCCCAACATATCCTGGTCTCTGATGCAACAAAAACACACTACAGTGCACCAGATACCACTATTTACAATTATAGACAATATTTTTAATGTGTATTGTAAGTGAATGTGTAAAATGTATAAAGTCCGCGTGTGGGGCTGTGGGAAAAATTTGTCGGCCTCACTGGTTTCAGTTACTCAGTCCTTGAGCATGTTGTAAAAAAATGGCTGTCCTGTAAACATGTCCCGATGGTAAATAATCTATTTTTAGAAAATCCTTAACAAAACTTGGTTTACAGTCCAAGAAAGTAGAAAACTTTGACAGAATGGCGTCCGGGATTTCCATTGCAAACTTAGTTTGCATATGGGCCCTCAACTTACGAGTTGCCCTCAACTTACGAACAAATTTGATTTACGAACGGAGTAGAACTCGCTCGTAAGTAGGGGACGACATATATATTATCATATATATATATATATATATATATATATATATATATATATATATATATATATGTTGTAAATATTTTTGGGTAAACAAAATCGATTGATTGAAGCATGTTTTTTTGCTGGTTTTATGTTTGTTCAATTTGCTTCTCTTTAATCAATTAAAGTGTTTTTTTAGGTCACATGACATCACCTGGAGCATCAATCAGCCAAAATCTGTAAGCTGTTTAGATGAAAGAGTATGTGTTGTGTCATAAAAATGTGCAAATGTCCATTTTAAAATTACAGGGCTGAGGGAGTTAGGAGGACTGTGTGAAGTCTGAAACCAGACATGACTAAATGAGTTTCCTCCATCAATTTGCTTTGCCAGGCTTTTACTGTCTTTCTGCGTTCAGTGTTGTCTTCAGCAGGTAAAAAGTATGCTCTACTGGGTTGAGAGCAGGTGACTGACTTGGCCAGTGAGCTTTCACTGTATGTTTTCTGTTTTTATCCATTTGTAATATGACGCAGCATTCTATCAGTTTTGCAGAAAGGCTAAATCAGAGCAGAGAGAATAGCCATACACACGTCATACTGTTACTTTTATCAGCTGTGGTCATCAATACACACCCATTACCTTACTTTATACATGCTTATGCTATAACACTATGTAGCATATATATACAACATATGTATAACACTGCCAAATATGGCAAAGTTTTCTGTCAAAGTTTAATTTTGCCATTTCTGTTCTTTCTCGTGGTTTGCACCTTGTTGTGAGCGTCTGCATTTACTTTATGCAGGCGTCTCTTGACTAGAGACAATAACATGTCTAACCCCCTTAAGGTGTTGTAAAAGCATTTTTAATCTTTACCATTGACAGAATTCTGCGGTCATTTACTTTAGTTGTCTTCTGTGGTCTTCACAGGCCACTTTTGCCCATGAATCTTCTCGTCAGCCACTTGTTTCATTATTTATGAGCCCCCTAAAAAAGGTTTGTGTGTGTGTCTGTGTGTGTGTGAAAATGGCTGTGATTCTTGAATGGTTAATGCCACACTGAATTAAAGCTAAATGACTCGAGTTTGGTCAGATTTTGAGTTTCATTTAGGGTTTAGAGTGTACAGAGGCCAAAAGGCAAAAAAAATAAACATTCGTGCCAGAATCTATGGACCTGACTGGAACACACTTGTTAAATAACAACGTTTGTTGTATAAGTCAATAACCGCCACTCCCTCATATCTGTTTCCTTGTTCTCCATCCCAAGCACGATCTCTCTGTATGACGTCTCCATGGCAACACGATATGAATATCTTCATGTCGTCTGTTATACAATGTCACTGTAAAAGTCACTTTCAACACGATAACGCCCCGAGAATAAACAAGCTATCAGACGTGTCAGAGATTACCTCTAACACTGTTTATGATGAATTCTGTAAAAGCCCAGAGACAAGAAAAGCGTCTGGTTTGCATGATGTGATTTTCTTTGTTTTTTTCATTCACACACACACACACACACGCACACACACACACACACACACACACACACAGTGCAATCATCTTCACACCGAGTGTCAGCTCTGAGAAATTATAGTGGCTGAACATTTCATTACAGAGCCAAAAATACTATGCAGAGTCAAGGTGAGAGAAACATTCAGGACAACGAATTCTGATTGGTCAAAAGGTTTTCATAATTTTTTTTGATGTGGTCAAGCTTTCTGTAAGGAAATGTTTAGGTAACATTAATGGAAGGAGTCTCTAGTGTCAGTGCTTTGTAAAGGTCAGAGGTTAAGTTATATGATATTTCACAATCATGACAATATAGGTAGTTTGTTTATCTTTTGTATTAAATTCTTTATATAGTATTTTACATATGTTAACACTAATTGAAATAAGTAAAAAAAAGCAAAATAAAACTAATAAATTAAGATTTAGTTTTAATAATTATTATAATATGATTTATGACAAATAAAAATTAAAAAAACACCATTTTATCATATTTTGCCATCATATGTTAACTGTTACTGAAAGACAGAGAGAGAGAGAGAGAGAGAGAGATTTCAAAACATTTATTTAAAACTGACATTAGTGTTTGGATAACCATCAGAAAATGTTGAATTATTATACAAAATCGAAAAGAGAGTAATTTAAATGCATTTAACAAACAAACAAACAAACACTGTGATGTAATGGGAATAAACCACCCAGGGATGTGCTGTCATAGGAAAGTAATCAACAGCTACAGTACCTCCGTCAAACCACCACAACGCTCAGTATTTCACTTTAACAGCATGACAAATTATAAACGCAGATGCTGTCAGTGTCCCTGAGGCATTTCGCTGTTATTAATGTGCACCTGCACGTCTCTCTTATCTCAAGCTCTGTTCTCATAATCACTTTAATGTCATAATAATGTCACGTCACCACACGGTGTTATTGTTCTGACGGGTTTTATGATGTAAACTGTGTCCCAGTGGCGTCTCCGCTGTCCTCACTGTCACATAATTCAGCACACTGTTCACCGTGCTGCTGCTTTTCATCGTTCAAACGCCTGGCCTTTTTTTTTGTCACTCATTCATACAACTTCATTAGGTGACTTTAAAGACTCTGGTCTCAGAAGGGCTTCAACGTGTCACTGTCAGGATCAACTTCAACAAATCCGCCAATCAGACTAGTCATGTATCGCCTTGTACTACAGTGTACACTGACAAAAACATCAACAGTAGCACACAATCTGTGTCTAATTCATAAAATTAGTTAACATGTTAACAATCGCAGTCAGATAATTAAACTTTGCTGAAGTCGCAGTGCGTGCAGGCAATTCGGTTGTTCTCCAGCATCTGCTGTTGTTTGTTTTCACTCTGAATAAAATTTTAATATCTGTCAACACCAGCGCTTCCCATCTTGTGGCAAAACAAAATATAAATATAAAAAATAAAACTAAGAGAACCAAGGAACTAGAACTAAAAAAGTCTAAATGGATAATGTTAGGAAGAAACAAAAATTTAAATAAAATGGTTATAATCTTGAAAAATTACCATTTGAAAATATGAATATTTTAGTTAAAAAAAAAATTTTTTGGCAAATAAGCAAAAACGTATTAAACTTATATCTAATTAGACTTATATTTAATATGAAAATTTCCATACACAAAATGAGACAAAAATTCACAGGATTGGGACTCAACAGCTGTGAGTTTAGTTTGCTAAGTAGCATAAAAATTGGACCTGGGGGAAAAAGTAGATCCTTTTGGGCAATGGAAAAAGGACATGTGGTCTGATACAGTAAATGCCTATTCCAGGGCGATTGTGCATCAGGGTAGGAAGGGAAGCACATTAAGCGATGCACTCATCATGCATAGTGCCGACTGAACAAGCCTCAGGAGGAAGTGTTATGATCTGGGGTTGCTCAGGTCACGTCAGGTGAAGTCAGCTGATGACCTGAATGTACTAAATGACCAGTTTTTCACATCTATGGATTCTTTCTTCCCTAATGGCAAGGCTGTATGCCAGGACTCAAACTAAAGTAAAGGTAAAAAGTAATTTTCACATATGGAATGGCTACCACAGTTCAGTTTTTTTGTGTGTGTCTGTGTGTGTTAAAGTCAGATTGGAGAAAACTATAAAACTTACCTGTTCTAAAGACTTGATAGTGATAATTTATTTCCTTTTTGTGAAGAACTCCATCTGTGTGATCTGAAACGATGCAAATGTTAAGGATTATATTCTTTATTTAAAAAAAAAAAATTAGCGATGAGCTGCGAAGCTTCAGCTATTCGTGTACAACTCTTACTACTCTTAATAATATTTTAATCAGATGTATAAAACTCATTTTAATCTTCTTAACTCTTTATTTGAACAATGTTACGACTGGGCTTTCCAGTGACTGAGCCTTTCTTTTTTCATTATTACAATATTACAATTATTCTATGATAATGAGATTATGTTCTTCACATTCGCATCAATCAGAGATCAAATTTCCGGCCCTTATTATTTGTAATAAAAGCCTGCTTTACAGAAATCCAGACAGATAATTATATTATGCCTTTCGAAACAGTTCACTAAAGTGAGTCACTTTGATGCCCCTGATGGTGACTGTCAATTATATATATTTTTTTATTTTAGCAATGAACTCTGTAATAGTAGTGGAAATACATCCACTGCTTGCTTTGGGTAGAATTAGCCCATCTATTTTATCAGAAATCATTCTGGTAATTTATGTTGAGTTTATGAATTTATTATTATTTGTTTTTAAGTGATATTAATACCACATCACCAAGGATACCTATCAATCCCAGCTCTAGGGCTGTGAATCATTCCGCCTGCTTCGATCAGACAATTATGAAGCCGGAGTGTGGAAAATGGAGACAGATATCCAGCAAAAGTGATCCATTGGAATATGGATGAAAAGAAATGATCCATGTGTTGGAGTCTGCAGTTTTTTTGTTAGGGTTGCTGTGGCAACATATGGTAATACAATCTGCTTAAAACTTGGCCAGATTCTTATATTTAATCTTCTTGACTGTATCCATACATAAACCCTGCCACTTTCTGTAAAACTATAGGACAATAAATAAATCAATAAATAAATAAATAATGAGTATACCTTTTTTTAACAAGGCACCCAAGTCTTACTTTGTTGTTGTCTCTAACATTAAAATTAAAAGCACTGCGCTAAATCCCAGTATGATATATAATATAATATAATATAATATAATATAATATAATATAATATAATATAATAATCTTTCAACAGGTCTGCTATATTTTTTTTTTTACTATTCTTTCTTTCTTTCTTTTTTTACATTAGGTAGCATAACTGTGTTGCATTGTGGGAGAGACGAGTAAACTGATGGGATCGACTGCACTCTGAGAGAAGATAAAATGAGAGAACTGGCGCTAAACACATCCCGAAAGGTCAAAGTAAAGCCGAGTGATCCTTCAGATGTGGCATTTCAGAAGTTTCCCACATTGCTTATAGAGATGGATTAAAAACAAGGCCGTGATGTAGAATCACTCGAGTGAGGTCAGGATTTAATGTCCACACCACTCAAGCCAAGGGTTTCAGAAACATAATATAAATTTAAATATAAATATAACACATTAGGCTTTCTGAAATATGATACACGTACTGCTTTGACAAAAATAATATAATTCATCACATCTTTTGATGATCTTTAATTCAGCATTTTACCTACAAGGCTAGTGTAAGTAAAACTTATTTTAAGTTCGTATCTCAAATACAAATGTATCTCAAATCTTCAAGTTTGGTAAATATTCAGTTATTTAATCACACTGATTGGCCAGCAGGTGTTTATTAATTCTCTATAAACAGCAGCTTTACCAGGCAGTGCAGATTAATGTTAATGCACTCATTCCACATATAGTAAATGCAAGAAAAATTATGTATGAGCTAGACTTTACGGTGAAGTTTTTGATAAGGGGGAATGTGTTTACGTAACGTTAGTGGAAAGAGACCCCAGTCTCAGCACTTTGTGAAAGTCTGAAGTTTTGCCACATCTTTGAGGAGTTTGTTCTTTTTAAAATTTTCCTTAATGAAATGCTTGTTTATAGCTGTTATAACGTTGAGTAACAACAGGAACTACCCCACACTGGAAACGTTTAATGTAACTATACCAATGTATGATGTGTTGTTCTAAATGTGTAGGCTAATAGCTACAGTATGGTGTAAGAGGAATAATAATACATCCAGGGACATGCTTACCAAGGTAATGAACTTTAGTGTGGCAACCATAACGTTTTTACTGTTTTACTACTTAATGGTCCCATACTGTATTTTGCTGCTTCTTTAACAAGGTGTTAAAGTGTGTCTGTTAATATTCAGGCTAAAATACCCCTCTGAGCTGAACTGGGTGGGTGGAGCTGAGCAAACAAGCTGGGCGAGAGGTACCTTCTTGTATTAGAGAAAAATGTAATTTAGCCCCAGTCGCTAGAAAAGTTTTGTAGACGCACACTAGAGACCCATCTGAACATCTAAAATCGAAATCGAAAGGTTAATTTAGCATAAGAGACGCCCTTTAGATATGTCAGTCCTTACTGGAGATCTTAGTTATTAAGACTTTGACAAATATTTGTATCATTTATTTATCTTGTAGCAACTTTTCCTTTAGAAAAGTAAACATGCTGTATTTCTCACAAAGAACTTCAGAAATGTTGTCTTAAAAAATCTTCTTTCCTGCAAGAATCTAATAAAGGCTTTGGCCTGGAATTGCTCCAACCTCCAGATAAAGACATAGCAGATAAATAATTCTCTCCATTTTCTCTCTCTCTCTCTCTCTCTCTCTTTCTCTCTCTCTCTCTGATGCATTTTTTCTCTCTCACGGAGAAGCTGATGAAACGAGAGCGGGGCCAGGTTGTGAAGCTCCAGATGGTCGTGTCTGCTTTACTACTTCTACTCTGAAGACGGCCTATAGAGCTGCCGATTGTCAGGGAGAATAAAACTCCACTTTAAGCTCCAATTTAGCTTCTTCCACTTCACTGGATCGGTCTCCTGTGAGAGCAGAACCTCAGGACAGACGGCACATTTTCTCACCAAACATCAATGATTCTGTAGGTAATGGCACAGAGACGGGAAGGAGACGCTGTCTTATTCAGGTTTAACACACAAAAAAACAGATAATTCAAATAGCCAAGGAAAAATAGTCATCTTTATTTATTATTATATTTATAATATTACTGCTGTTAGAAAATTAGATTCATAAATATCAATAATAATACATTTACATTCTGGGATTTTTGCCCTGTCAGGAAAATGGAGATTAAAGATTACTAATGAGAGCTGTGAGCTGGGGCTGAGGATTCGGAGCTTCCACTCGAAAAGTTATTAGAGAGCTTAAAAAAAAACTCCTGTCAATCATGATAGCTCCACATGTTTATTGGCTTCTTTGCCATTTTTATTACGAGACTATTGAAAAAAAAAAAAAGCCTTTGACTGCATTTTTGAGTGGTAATTTGTACTAGCGTGGTGAGGTGTAAAACCTGCTGCGTGTCACTCTTCCATCTCTCTCTCTATCCACATCTCTCTTTTTTCTCTTTATACCCCACTCTGTGTTTCACAGCATGTCTCATTGTTCCATGCCTGTATCCTTTTCTGCCTTGTTGCATTTGTCCTTCAATGTGTCTCTTTTTTCATCCATGTGTCTTTCTCCTTCTTGCTCCCATCATGTTTCTCATCCATCTCTCTTCTCTTGGCTTGCTGAATGTCTACTGTCCAACCCCTTCTTCTCTTATTGTCTAGCTGCATGTCTCTCTCTCTCTCTGTCTCTCTCTCTCTCTCTCTCTCTTTCTGTGTTGCTGATGTTTCTCATTCATGTCTTTTTCTGTCTGTCTTACTCATTTTGTTCAGGTCCACCGTCCTCTCTTCTTTCTCGGCATGTTTCTCATCCGTGTCTCTGACAGTGATGGAGCAGCGGGTCGAGTGTGTGAGCGCTGAATGGATTCTGCTGTATCTTTCTATTAAACTCACACAGCGATGAGACATCACTCACACAAAGAGAAGGATGACGGATTGGTGTTGGAGGAGAAGATTGAGATTTCTCTTTCTTTTTTTTTTTGTGTGTGTGTGTGTGTGTGTGTGTGAGAGATATTGTGTAATAGTGTGTATAATATATCTCTGTGGCTACACACCATGCTGCATGATGTCATTAGATATCACACAATCAGAGCAGTTTATAAATCACTCTGTGTACACGGAAATATTTCACCTCCGCTTTCACTGCCGGCATCAGAATGTCAACGTGGCGGACATTCTGCGCTTCTCTTCACCTCCGCTGTTCATTCGGATCGTTTCTACAGCTTTATTAACTCCTTAAACTCTCCATTTATTATTCACAGAGCTCTCTTAAAACACATTACTCAGTAGCTGCAGTAAAACCGATAGGAAATGATAGATGTGGTGCTCGGAAAGTGTGAAATATAAATCTGAACACACACCTTCTCAGGGTTGATGGAATTTAAACATCAAAATGAAACAAAATGATTATATACGATCTTCAATCACCATAAATGAACTTAAATAACCTTCTATGACCTCAACGGAATCTTAAAATTAACTTAAATGTCTTTATGCAAACTGACCGCGAATGGCCTTAAATGACATTGAAAACATGGTGAAATACATATAGTATTTAATAAACCATGCTGTTCAGGATCATTAACTCTGCTTGCATTATTACCACTACTGTGTGATTCAATTATTTATTTCGTTATATCAACTTTTGCATGTGCTGTTACTGTGTTAGTGCTCGTCTCATCTGACATCTCATGATATCTCATGTTTTCTCATATTATCTCACGAAAACTGCAGAACTGTGATTCTGTACATGTTAATCTGAATGATAAAGCAAAATGTGAGGAGATGGATGACAGAAAAAACTTAATTTAACTGCTTAACTTTAAATGATCTTCAATTACCTTAAATTATCTATAAAGGGGTGGCAGAGTGCCTTGCACCTCTAGTGTCAAAGGTAAGATTCCCACCTCGGATCTGTGTGCATGGAGTTTGCATGTTCTCACTGTGCTTGGTGGATTTCCTCCAGTTTCTTCCCACAGGTAAAAAGGCATGCAGATTAGGGTAATTGGCATTACCATTTTAGAGACTGGCATACGTCCCATTGGCATACAGGCATTGCCCGTAGTGTGCAAATGAGCGTGTAAATGTCTGTGTACGTGTGTGTGCTGTGCAATGGATTGACACCCTGTCCAGGATGTACCCCTGTTTGTGTCCTACAGTAAATCTGCTGGGATTGGCTCCAGGCTCCCTGCAACCCTGTATACAGGATATGAGGATATTAGATACCTGTATTGAGTAAATATACTATATAGAATTTAAGTATAAAGTAAATTAAGATCACATACAATATTTTAGGGTCCTTTTTATAAAAGTACCTTAAAATAATGTATGTGACCCTTAATTTACTTTATACTTAAATTACATTACATTTTCTTATCATACAGTATCTAATTTAAATAAAAAAACTACTTATATTACAATGATAATTATAATTAAAATAATATTACAATGACTGAAATGAGCATAATTTCTTTTAAATTACTTTAAAAGAAACTTACATGACTGAAATGTAAGTTAAAACCTTAAAAGTAAGTTGAACTACCTTTAATATCCTTAAGGTTAACTAAAATGTATTTTAAAAATAATTTTCTTAAATAACCTTAAATAACATCAAACTTAGTTAACTTAAGATATATTAAGGTTCAATTTAGCTAAATCTTTAAATTTATTAAAAATTAGCAAAGGTTGTCCAAAAGTAACTTAAACTACCATTAAAGCCATTTAAATTACCATAAATTAGCTAATTTAAATTAGATACCTGAGAGCCAGTATCTGGGTGGGTTAGTGGTCAGCACCATGGCCTTGCACCTTCAGGGTCAAGGGTCCAATTCCCGCCTTTGGTCTATGTTAGTTTGCATGTTCCATCCCAAAGCTTGGTGAGTTTTCTCCAGGTGCTCCGGGTCCTCCCACAGTCCAAAGGCATGCAGGTTAATTACTTAATTATATAATAATTACTTCTTTTCTGTAGAAAAAAAAGTAGCTCCCAAATTGCCTGTTGTGTGTGTGTGTGCGCGTGTGTGTGTTTAAAACACCGTTAAAGGAATGAACATGACTTTCATTTACATTTCAACAAAGGAACATAAATAAACTTTTATGACAGTAAAAAGACTAAAATCACCATAATTATCTTAGAATTCCAAAAAAAGCAGCTAAAATTTATAATAAAAAAGTACAATATAATTAATCACCATTACCTAAAACAATCTTAAATTACCTTAAAATGGATGAAAAATAGCTTTTACCCTAAACATCATTAAATCAATTGACATGACATTACATTTAAAACAATTATGTGTCTCATACTGTATATAATTGCAAAAAAAAAAAACCTCCTTAAGATTAAGATACTGTTAAGATACTGTACATTAGTAATATTGCGGTAATAGTTGCGTTAATATGTTAGTTTATAGTATTTAAAAAAAATACTTTAATATAATATTAAAATGAATAAAATGTACCCTATGAATACAATGACTTTATATGACTTTCACTTACATAAAAAAAAAATAAAGAAAGAAAGTGTCTATGTTTGGTCTAACTGGTTTATTTAGATTAACAGTGGGTCAATGCAGTAAATTTCATAATTATTGCCACTCTCTGAGAACTTTATAGCAAGTAAAATCTGTGCAATTGTTTTTAATATATAAGTTGCGTAGAATAGTAGCTCTGTGACATCGATGTTTACCTTCACATGATCTTTAATTCCTGCTTTTCATCCTCCAGCTGAATAATTCACTCCGTTCCATCTAATTCCCCGAGCCGATCTCAATAATGGCTTTTAAATGAGCGAGGTTTGCAGGTTGTACGCTACACGCCGGGCCGCTGTAATTACACACCTGAAGGAGACGTCGGCTTTTCGGGGTTCTTCTCATACTTTCGGGTCATTAAGTCCTGCACGGGTTATTAGGCAGAGACGGTGTAAGAGTCAGTAATGTGCAGTAATCCTTCACGCTCCTGAACGTCAGTTCTCTGCAGATCTGTGCCCGCTAAGACGACCTTAACCCAATTAGGAAATGTGGCACATGATGTTTCGCAAAGTGCAACATGGAGAAGTAAACAGAGAAAAAGTTTTACTTTTTCAGATTTTAGGACCATTCAGTTCTTTGTTATGATGTACACAATGAAATTTTGTCATTAGAGCACTGACCAATATAACCTGACCACATTTTCTTTTTTATGCTATTGTAGGTTGTCCATCCATCCAACCAACCACCCCTGCAAATGTCCTTGATTTCTAATTAATTCAAACATGTCTTAAATCAAATTTGTGACTTTTTTCTTTCCTTTTGTTTGAGTTTTATACTGGCCTAAAGGTTTGTAGACAACCGGCTCTCCCTATCATATTCCTCCTTGCTGCTCTAATAAGCTTCACTCCACCCTTCTGGGAAGACTTTCCACTAGAGTTTGTGTTCATTCAACTACAAGAGCATCATTAATCTCAGGCACTGATGTTGGGATGTCGAGGAGGCTCCAGTCCCAGCACATGGTGTTCAGTGCGGTTGAGTGCAGAACACTCAAGTTTTTCCACACCATCCTTAACACACCAGGGCTTCATAGCTTTGTTGATCTCACGGGGGCAAACCTTTCCCTGAAACCTTTTTGCACATTTCTGCAATAGAAATTTGAATGAATGAATCATATACTGTACAGTGTTGAGAAAGAAAGAAAAAGAAATTTAACATGAATTATTGAGTGTTTTAATTGTATAACTACATCATTATTTTACTGTTGCTTAAGGACCAAAATTCTGTTGTTTCGCCAGAAATGTTTTACTGTTTTATGAGACATACTGTAATGCTGACTAGACAATGAGAGAAACACAGAGAGAGAGAGAGAGAGAAAGAGAGAGAGAGAGAAAGAGAGAGAGAAAGTCTTTGAGACATGTTAAAAGCTAAGAGCTGTGATGTGAATCTTTTAGACAGTAAGTGCTGGGCAGAACCACTACATGCCAACTCACTGAGAAAGAAAGAGAGAGAGAGAGAGAGAGAGAGAGAGAGAGAGAGAGAGAGTAAATGAATCACTGAAGCATGGATAGCACCTGATCTGGTGAAGGAGATGAACAGAAAGCAAAGCTCTGTTTCTTAACTTGAAAAAAGACGAATTCAGCCATTAAATCTGTTTCAGGACCCTGACGTCCTGCTGACAACATCCACAAAAGCATAACTAAATGAAAAGGAATGGTTAATTATACAAACAGAATAGATTTTGGATTTTGATTCATCAGAAGATGTTTATGAATTTTCTGAAACTGCAGCTCTGACAGTAGTGCGACTTAAATAATACAAATGAAATTAAATTATTGAAGAAATTAGAAGTTCTTAGACTTTACACAGTGTGTGTGTGTGTGTGTGTGTGTGTGTGTGTGTGTGTGTGTGTGTGTATGTGCTCAGTAATTGTTAGCGTGCTCACTTGAAACATTAACCAATCACACAATAAAAGCAGACACGGTCAGGGTGAGGTCATCTAAATTAACGACCTTTTGCCCTTTAAAGAAATGGTCCGGCGAGTAATATCGTTCCTGTGATTATTGGCTTCTTGTTGCCTCGCTCTTTCTGTACTAGACACAATTGATTCCCGCCCTGTGAATTTTTTTCCAAATACGTGGCGAAGCTGGAACGCAATCCAAGGCCGAATCAATTTAGCGGCGAGCGCCAGCGCCTTATCATCTCTAATATGATCATATAGAGAGATGGAGGACAGCAAGAGGACATTTCTTTGTTCTGAGGCTGAACAGCTTTTCAAATTAGCGACCCCTGATCCTTTATCTCTCCTCTCCCGCTCTTTCACAGCAATTTGGCTTTTTGTACGCGGCTCCAATCGCAGAAATAGGCCGAGGCGATTCAAATGAGCTGTCCTCACTGGTTCTATATCGAGTGATGTGGAGATTTGAGAGCCAGTTATCATTAGAGAATATTATCAGGAGCCATTATTTTCATAATAAAGCTTGACTGCACTGGCTCACCTTATATAGAAAGCACTAAATTGTACAGCCTCAGGCTGGTTAGCTATTTAATCTATTTAATTTAATTTTATCTTTTTCTTTTTTTAATAAATGATTTTTGAGTTTTTTTCACTTTTTGTCTGTCACATATACTATTTTTAAGGGGGTTGTCAGAGTCACTCTGGTGATGGGTTTTTGGTGATGGAATGACAATTTTTTGTGATAACACAAACATGACATAAGAAACATGAACATTACCATTTTAACACTTTGCTGTTTCAGTTTTCTTTGCACTTAGATTTCAAACTTTAAACCAATCTGCATGTCTTTGGACTGTGGAAGGAAACTGGAGTATCCAGAGGAAACCTACCAAATTTGGGAAGAACATGCAAACTCCATGCACACAGACACGAGATAGAAATCGTACCTGGTTGGAATAAAGCCCTCGTATCACAGTCATTTTTTGGGTAGGTTTCAAAAAGTTGTTCAGTAAAATATCCACCCTCTTTTACTATCTTGCATATAGCCTTAGCTGGTGTTGATGTGTACATTTCATTGCATTCTGTTTATTTATGAATATTTTACTCTTTACAGTTACATTCTGTAAACCTTAAAATAGCACAAATGCTGTGCATGAGATCAGGCTCTTTTCTATAAAAAAAAAGTTACATAGATTGATTATATTTATATTTTGCTCCCTTTTGATGTGCATGTGCAATATTAACAATTATTTTATGAAGGTTGGATAAGGGAAAGATATCCCTTTTTGTCATTTTGCTTGTATCTCAGTTGGAACTCTAACAGCTCCAATAGTGATATGTACAGCAGAAGTTCTTTTATCTTTCCAAGTAGAACTCATTCCGAAGGCAAAAATTGTTAACATATTTCATAAGTCCTTAAATAATTTTTCTAAGTGTTAAATGTCTGACAGACAGCTAATAAAATACTGAGGAATAGTTTGAAATTTCCCCACTTAGTGCCCAAATAATGGAAACTTTCTTGGAAAAAAAGGGCTTATTCAATGATTAAGGCTTTCAGGTTTGTTTGTCCTGAAGACAAAAGCATCCAAACATCACAACAACACACTGTAAACCCATGTACCCTCCCCTTTCACAAAAAAATATATATATATTCCCAAAACACTTGACTTACCAAATGCACTTTTAGCCCAAACTTAAACATTAAGATTGAGTCTGATGGTGTCTGAAGGAAAAAGCTCTGCCTCCTGCTATAGTTTTTATTATACAAACAATCAACAAATATACCAATAAATTGCCTGCACCCTTTGTTTGAACTTAGTGTTGTCAATTCTATAATACCAGGGGTCCGTTCTTCGTACGTCGCTTGACACATCCGAGATGAATTGATCATCGTGCTAATTACGATCTGGCTAATTTGGTTCTTTGAGCACACCTGTTATTAGTATTGCTGGATTAAGTTGTCTTGGATCATTGCGTGTTCGTGCGTTGGTTTTAAAAGGCGATATGCATCTTTTCGATTGGTTGATAAAATGGCAAAAGAGCAAGCTAAAAAACTTTTTGTAACAAATGTTATGGCCTAAAATGCCCGCCATGGATTGCCCTCCCCCCTACATAATCACTATCAAATATTATATAAGAACATAAATTCATATGTTTATAGTTTACAAATTACAAATTACATGAGACAATAAAATAAAATAAGCAATATGAAAATAAATATGTTGTATATGAAAAAATTGAAATATTACTATTTTTTTTTAAATACAACATGTATACTTTTATATTGTTTATTTTATAATAGAATTAGTTTCATCAAATTTTTCATTATAAAAGAATGTCTATTTTTTATTTTATATAAATATTTATTTGCATGATCATGACAAACCCTTGAAAAATAAATGTGTTACAAAATAAACATTATACAATGGCCTGGAGCCGGGGGCAGCTCAGTTGTTAAGGCATTGGACTACGGTTCGGAAGATCCCAGGTTCAAATCCCACAACCACCAAGTTGCCACTGTTGGGCCCTTGAGCAAGGCCCTTAACCCTCAACTGCTCAGATGTGGAATGAGATAAAAAAAAAAATGTAAGTCGCTCTGGATGAGAGCATCTGCCAAATGCCTAAATGTAAATGTAAATGTAAATACAAGAATGTGTAATAATGGTCTTGACGGCTGTCTTGTGCGTAGGGTTTATTATAATAATAACAGCATATTTGATAATAATAAACCTACAAGTTAATGTTCTAATATAATGTTTGATAGCAATTGGGGGGGGTGCAATCCATAGCAGGAGGGCATTTTAGCGCATAAGACCAGCACACTCTCCCCAGCAGAAGAACTAGCCCTTGGTTTCAATAGTAACAGACCAATTGTGGAGGGCGTTCCTAGGGGTGAGAAAATTACCTCCACATATATAGAGGCAATCGGGGAATAGAATGTTGCATATTATTAGACACACATGGCGATTAACACACATATACAATATACGAATGATGACCACAGCCACATACACACATGTATGCATATACAGTACTGTACGTATGTTTAAATACATATATATATAGGTGTGTGAGGGTTTACTACTAGAGGGCACTGTTTTTGGTTTGTAGTTTTTGTTGGTAGACTCAGTTTCCCAGAAGGCACCTCGGTCAGGTGATGTAAGTGAGTTCTGTTAAGTGGCCCTTTGTTTTCTCTGATTATGTTCTGTTTTAGTTTGTTTAAATATAGTTGGCCTTTTGGTTTCTGGAGCTTTAAGTTAAGTTTATTTTTGTCTTAATTTAGTATGTCTCTGTGTCTCCTAGAAGGATTAGCCTCTAGGAGAATTAGCCTTTTGTGTTTACCCTCATGTGTGAGCAACCTTTGCATGTGTAGTTCTTAGTCTGTATAAATACTAACCAGTGCACTACTAACCTGCTTAGATCTTAGTCTGTTTAGTCTTTGAGGCTGTCTAATCTCTTCGTCTGTTTAGATCATAGTCTGTTTAGGTACTAACCTGTTTAGCCGTTAACCTTTATAGTTCTTAGCCTGTTTCATACCTAGTCTGCTGTTTACCTAGTCTGTTTGCCCCTTAGTCTGTCTCTGGCTACTAGCCTGTTTAACAATTAGTCTGTTAAACTACTAGCTAGCTTAGCAGCTTATGTGCATAACAGCTAGTAGGCCTAGCCAAGTCTGTCTTGTGTGTGTTTAGCCCCTTGCATGTATAGTCCCTTGTGTTTGGTCCTTTAGTCTGTTTAGTGTGTCTTGTTGTATCTGGTTTGTATCCCCTGTCTGTATTGTATTAGTTTGTGTAATTATATTTCTGTAATTATCATGTAATTTATGAGTTCTGTTTATAGTACTCATACTCAATAGCATACATGTTATGGAAGTTCAAGCCAACTTCCATTGCTCATGTTTGTTTGGTTTTGTTATTATTAAAGAGTTTCTTTGTTACACATCATCCCCCTCTGTGCTTATGCCACACCTCAGCCCTCAGTCCTACACCTAGCAGTATGTTTATATGTATATATATATATATATATATATATATATTAGTGTGTGTATAATGTGTGTGTATACTGTATATGTATGTATTTAAAGTATCTTGTTGTGAAACAGTTATGCAAGATACTTTTCTTTTCCCACATGAGTCAGACCCTGTCAGTCATGCTCTTTAACCAATGAGATGTGACCTCGCCATTTCAACCAATCATAACCCGCCAGGAGCGCAGCCTAAGTCCTGTTTACATGAAATAAACCGGCTTCCGAGCAGGTTTAAGTTTACAGACATGTTGCTATGACATAAGTGCGAGATGCGCATCGAAGAACGAAACAATCCAATATCAGGACAAATCAAACAATCGAATCCAGCTAACTGAGTAAGCAACGTACGAAGAACGGACCAAGCAGTTCACTTAAGTTCTATGAAATAAATCCTTTCAGTGTTTAATGGGTTAACAGTAAAAAAAAAATTACTGGGATCCAGTGTAGTATGGATAAGATAGAGGTGAATATTTATTAACAATCTCTCAGATAATTTTCGGTCTCATTTTTATTTGTTTATTTATTTATTACTTTTTTATGATGATTGTTTTATTAAAAGAAATAATTAAAAAAAGAAATTTATTAAAAAAAAATTGAGAAGCTTGATTGTTTGGAGCTCAATACAGATTTCTGTGAAAAAAAAATGTGTAAATCTGGTGTACAAAAAATGCATTTGGAGCGAAAACAAGAAGCTCTTTTCTTTCTATTCTTTTTAAACTCCTTAGTTAAAAAGAATATTACTTTTTCATTAACTCTGGAATTCTCTGGAAATAATTGTCTGGAAGTAAAACATGATGCATTATGTGTATTTAGCTTGGTGAGAATATTAAAAGTTCTGATAAAACAAAGTAATAATATGGTAAATTGTAATACTTCCTTATATGAAAAAATAATTGAAACACACACACACACACACACACACACACACAAAGGCATACATGTTATTGTTTTCCCGCCTGTGTTAAACAGCGTGTCCTTGTTATGGCCTCGTTACACTGTTCTGCTTTGTGGTTATCCGGGCTCATTTATCTGCCTCGCCCAAATGAGATATTGTTAGTGTGATATATTCTTAAGTGTGAGCTTTAGCAACATTTGGCAGCGTGATCTCCTCCGGATCATACAAATCTGTTACGGCTCTAAAATCTGCTGGAAAGAAACAATAGACGACTGCAGCCAGCTGGCGAGCTAAGAGACCCGCTTTTATTTTATTATTATTACAGTTTTTTTTCTTTAGCTGGTTATTGCCAACAACTTGTGGATTTGTTTATCTCACCTTCATCTCACACAACATGCTTCAGTTACACTTGTTAGTTGGGATTTAGTATAAAGTTGGAATGAGGGGGCTTCAGAGCACGGTATATATATATATATAAAAAAAACACTATTCAAAGTGCAATGAACAAACAAATGCGATTACTGTAATTTTTAAAATAAAAATGTATTATGTGATTAAAATTTATAAATATTTATAAATAGACATAAAATCGCTAGACTTACCAAATCAACCTTTTCAGCTATTCATAAAATAAATGATGATACATTACAGGTGCTACTTAGCACTTAGCAGTAAAAGTACTTAGCACTTTTTCCTAAAAAGAAAAACAAAACAAAAAAAAACTATCCTCTAGGGCTCTACACACCCAAGAGACTATCCCAAGAGACGTTGGGCACAAATGGTGGATTGGGTACAAGACAGGGTGTAACCTATTTAGAAAGCCAATCCATTGCAGAGCAGACACACACTACAGGCAATTTGGGAACACCAATTAGCCTAACCTGCATGTCTTTGAACTGTTGGCAGAAACCGAGGAAACCCACCAAGCATGGGGAGAACATGTGAACATTAGCAGTGCTAACAGGTATGTCATTGTGCCACCTTTCTTTGTAAGAGTCAAGGGAATTAACACTTTTTTGCAGTTTTTCAGTAACACAAGTTTCTTACATTTAGTTCCACATTGGAAGGCAGGTGACCTTCAGTCCACTTACTCAATCAATGAACGTGCAGTACCAGGTACCACACAGTCACCCTTGCACCCATTTCCCTTGGAAATATAGTATGTTGGTGGAAAACTTTACACCTTTCCAGTGAACTGCAGGTGGCTTTCCACTATGATGTCCTGAAAAGTGTGTGTTTCAGGCTAGTGGTAGATTACTTATTTGTTCTCCCAGGCTCAGTAAAAGACAGAATTCTGGCAAGATAACGCAGAGTCACGACTGCTCCGACCCCCTTTTCTTTGTTTTTGTTTTTTAAGTTAGTTTTCACCATTTTAAAACCAGTTAAATCACCACCATTGAGTACATTAGGTATGATAGAGACACTTTTGTTTCTATTGGTATACAATGTACTCATAATTCGACATTTTTAACTCTGGATCCAAGCTGGCCGAGTGAGATCCTGAGGGAGAACAATGGACACATTCCTGCTCCGTAGAAACCCCATCCTGCTTCTCTTAATAATTATCGCCCTGTAGCCCTTACCTCAGTAGTGATGAAGTGCATTGAGCGCCTGGTCAGAGACTTTTTCATTTCTTCACTACCCATAACACTGGAACCTCTACAGTTTGCATACCCCCCAAACCGCTCCACAGACGATGCCATTTCTCATCTTCTCCACACATAACTCACTCACCTGGACACTCGAAGAGGAAATTATGTTTAAATGCTCTTCATTGACTACAGCTCAGCATTTAATACCATAATTCCCTCCACACTCACCACCAAGCTGGAGCACCTGGGACTCAACTCATCTATGTGTCAGTGAATCTCCAACTTCCTAACTGGCAGACCACAGGCAGTAAGGATGGGCGGACAAGTCTCAGCCTCCCTTACTCTCAGCACTGGAGCCCCCCAGGGTTGTGTTCTGAGCACCCTGCTGTACTCTTTGTACACCTACGACTGCTTGGCCACTACCAACTCCACCGCCGTCATCAAGTTTGCTGACGACACTGTCGTGGTTGGCCTGATCACGAACAATGACGAGGCGGCCTACCTAAAGGAGATTGGAAATCTGGAAAACTGGTGCCAGAGGAAAAATCTCCTCCTAAACGTCAGCAAGATAAAGGAGCAGATAGTGGACTTCAGTGCAAAGCAGGAGAGGAACTCCCAGACCCCCGTCATCAACAGGAGCCAAGTGGAGAGAGTGGACAGCTTCAGATACTTTGGTGTTCGCATCTTGCAGGAACTGTCATGGTCCTGTCACATCAACACTGTAGTAAAAAAGGCCCGGCAGCGTCTCTACCACCTTAAACGCTTGAGAGAATTCAGACTGCCCTCCAAGGTGCTCAGGAATTTCTACTCCTGCACCATAGAGAGCATCCTGTTGAGAAACATCACGACCTGATTCAAAAACAGCACCATGCAGGACAGACAAGCTCTACAGAGGGTGCTGCGATCAGCTGAGCGCATCATCCACACCGAGCTCCCTGACCTGCACTTAATCTACAGCAAGTGGTGCTGGACCAAGGCTAGGAAGATCGTGAAGGACCTTGGCCATTCCAACAATGGACTGTTCACTCCGTTGAGGTCTGGAAAGCGATTCCGCTTCCTGATGGCCAATACAGAGAGACTGAAGAGGAGCTTCTTTACGCAGGCAATAAGAACTCTTAACCACACCACCATGCAGAACTAATACCATCTTTTTAACATCCAAAATTGACTGGACATCCATGGACACTATGGACACATTCACGCACACCTACACTAACATATTTATGTTTTCATTCTGGACCATTGCACAAAGACACTTTAACAAGACACTTTTTATGCATATTTGTACACCCTCAGTCTTTTTTTCACCAAATTTCTAAATTTTTACAATTTATATTTTTTCTCTATATGTTTTATATTTGCTATATTGTAAATGTACCATTGTACAGTATATTTCTATTTTTATTTCTATTTTTATGTACAGTATATTTCTATTTTTATTTCAATTTTTATCCTAGTTAAATTTAATTTTCTACAGTATTTCTTTTATTCATATTTATTTCTTTTCTATAAGCTTTAATTCTTTTTTTTTAAGGTAATTGGCGGTCATATAAGCATTTCACTGCATATCGTACTGTGTATGACTGTGTATGTGACAAATAAAATTTGAATTTAAATTTTTAAGTTTCTGAAAGGCATTTTTTCTCCCCGGTCTTGCAGCAATAGATTGGAGACATTGAGGATAACAATGGTGTTCAGCAGTCAGATATTTAAATCTGTGGATATTGTGGTGGTTAACTATAGGCTGGAGCCATTGGATTACTGATTCCCCAATCAACATACTGTACCTGCATCACCAGATATATGAACATTTGCCATAGGGATCCTGATTCAATAACTTGAGAAAGAAAAAGAGAGGGAAAAAAGAGACTGGTGAAGGAATGATTGTTTATTGCTGCTATAATATAACTGAGAACAGAATCTAACCTGTTTCACAAGCATTAGCTGTAACTATAAATGGATAGAAGCTATAACATGTTGAATAAACACAAATGATAATTGTTAGGAAGTTGCTGAGGTGTAAGAAGGTGAATGTTCCGTGTTGTTATTATTCTATAAATACACGATTGTGTTCTGTAATTAACAGCTGAATTAATTAAAATATTAACCTAGCTGTATTTTTTTAGATGTTTTGTGTGTGTGTGTGTGTGTGTGTGTGTGTGTGTGTGTGTGATGTGTTTGCGTTCAAAGTCATTCCCCTCACATAATTTTCTCTCTCCAAACACCATGTGAACTCTTCTGACATTTTTATTTCTTCGTGTCTCCACAGCTCAGGTGCAGGAAGTCAAGACTGAGAGTCAAGAGGCATGAATTAAAAGGATTAGTGAATTTGTATTGCTGTAAACTCCTTATCTCGGCCTCCCACATGTGACTACATTTTCACGCCGTTGTTTGCACACAGGGCTGCACATTTCGAACATGTGTTATTAGCCGCTAATCTCCAAACAAACATGTCTCTGCTGAGAGCAGAGCAACAGGTTCAAGAGGCATTCTGCAGAAGCGCCGCTGGATGGAGATGGAGAGAGTAACCACGGAGATGTGTTTCTCCTCCTTCACTGACTGCGGGGTTTAAAATGTCAGAGTGATGAAGCGGAGCTACTGTCAGCACCCTGGAGTGGATTATTCTCCACTAACATCAAGTCTCCGAGTGTTTCATTCCTCTTACACAAAAGCAATTGAACAACAATTACAAATTTTTATAAATGAAAGAACAAATTATCATCTTCAGGACAGCAGCGTTTGAACTTTGCCTCCTTCTTCCTTCTAGCCTTTCTTTTTTTCTATAAAAAAAACACATTAAAATCTTGCCACGTTACAAATAAAGCAAAAATATATATTAATTTTAAAATAAGACTATGATTTGAAAATTCAACAGCCCTTTGTTATAATTTTTTTTTTTTTACTATGACTGTTTTTAATTTTCTTGATGTCCCAGTATTTTATCTTTTTGTAGCTAACAGGAAGTTTTGGTACTACGCTTGTCAGAAGAAAAGAACCCAACTGAGTGTCAGTGTGTGTCATGGGAAAAACTTTTCATTACTGTCTGGTCAATATGCTCAATAAACCTTTTGCTACTAGAACCTGAACAAAATAAAAACAGACTAAAAAGCTAATCAAATGCTTCAAAAGGATGGTAAATTTAACAAGAACAACAGGAACGTCTTGAGTTACTTTGCTGTCACCCTGTTCCCTGAAAAAGTGGGAACAAGATGCTGCGTGAAAACGTTATGGGAACCTTTTTTTTGTGTTGCCGGTTGTGAAGCATGTGTGTATCAAACATGCCAAATTTTGGCATATATAACCTCGGTCAGGTGACGTCAACTGATGAAGCGCACCTGCAGGTTATAAATAGGAGTGAACCGGAAACATTCCTCAAATCAATTTTGTCTGAAAGGACGTCCAGTCACACAAGCAATGCGGAATTGGAGCGCAGCATCTCGTTCTCGCTTTTTCAGGGAACAGGGTTACAGCAAAGTAACCCGAGACGTTCCCTTTCAAAAGCTACACTCGATGCTGCGTGAAAAACGCTATGGGAATGAGAATACCAATGCCGCCGCACTGCAAGTGTCTAGGCCCCCAAGGTTGTGTAGCGTGTGCGCGCAAAGGCCAAGGAGTTCTCCGAGCTAGATTTGGGAGGCTGACTCGAGGGCTCCTGAGCCGGGAGTAGCTCTATAAAACATCCAGACTATAAAATCTCAAATGTGTGCGGAGAGGACCAACCTGCCGCATCACACACTTGCTGCAGGGGAAGACCTCTTGCGAGTGCAATAAATGAGGCAATTCCCCTGGCCGAATGAGCCCTGATACCTAAAGGCGAAGTGTGACCATGTGCCTCATAGGCTAGAGCAATAGCATATAGCACCCCCCGGTTGCAGCTCCCATAGCATATAAAAAGCTGCTCTGACTTACGCCACTGGCTAGTACAGTGGACGTAAAATTTGAAGAGCATGTACTGGACACAGTAAGTAAGGTCTTTCCGGCTCCGGAGCTGTAAAAGGCGGAGGACAGAATGCTTCAAGAATGACAGGGTGCATGGTTGAGAATGGAACTGTTGGAAGATAGTTCGGGTGCGGATGTGGAATAGCTTTGACTAGCCCAGGGACAAAGTCCAGGCAGGATGGGGAGACTGACAAATCTAAATCCTCTTTAGAGAGGTAACGGCCATGAGGAAAACCATCTTGAGAGTCAGAAGTCTGACAAGCACAGACTCTAGTGGTTCAAAAGGGGTGTCAATGAGACCTTCAAGCACAATAGATAAGTCCCAGGAAGGGACAACGGCTCTAGTGGGCGGCCTCAAACGTTTAGTTCCATGAATAAAACGGGCAACTAAAGGGTGCTTACAGTACCCACAGAAACCCCATCTGTCAGGCCGAAGTAGCGGCTACATATGTTTTAAGAGTACTAGGACATAGGCCCGAGGACAACTTCTCTTGCAGAAACTCCAGCACTGAAACAATTTGGCAGTGGACTGAATCTACATGTTTTGCCATGCACCAATCTTTAAAAACATTCCATTTAAGAACATAAGTTCTTCTAGTGGAGGGAGCCCTAGCATTTAAAATAGTTTTGATGACACTAGAAGAAAGACTAGTATCTCTTAATTGGTCCCCCTCATGAGCCAGACGTGAAGGTTCCAAAGCTCGGGCCGGGGATAAAATATTGCCCCCTGTGCCTGAAACAGGAGATCCCTCCTCACTGGAATAGCCCAGGGCGAGCCGTCGAGGAGAGATATTAGGTCCGAGAACCACACTCTGGTCGGCCAATGGGGCACTATCAATAAGAGGCGCAAACCGTGTTGACGGACCCTCGCCGGGCTCCCGGGAGCAGAG
The DNA here is from genome assembly GCF_024256425.1 of Clarias gariepinus. NCBI lineage: Eukaryota > Metazoa > Chordata > Actinopteri > Siluriformes > Clariidae > Clarias > Clarias gariepinus. The sequence goes on from NC_071112.1 coordinate 27,450,224, forward strand.
CTATCGGGGGAAACACGTAAAGGTGTAATTTGGGCCACGTGTGGGCCATCGCATCCAGACCCAGGGGAGCTGGAGGAGTCAGAGAGTAGCAGAGGGGACATTGTGCTGTCCCTCGGGAGGCAAAGAGGTCCACCTCTGCTACATAAAATATTTCCCAGATTTGTCTGTCTACATCAGGGTGGAGTTTCCATTCCCCGTGTGTCACAGCTTGTTTGGACATGAAATCTGCTCCGACATTCATATGCCCTGGAATGTAAATCGCCCTGAGGGACAGGAATTTGTCCTGTGTCCAAAGTAGAACCTGGTGCGCTAGCTTGTTTAAGCGGTGCGAGCGCAGTCCACCCTGGCGATTTATGTATGACACTACTGTTGTGTTGTCCACCTGCGCTAGGACATGGTAGTCTCTCAACTGCTGAAGGCAGTGTTTTAGGCATTTTAAGGCAATTGATGTGCCATGCGAGAAGATGGCCTCTCCAGCTCGCTTGGGCTGGACGGCCATCTAAGACCGCGCCCCAGCCTGTAAGAAAAGCGTCTGTCCTTAGCATTTTGCAACGACAAGACGGGCCTAGAGTGGGACCCAAGGTCAGAAACCAGGGTCTGAACCACATACAGTAGAAAGGGTACGAAGCCCTTGGCGCATAACCCTTATTTGCCTTCGGGGGATTGGCCCTTGAGTGAAAACCCCTGGCTACTCTCTGGTCTAGCTTGATCTCTTTTAGGGTGTTGAGAATGGATTCGACACGAGCGGAAGACAGCTGTGCCTGCATAGTGATCGAATCCCATATGACACTCAAGTAGGTTGTCCTCTGAGCCGGAAAGAGCACGCTTTTTGTGGCATTGAGTCTTAATCCTAAAAAACGGAGAACTGGCTCGGCGTAGTTCTAAAAATGCCCCATCATTGACAGTGCCGCCAGTGCTCAGGTCTTTTTGCAGATCAGCCTGGTACGCTTGCAAGACCGCCATGGTGTACAGAGACGCACCAGCCTGACCTGCTGCTTGGAAAGCTTTTCCCAGCAAGGCAGATGAAAGCATGCATGGCTTGGAGGGAAGTGCTGGCTTTTTCAGAGGAGATGATGTCCCAGGAGAGAGATTGCTAGGACCACATCCCAATGTCAAAGCGCTAGCTCGTGGGACTGGGCCAGGATTAGCCATTCGTCTATGTAATTCAGAATACGGATGCCCCAGAGTTGCAGAAGAGCCAGGACTTTATCCATATAAGCGGGGTGAGAGAGCTAGACCAAATGGAAAAACCTGATACTGGTAAGCTTTGCCCCCGAAAGCGAACCTAAGGCACTTTCTGTGTTGTGGCAATATTTTGATGTAAAAATATGCGTCTTTTAAATATATTGTCACAAACCAATCCCTTGGTTGGATTTGTGAAACAATGATTTTGACAGTCAACATTTTGAACCTGCACTTTTTGAGATAGCGGTTTAGCCCACTAAGATCTAAAATCGGACGCAGCCCCCTGTCTCTCTTGGGAACCAAGAAATACTGAATGTAGTAGCCTGACTCGCTGTCTGGCAGGGGAAAATGTTCTATAGCACCTTTTTCCAGCAACGTCTGCAATTCTAGAGTCAGTAAATGCGCCCTTTCCGGTTTCACGGAAGTGGAGACCACGCCGGTGAATGTGCCATGCGAGAAGATGGCCTCTCCAGCTCCCTTGGTCTGGACGGCCATCTAAGACCGCGCCCCAGCCTGTAAGGAAAGCGTCTGTTCTTAGCATTTTGCGACGACAAGACGGGCCTAGAGTGGGACCCAGGGTCAGAAACCAGGGTCTGAACCACATAGAAAGGGTACGAAGCCCTTGGCGCATAACCCTTATTTGCCTTCGGGGGATTGGCCCTTGAGTGAAAACCCCTGGCTTTCAGCCACAACTGAAACGCTCTCATGTGCAGAAGACCCAAAGGTATTACCGTCGATGTAGCTGCCATGAGGCCTAAAGATCTCTGAAAAAAAGTGCACTGGTCCAACTTTGTTGGGGCGGCTTGTATCCTTGTATCCTTGATGCCTGTAAGGTTTAGCCACAGGTGCCTCTCCAGGGAGGCCATAGAACGGCCAATAGCACAGGCTGTCTGCTTGGTTGCGCAAAGAGACAAGTCTGTGGCTCGGCGTAGTTCTAAAAACGCCCCACCACTGTCGGCTCGTGGTTTCTCTTTAAAGAAAGCGAGGCACGCACTAAGCATTTTAGGTAACTGCTCGCACTCTATTTGAAGTCCAAGGAGAGCCTGATATTTACCCAAACATTGGAAGCAATACTCATCTAGATTGCCCTCCGAAAGAAGTCTATCACACGGAGGTACACATTTAGCATGAAACTTGGCCATATTATCGGTGAGTGAATGCCTTTCTTTATTTATTTGTTTATTTATTTTTGCTTAGACGCACACGCAAACGCAATACGTGCTTGAAGACGAAAAAAATCTGTGGAATGTTTCCGGTTCACTCCTATTTATAACCTGCAGGTGCGCTTCATCAGTTGACGTCACATGACTGAGATTATATATGCCAAAATTTGGCGTGGTTGATACACACATGCTTCACAACCGGCAACACAAAAAGATGTTCCCATAGCGTTTTCACGCAGCATCGAGTGTAGCTTTTGAAAGGGAACAAGTATTAGGAGCATGGATGATAGTAATAAATGATCGTTTATTTACACATATTTATAATATTCAACCAGCATGTATAATATTTAAGAACAGTTAGTTTAGACTGTGTAATTTGATTGGATGAGAAGCACAATAAGTGGTGACAATAGACGGTAATAACACTGGAAGCATGGGTTAAAGCACAGTAGTTCCCTTTCAAAGGCTACACTCGATGCTGCGTGAAAACGCTATGGGAACATCTTGTCATGTTGCCGGTTGTGAAGCATGTGTGTATCAAACACGCCAAATTTTGGCTTATATAACCTCGGTCGGGTGACGTCATCTGATGAGACGCACCTGCAGGTTATAAATAGGAGTGAACCGGAAACATTCCTCAGATCTTTTGTCTTCACTGACCTTGTTGTGTTTGCGTGTGTGTTTAAACCAGCAAAATAAGAAAGTGTTTAACTCACCGATATGGTAGAGTTTTAAACGAGATGTCCCTCCGTGTGTATAATCCATATCGGAGGGCGATCTCTACACTTTACTGCTTCGATTAAGTGCTACGCGCGCGCCTCGCATTCCGAGCCGCCGCGCATTTCTGGGGCTTAAACACGTGCATCCGGCAGAGCAGTGAGAGACGGGTTTTAAAACTCCTTTCTTTCGCGTTCTCATCGGATCGGGAAATCCCTCTGTCCGCTCGCAAACGCGCGCCGCGCTTCTTGTGAATGGGCAAGGATAAACATCCTCTCTTGCTTTCGCGGAGATGATAATAGCTCTAAGCACTTAAAAATAATATTAAAAAAAAAAAAAAAAAACAGACGGCAGGTTCTGTCGGGTGGCCGGGGGCGGAGCCTCAACGACGCTCTCTCCCCTTTTCTTAGCAATCTCCATATAAGTTAACCCTTTCATGGAGTAAGCTGTATTCATCCCGTGTTTTCCTGCCATCAACTTATTTATTTATTTAAATATAATTGAGGTAGGAACGCGGAGTTATATGATGACACCCAGATAGAAGAGACGCTTCCAGGCTATCTCTCTTCTGGGACATCATCCTTCCTGAAAAGCTATTATTTCCTTTCAAGCTGTGTAGACTTTTTATCTTCCCTGGAGGGAAAAGCTTTTCGGGCAGCAGGTCAGGTTGGTGCTCCATTGCACACCGTGGCGGTTTTGCACGCCTACCAGGCTGACCTGCTGAGAGACTTGAGTACTGGCGGGGCTCTGCAAGGTAAGGCGTATTGGATTTACGCCGGGCCACAGACTTGTCTCTTCGTGCAACAAAGCAGACGGCTCGTGCTATCGGCCGTTTTATGGCTGCTATGGTCTCCGCGGAGAGGCACTTGTGGTTGAATCTCAGGGGCATTAAGGAAAAGGATCGTGTATTCCTCCTCGATGCCCCATCTCGCCTCCCGGCCTGCTTGGCGATGTCGTTAACTCGGTCGCCACTAGGTTTATGAGGCGGAGTTATATAACAAGCCTTCGGGAAATTCCTTCCCCGCCTTGCTCAAGAGTCGGGACTGTCGGCCACCCAGTCTCGACCGGGTCTGACTGTTGCGAGGCATGAAACACAAGAAGAGATCCGCCTCAAAAGAGGTCAGACTGGAATATTGTCTTCACAAAGAAGCCCTGAGGTTCAACAGGATCGTGGGGGGTGGCCCCCCAATGGGGAGAGGCACGCAGAATTCCTTTTAAAGAATGAAGTGTTCTCCCTGGCACCCCCAGGAGGTTGGTGTTCTTGCTCCGCCACCACTGGTGTTTCGGGCAACTCCAGTCTCCAATAAAATTGTTAGTTCTTCGGGTTTTTCCTGCCGTGTTTCAGGATGCCGAACATCTAACATCCCCCCCGTTTAACCAAGCCACTGAGCTTTGCCCCTTTCTGAGAAACTGGCAGCGTGGAAGCTACTGCCAAGTATATCTCCTTGGGCACTAAGCACTGTACAGAGAAACTACAGGATTCAGTTCTCACATCACCCTCCGCGTTTCAATGGCATGGTCTCCACCTCCACGAAACCGGAAAGTGCAAGAGGAACGGGGGGGCTGAGTCCAATTTTTTAGATTTTGCGGGCCTTACCGCTATCTAAAAATAAATCAATGGAAATATTGCCACAACACAGGAGGTTCCTGAGGTTCGCTTTCGGGGGCGAAGCTTACCAGTATCGGGTCCTTCCATTTGGTCTAGCTTTTTCACCCGCACATACACAAAATACATGGATGTATTTTTGGCTCTTACGACTCCAGAGCATCCGTATTGAATTACATGACTGGCCGGCCCAGTCTCAGTAGCTAGCGCTTCGACATCAGCATGTCGTTCTAGCTAATCTTTGTTTCCTAGGATTGAGATCCAATGCCATGAAAGCATGCTCTTTCCTGTTTAGAGGACAACATTTTTGGGTGTCACATGGAATTTGAGCGTAAGCGGGCACAGCTGTCTCCCGCTCGTGTCGAATCCATTCTCAACACCATCAAGGAAATCAAGCTAGACCAGAAAGTGACCATCACTTTCAGAGATCTTAGCTCTCATGGCAGCTGTATCCACGGTGACACCTTGGACCTTCTGCACATGAGAGCATTTCAGTTGTGGCTAGGAACCAGGGGATTTTACTCTAGGGCCAATCCCCAATAAGGGCTACGCGCCAGGTGCTTCGTACCCTTCCTATGTGGTTCAGACCCCGGTTTCTGACTCTGGGTCCCACTCTAAGTTCGTCTTGTCGTCGCAGATGCTAACGACAGACGCTTCCCTCATGGGCTGGGGTGCGGTCTTAAATGACCGTCCAGCCCAAGGGAGCTGGAGAGGCCATCTTTTTGCGCGGCACTCAATTGCCTCAAAATCATGGCTCTATTTCAGGCCCTAAAGCACTTCCTCCAGCAGTTGAGACTACCATGTCCTAGTGCGGGTGGACAACACTATGGCAGTCTCGTATATTAATCGCCAGGGCGGACTGTGCTCGCGCCGCTAAATAGCTAGCGCACCAGATTCCTGTCCCTCAGGGCGATCTACACTCTTGGAAAATTTCATGTAGCGTAGGTGGACCTCTTTGCCTCGCAAGATCAGCAAATGTCCCCTTTACTACTCTCTACTCTAAGTCAAGCTGGTCTTCCAGCCAGCGTAATTAAGACTATTCTAAGTACTAGGACTGCCTCCCCTCAAATAGAATGTATTTGAAAAGTTGGTGCATGACGAAGCAGGTAGACCCAGTCCACTGCCGAATTGTTTCAGTGCTGGAGTTTCTGCAGAAAAAAAAAAAAAAAAAAAAAAAATTTGTCCTCTGGCTTGTGCCCCTTTGAACCACTAGAGTCAGCGCCTCAGGTTTCTGACCCTTAAGATGGTTTTTCTAAATGGTGTTACCTCTCTAAGAGGAGCGGACAGCTATTGCCCTCTCCTATGAGGCGCGTGGGCTCACTTCGCCTCTAGGAATCAGGGCTCATTCAACCAGGGGAATCGCCTCATCAATTGCATTAGCAAGAGGTATTCCCTTGCAGCAAGTATGTGACACGGAGGGTTGGTCCTCTCCGCACACATTTGCCAACATGCATCCTATTGTTTTGAAGCCTTCTGTCCTCCGCCTTTACAGTTTCGGAGCAGGAGAGACATCACTTACTGTGTCCAGTATGTGCTCTTCAGATTTACATCCACCGCATTAGCCAGTGGCGTAAGTCAGAGCAGCTTTTACATGTTTTGAAGCCGCAAGCTCCGTGAGAGATGCTATTGCCCTCTCCTATAAGGCGCGTGGGTTCAATTCGCCTCTAGGAATCAGGGTTCATCCAACCAGGGGAATCGCCTCATCAATTGCACTAGCAAGAGGTATTCCTTTGCAGCAAGTCTGTGATGCGGAGAGTTGGTCCTCTCCGCACACATTTGCCAATATGCATCCTATTGTTTTGAAGTCTTCTGTCCTCCGCCTTTACAGCTTCGGAGCAGGAGAGACTTCACTTACTGTGTCCAGTACGTGCTCTTCAGATTTACGTCCACCGCATTAGCCAGTGGCGTAAGTCAGGGCAGTTTTTACATGTTTTGAAGCCGCAAGCTACGTGAGAGATGCTATTGCCCTCTCCTATGAGGCGCGTGGGTTCACTTCGCCTCTAGGAATCAGGGTTCATTCAACCAGGGGAATCGCCTCATTAATTGCACTAGCAAGAGGTATTCCTTTGCAGCAAGTCTGTAACGCGGAGGGTTGGTCCTCTCCGCACACATTTGCCAATATGCATCCTATTGTTTTGAAGTCTTCTGTCCTCCGCCTTTACAGCTTCGGAGCAGGAGAGACTTCACTTACTGTGTCCAGTATGTGCTCTTCAGATTTATGTCCACCGCATTAGCCAGTGGCGTAAGTCAGAGCAGCTTTTACATGTTTTAAAGCCGCAAGCGGCGTGAGAGATGCTATTGCCCTCTCCTATGAGGCGCGTGGGCTCACTTCGCCTCTAGGAATCGGGGTTCATTCAACCAGGGGAATCGCCTCATCAATTGCACTAGCAAGAGGTATTCCCTTGCAGCAAGTCTGGTACGCGGAGGGTTGGTCCTCTCCGCACACATTTGCCAATATGCATCCTATTGTTTATGAAGCCTTCTGTCCTCCGCCTTTACAGCTTCGGAGCAGGAAAGACTTCACCTACTTTGTCCAGTACGTGCTCTTTAGATTTACGTCCAACGCATCAGCTAGTGGCGTAAGTCAAAGCAGCTTTTACATGGTCTGGGGCCGCAACGGGGGGTGGCCCCCACTACACTGGGCTATTGCCCTCTCCTATGAGGCACGTGGGCTCACTTCGCCTCTAGGAATCAGGGCTCATTCAACCAGGGGGATCGCCTCATCTATTGCAAGAGCTGGCAAGAAGTATTCCCCTGCAGCAAGTGTGTGACATGGAGGGTTGTCCTTTCCGCACACATTTGTTAGATTTTATAATCTGGATGATCATGGCACTCCGGGCTCACAGGCCCTGGAGTCAGCTTCCCAGATATAGTTCTGAGACCTTTTTGGCCTTGTGCGCACACGCTACACAACCTTGGGGTCCAGACACTTGCAGTGCGGCGGCGTTGGTATTCTCGTTCCCATAGCGTTTTCACGCAGCATCGAGTGTAGCCTTTGAAAGGGAACGTCTCGGGTTACTTTGCTGTAACCCTGTTCCCTGAAAAGGCGGGAACGAGATGCTGCGTCCCAATGCCGCACTGCCTACGTGACCGGACGTCCGTTCAGACAAATCAATCTGAGGAATGTTTCCGGTTCACTCCTATTTATAACCTGCAGGTGCGTCTCATCAGATGACGTCACCCGACCGAGGTTATATAAGCCAAAATTTGGCGTGTTTGATACACACATGCTTCACAACCGGCAACATGACAAGATGTTCCCATAGCGTTTTCACGCAGCATCTCGTTCCCGCCTTTTCAGGGAACAGGGTTACAGCAAAGTAACCCGAGACGTTCTGTACGGTCCACCATACTAAAGAGAGAGCAACTGTCTGCCAAAAACACATTTAAATCCAGTTATGGTAGTACTTTCTGCAAGAAAAAACTTTCATAAAAAAAAAAAACAACACTCTTATTCCTTAATAATTATTAACTCACTCATCTTCTATACTGCTTTATGCTGTCTTCAGGGTCACAGGGACCTGAAGCCCATCCCAGGTGACTATGGGCACGAGGCAGGGTTCACCTTGGACAGGTGCCAATTCATCGCAGGGCACACACATACATACACACTACGGGCAATTTGGGAACGCCAATTAGCCTAACCTGCATATCTTTGGACTCTGAGAGGAAATCACAGTACCCAGAGGAAACCCACCAAGGACAGGGAGAACATGCAACCTCCATGCACATAGAGACAGGAATCAAGCCAGGCCGGAAAACGAACCCGGACCCTTGAGGTTCAAGGCGACAGTGCTAACAACTTCACCACAATGCCGCCTTAATAATTGCTAATAATTAATAATGATTTATGCCTCTGATTTATGCCCCATAATGTTATTTTATTTATGGCTACCTAACACAAGGCTGATTTTTTTAAAATTACTCTCCAACCAGCTTTTAATTTAATGCTATTTGGGATCCAACCTGGAAATTAATGGATCTGATATTCTAAAGCGGAATACGTGAAAATATAAAGAGAAACTTATTAGATTTACAGGACTGTCCATCACCTCCACTGTTTATTCTCCTTACCTTTTGGCTACACAGTACTGTTAAAAATCTAAAACTCCTTTCCTAACACTAACCTTCGCTCGCTAACTGTTCACAGTTAGTTCACCTGTTGCAGAAGGATGTGTTTTGGCGGAGCAAAATAACTGGGTGAATAGACAAACAAATTATAATCTTTTGATAATGAATGCTGTTTGTGGAACTATTGTATAAAAGCAATATTACACTTGAGGTCATGCTCTTGTGCTGGATTTCAGCACAGCTGCGATATCATCAGTTTCAGGCTACACCCTTATGCCCCAAGCTGTGCTGATATCCTACACAACAGCACTTTATAGTGTGCATTGTTGTGCTAGTTATAAGTTAAAGTTAATAGTTAAAATAAGTTAATTATATGATTCATATTATTAATGTATGAAATATATGTATGTAAATCCTTTTGGTGGATTGATTGTTTCTGCCCCAAAGTATATCTACCTACAGGAAATGCCAGATTACCAATCCAGCCCTGGATGTTGGTGACAACACACAAAGGTGGAAGCAGTGGTGAAGCATGAGCAACTACAGTATATGCCCAAACATTTACCTAGATCATGGCTATAGCCATGGAGTCATAACTAAAGAGGATAAATTCATTTTTCAAGCAAATGATCCAAAGGTCTTTTTGAGCCAGTCATTCTTTCTTCAAGGTCCAGTTTGTCCAGTTTGACCTGATGAATGTCATGTCATTATTTAGCTTTGTTTGACTCCTTTGTGATCTAAGCCATGTCTTATGCCTCCTCAGGGCACTAAAACGCCTCTCAGGAGGTAGGAACGAGCAGTAAAAGCATTACTAATACTTCCACCTGACTAGTGAGACCTCTTATCTCTGACTTAGCATGTATGGCACCCTGGGCAAACTCCAATTCAGTAACCCACTAGAAAATCGAAAGGTTCTGTTACATTTGGGGCAGCACAAGTATAATTATTAGGCACAAGTATATTCATTAACAAGAATTTATCAAATATTAATCTTTTTTTATTTTTATGTCTAAACTGGGCATCTGATTGCTTTAACCTTTTCTTATTTTGTATTTTTTAATCCGGCTAACATCAGGACATTACCCACCTCCCATTAGGAGTCAAGACTAAACAGTTTCACCATGGGGGGTATGCATGTTGGTTTTATATTATTCTAAATGATTTAACACTAATGAGAAACAAATTGTCTGACACTATATAGTATGTATTCACTGTGAATTTATTGTGAAGAAATTGTGGTTTATTAGGTGTGATTGATTTTACTAATTGCATTGCTTTATGAAATTAGAGATGCACTTTTCCTCCTGCTCTCCTCCATACTCAGGCTTCCAGTGGTGAGACCTGGGGTGGTGTACACCTCATCGCCCGTTCCCCATCTAGTACACTAAGTGAGAGATGCTCTCGGGCAGTAGCCTGCCTTACAAACTAGAATCATGGCTTCAACCACATAGTGACATGAACAAATGAGAAACAGAAAAATGATCGTGACCACCATTTCGTTTTCTTTGTGTCGCCTTTGGCGCAATGATTTTGCCCATGCAGCCCACTTCTAAATCCTTCTCTGCAAAGTTATCACAAAGGTCTTCCTCTCGTAACAATTTCCTTTTATGAGCATCACCCTCAAACTTCCTTATGTCTGACATTTCGAGATAGGTAGCCTGAAGCTTCACCTGTCAATGGCATTTGAATATAGCACAGGCCAAAACTATTCCTCTACATCATTTTAGGCTGTCTAAAATGTCATCACTAAAAATGCAATACATTACAGTATTGCGTTACTTTTGTAGCATGTTACTCCCATCACTGCTTCTGTAACAATGCTTTATTAACATATTAAAAAAGGAGTATAACTGGGGAGAATTAATTAATAGAATATTAGATGCGGAGAATTATGAAAATCAAGATGAGATGAAAGATTACTAATGAGAGATGTGCAGAGGGGAGGAGGAAAAATTACCTTCATAACTGTCATTCATTTCAGACTTAAAGGAATTGGTGCACAGACTGACGGACTGCCTGCAAGTATAAAACACTAGCGTCCATGGAACTCATTTAACTGCCTAAACATGTGGAAATGGCTTGGAGGTAGGACACAACTGTACAGGAGATGTGGCAATAACTCCCAGCCGAGTTCCTTTAATGTGCAAGTGGTGTTGCTGTATGATTGTATCACATTGTTCTCACAGACAGAGAATGGAACAAAATCACTGAATAACTTATCACCAAGTCATTGAAGATGTGCATTACTGATGGATGTATGATTTTAAAAAAATTTTGCACCATTCAAATGCTTTACTGCAGCTCTGAGTCTCATTACCGTACTGTGCTTAAAGTTATCCGTAAAAAGTCAGTTGGTTTTACCTTCATTCACCAAAAATTTCATCACAAATCTCGGGTTGGCTTAAACACCCATTGTAATTGTATATGCTCAGTATTACTTTAAAAGCAAAACCACATTATGTTTGTAAAGGGAAATGATGAAACTGTCCTCGATGCCTGTCCTTCAGTACTGTTCTGCGGTAAATGAAAGTGTATTTAAAGAATCACATTAAATCGTAGACTCCTGAGACAGTCAGCGTGACAATGTTCTGGATAATCAAGGGTATCATTAATTCACATTTATTCACCATAGGCAATCTCTCAGCAGCTCATTTGTCTTAAGCCTTTTTTTTAATCTTTTGAAAAGGCAGGTATATTTCATGCTCATAGCACTTGTAATGAGATTTCTAAATGAATCTTTGAATCTTTAAATTGACTGTATATTTTTTCCTATTGCCTATTCCTCTGTGTTTTTTTTTCTTTTTGATGGACAGGTTTAAATGTTGGAAAGCTTTCATTAGTGTTTTAGTCAATATACTATAACCTCTCGCAAAAATTATGAAATTACCACAAGTAGAGGATGTCCAGACAGCTGTTTTATTTTGTAGCTGAACCACAATATGACACAAACATTTTGGCTTTGTGAAACACATCTCAAACAAATTGACTTACGTTATTTTATATAAAGGCATTTTTTTAGTAAATAGGAAAACAATATGGAATTGCTTGATGTTGAAGAAAAAATGGAAGCATCTGAAACAAATACAGACACAAGTCTAAAAATGCACATTAGTCTGTTGTTTAAAGAGTTATTTTATCTTAACAAGCTGATTGATTTGGTTAACTGAAAGAAAACATAGCTTTATCGATAGTGGTGGAAAATGAAACGATTCAAATAATTCTAAAATCCTTTCTGACTGGAAATTCAGAAAGTGTGGGATAAGATGTTGTTTTTTTTCTCCAATGTCAATTATGTTTAAAATTTAGTGCAAGTCGAAATAACATCGAGGGTTATATAAGGACAACATCCTCAAAGTATCAGGAAAACTTCAAACAATATGCCTTAAGAAAGGAAAACTCAGAACAAAGCAAATGGGCGGAAACAGAAGACCGTCAATGATTGTAACAGAGCTGTAAGAAATCATAAAGACTTACATCCAGAAACATTTAAATAGAAAAAGAAAAACAGTAACAGTGGCCTATTTGATCTGGAAACAATTAAAATAATTAAAGTTGCTTGAGCTATCTCTCATAAAGCCTGAATGCTCACATATATATAAAATTGTGTCCAATGTGTGATTTGTTTATTACCTCTAAAGTAAACCCTCTTCTTTTGCTGACTTTTTGCCGGAAGTTGTACTGAAGTTTGTTCTTGTTCATACTGTATCACTTCTCAAAGGGATGAATATGAAAAGCTTATGAAAGATATGTAGATATTTGTTTTAGATGTTTTGCAGCAAAATTTACAAATTTAACCAAATAATTAAATGTCAAAATTAAGGAATTAAAACAAAGTGGTTTATAAAAAAATAACTGTGGATTAATTAAAAGCTATGCAGAATCAACATTAACCTGCCTCTTTCCAAGATGATTCCTGCTCACCTTACATAAAAAGGCAGAAATTCTGGTGATTTTTAATATAGACAGATAGATACTGTAGATAGATAGATAGATAGATAGATAGATAGATAGATAGATAGATAGATAGATTGGATGAATGGATGGATGGGTGGATGGATGGATGGATGGATGGATTTCATTTTTTTTGTGTCGCCTTTGGCACAATGCGTTTGCCCATACAGTACATCTCACTTCTAAATCCTTCTCTGCAAAGTTATCACAAAGGTCTTCCTCTCGTAACAATTTTCCTTTTATGAGCATCACCCTCAAAGTTCCTCATGTTTGACATTTCGAGATAGGTAGCCTAAAGCTTCACCTGTCAATGGCATTTGAATACATCAGAGCCCAAACTATTCCTATACTGTACATCATTTTAGGCTGCCTAAAATGTCATCACTAAAAATGCAATACATTACAGTATTGTGTTACTTTTGTAGCATGTTACTCCCATCACTGTAACAATGTACTTCTGTAACAATGCTTTATTAACATATTTAAAAAGGAGTATAATTGGGGAGAATTAATGAATGGGATATTAGATGCTGAGAATCCTGAAAATCAAGAGGAGATGAAAGATTAGGAGGAAAAATTACCTCCATAACTGTCAATCATTCCAGACTTAAAGGAATTGGTGCACAGACTGACAGACTGCCTGCTTCGCGTATGAAACACTGGCATCCATGGAACTTCTTTAACTGCCTAAACATGTGGAAATGGCTTGGAGGTAGGACTCAACTGTTCAGGAGATGTGGCAATAACTCCCAGCCGAGTTCCTTTAATGTGCAAGTGGTGTTGGTGTATGATTGTATCACATTGTTCTCACAGACAGAGAATGGAACAAAATCACTGAATAACTTATCACCAAGTCATTGAACATATGCATCACTGATGGACATATGACCTTTATAATTTTTATGGATGGATCAGTTCAGTCAACCAGTTCATATATTACACAACAAGTGAGCAACAAGCTAGAACTGCAGTAAGCAAAAGGTAATAAAAAAAATCTTCTTCTTTGTCTTTCGGCTGTTCCCTTTCAGGGGTCGCCACAGCGAATCATTTGCCTCCATCTAACCCTATCCTCTGCATCCTCTTCTCTCACACCAACTACTGTAACTTCATGTCCTCTTTCACTGCATCCATTAATCTCCTCTTTGGTCTTCCTCTAGACCTCCTGCCTGGCAGTTCCATCCTCAGCATCCTTTTACCAATATATTCACATCTCTCCTCTGAACATGTCCAAACCACCTCAATCTGGCCTCTCTGACTTTATCTCCAAAACATCTAACGTGGGTTGTCCCTCTGATAAACTCATTCTTGATCCTATCCATCCTTGTCACTCCCAAGGAGAACCTCAACATCTTCAGCTCTGCTACCTCCAACTCTGCCTCCTGTCTTTTCTTCAGCGCCACTGTCTCTAAGCCGTAGAGCATTGCTGGTCTCACCACTGTCCTGTACACCTTTCCTTTCATTCTCGCTGATACTCTTTTATCGCACAACATACCTGACACTTTTCTCCACCCATTCCAACCTGCCTGTAACCGCCTCTTGACCTCCTTTGAACACTCTCCGTTGCTCTGGAACGTTGACCCTAAGTACTTAAAATCCTGCACCTTCTTTACCTCTGCTCCCTGTAGCCTCACTGATCCTCCTGGGTCCCTCTCATTCACACACATGTATTCCGTCTTGCTGCGGCTAACCTTCATTCCTCTGCTTTCCAGAGCATACCTCCACCTCTCCAAATTTTCCTCCACCTGTTTCCTGCTCTCGCTACAGAGCACAATGTCATCTGCAAACATTATAGTCCATGGGGACTCCTGTCTTACCACATCTGTCATCCTGTCCATCACCAGAGCAAACAAAAAGGGGCTTAGAGCCGATCCTTGATGCAGACCCACCTCCACCTTGAACTCTTCTGTCACACCTACAGCACATCTTACCACTGTCTTACAGCTCTCATACATGTCCAATTAAGGATGTGACCATAGTGCAGTATCCTAGGGTCTTTAAAGACAAAATGTATATAAGCCTATTTATTGTGATGTCAGAGAAGGAAATATTGTTAAAAATGTATATCAGCATATGGGAAAAGACTTTGTGTAGCATTCTTTGTCACAGCAGAGCTGAAGCATTCTCTTACTATAAGTACTCTGCTGTTTAGCTAGTAGGTTGTGGAGAGGGTGTAAGTGTGTTCTCCAGGATGGTTAACAGTTTGTTCAGCAGTCTTGTCTCCACTACCAGCTCCAAGCACTCAAGGGGAGTGCCCTTTTTGGTAAGCTACCCTTTTTGGTGAGTTTGCTAGGTTTCTTAGAGTCACTGCTACTGATGCTGCTGTCCCAGCAAATAAAAGCAAAGAATATTGCTAGATATTGATTAAGATATTGTTAGACACAAAGTGTAAAGACGCACAGAGAATAGGTAACCTCAGGGTTAGCTTAACTATTGAAAATGGTCCAATACAGAATGAGAGGGGTATGTGCAGATTTTCTGCATGTTCACTTTAGATGTCCAGGGAATTTGCTAGAGTGCAGCATCAGCACTTAAATAAAGTAGAAACAATTTAATAACAAAAATGCTGAAAGACCCCTGACAGAGTAGACTAAAAATCTCTTTAAATTATTTAACCTGCCATAAATTCCCTAGCAGAGGAAACAATTTACTGGGAAAAAACTGGAAGGCCGCTGAAAAAAAAAACTGGAAGACCACTTGTACATGTGTTGCCATGTTTTAATATACTAGAAGTGCCATGAGGTTACTGTTTGATGAGGTTAAAAAGTAATAAATAAATAAATAAATGGAAGGCATGAGGCAACAAATTCATTTTCGCGAGACATAAATCCTTTTAAAACTGAGTTAGCTATGAAAACAACTTTGACAGGACAGTGTCCAGTATATATAAAGACTATAAGAACAATAGTGGGGAAAAAAAAAACAAAGTTTTCTTATTTGCAATAATTTTAATAATAGGAAGAAGATCTAATTTTTGCTAATAAACCACAAAAAAATGTGAAACTTAATTGCTCAAACACTTTGTCAAAATGTCCAATTATCTTATATTATTATATTAATATTGATTTTAAGATATCATTTAAAGAAAGACTTTATTTGGTTCCTTGGTGATGATGAATATGGACTACAATAACTGAAATGCGGTAATAAAGTTTCGGTCACTTTAATATCATATTAGTTGCATTTGAATTATATAAATACTATGTCCATGTTTTGTTGGGTTTTGGGGAAACAGTGTGAAAGCATTTCAAGCGCTGGTGTGATGTTATTTCTCCATCCTACACTTTTGTCCCTCATGGGATTGCTGTTAAATTTGGATCTCTGCTCTAAAAGCCTCTCTCTCTCTCTCTTTCTCTCCCTTTCTTTCTCTTTCCACTGCTTTTTTATTTTCTTCCTTTCTTCCCTTCGTCTTTTAGCCTCGCTCTCTCTCTCCCAGCGGTCTCTCTTTCTTTCAGCCTTTTATTTTCGTCTCTGCGCACAATAGCTGGAGTTTCATTTCCCCGCGGCAGGTCCGCCGCAGTCGTCTGTTTCTCCCTCCCTCTCCGTTTCTCTCTCTGCTCGTTCTCCTGCGGTGCCTTTGACTTATTACCCACAATCCCCACCTGCAGAAGCCTGATGTTCTCACTTCATCTCTATCCTGTGTGATCCAATCAATATTCTTCTGCAAATAGGGGTGACCGCCTGGCGCTCCCACACAAGAAGTGATTTTTCTTTCCCTCTGACAGGCTCCTAGAAGTGCGTTGACGCTCTGCAGAGAGATTTAATGGTCGTTTAATAAAAAATAGTGTCCGTTTGCTGAAATGGTGAGTGCCACTTGTAAAAGAATAGCCATGTAGAATGTGAGCGTGTTCAGAACAGAGAAGTTTAGGCCAGATTAAGTTCTTCCCTATTACGTCTTCTGATAGTACATACTGTATATGCTGATATACTGTAACACCACAGTACAGTCTAACGCTGAGGTGTTTCTTAGCTTGTCACTCTGAGGAAATCCTTAAGACTTTCATGTATAGAACCTCGTGTAGATGGGTCCTCTCAGTTTGAAAATGGAATCCCTTTACAAAGATGAAAGAACTTTAACCCACTTTTTCAATGAATTGATTTAGTCTTGGCTACTTAAATTCAAAAACCAATCCATGATTTATGTGGGGAACATTCCTGAAATTCAAAGACGTGTTATGCAGCAGCTTATGTTGATTTTCTGAGCTCCACATTGAAATGATTAAAATCACCTCCAAGCAACATTGCCTGAATTTTCTTGAGCAGAAGCACCCGAAATGAAGCTTTTCTATAGTTACTGGTCGTAAAATGTAATATTCTGGAACAAAGCAAAAATAACTTTAAAATGAAAAAAAAAAAAAAACAGTAATATGATGTGGTCTGAAAGAGAATACTGGTGAAGTAATAAATCTATAGCCTTTGATCAGCACTCTTATTCTTATTTTACATACTTATTTTACTCTTTCATTCTGTACTGGAGGCAGCATACACCCTGAATGGGTTGCCAGTTCATGACAGGGCACAAACACACACTCTCACACACTTACTCACAACACAGACAATTAAAAAACACCAATTTTTCCAATCTGCATGTCTTTAGACTATGCGAGGAACCTAGAGTACTTGTAAGAAAACATGCTATTCAACTCCTACACACAAATCAAAGGCAGCAAACGAACCTTGGAAATTGACCCTGGAAATGTGAGGTCACAGTGCTACCCTCTATGCAGTGCTGTGAAAAAGTATAAATCCTGATTTATTTATTTTTTTAAATCTGTCACATTTAAATGATTCAGCTCATCAAACTAATTTTAATATTACACAAATAAATCCCAATTAAATACCATTAAAATCCATTTCTTAAATGATGATTTCTTTGTGTAACATTAAAGCTTGTTTGATTATATCAATACTTTAAGTGTGACAAATATGCAAAAATAAATAAAAAAATTGGCTAATTCAATTCAATTCAATTTTATTTGTTTCAAATATAGCGCTTTTATTGTCATTTCTATTTTAATTGTCATTCTCGCAAAGCAGCTTTACACAATCATAAGAATTATGAATATTAAATAAATATAATAATAAAATAAATATTTATTCACAGCACTGTACCACTGTCTGCTGCTGTCTTATTTGTTTGTTTGTTTTTTCATTTAAAATATATTTTTGATAATTTGACAGCGCTTCAAGTTGATGTCACATTTTTTTTATGAACTAAGTCATGCCTCTTTTTTGGACAAATGCATCCATGTGCATACCCCCTTAAATTATGTCTGTTTAAATTATGTCTTAATGCACCCGAGTGCAAGTTCACACTTTTTTTCTGAGTTTTGTGGAAAACTCCTAAACCCAGTGCTTCATTAATCTGTAGGTCTCTGAGTTTTAAGAGTTGTAGAGTCATTAGTTCTGCCAATACGAGACATTTTATTGCACTTTAAATTGCTAGAGAGCAATTACGCAGCTCACACACTGATTATCAGGGTCACGGTGGGAAAACATGTCGAGTATAAATCCAGCAGCGAGGTGTGAATAAGCAAATGAAGGGTTCTCCTGCAGAAAAGCAGGAGAGTGGAACGATTTGTCAGGAGTGTAAACAGGGTTAGAGCGGCCGAGTGCAGTATGTCCGACTGGAGCCTGAGGCACAGCACTAGCGCCTCTGTTCCAAATATCACCGCCATAATCTCATTATCCAGAAACAGGCATGTGGAGGTCAGAACCAGCAAACAGCTACAGCTAAGAGTAAAAAGAACAACAATGGGGAAAAGTCATAACAGTCAAAAATAACACTCATGCAGGAGTGCAGCTCAGAATTAACTTTTAAGATGTTTGTTAAGAAAAGTGACTAAAAGTATGGTGTGATTACACAGGGTTAATACGTCTGACTCTTTATGGTCTTTACAGTAAGTCGCACCATAAGCAGATCCGAATCACGGCTCAGTCTGAGCTCCCATCACTCACTCTGTTGTTTTTCTTATCTATTTTAATTGGATGTCTTCGACTTTTTGTTTGCTCCTTTCTTTTTCTTTCATTCTTTCTTTCTTTGGGTTTTCATTTTCTATATCTGGCATTTACATTTTTTGTTTACTTAAATCCATCCAGAAATCAATCTATCTATCTATCTATCTATCTATCTATCTATCTATCTATCTATCTATCTATCTATTCATATTGTAAAGTCCATCACTACAGGGGACCCTAAGGGCTTAGTCATAAGTCCAATAAGTTTATTATCTATATTATGTAGCCATTTACTCTATGTTCAGTAGATCTTTCCTTCCATCTTTCTTTCGTTCTTTCTTGCATTCATACAAACTTCAAGTTAACGATTGTGGGTGGGATGTGGGTGTGTAAAATACAAAGTTTTATACTTTAGGAAAGATGAAGCCTGACTGCTGCAAAATGTACAAAATGCAGCGTGTTGATCGATGCAGGTCAGCTCAGGCCTCAGGATCAATAGAACCCTATTTCACAGGAATGTTCTCAACATCATGGATCTGTGTGTGTGTGTGTGTGTGTGTGCGTGTGTGTGCGTGTGTGTGTGTGTGTGTGCATGTGTGTGTGAGAAAGAGAGAGAGAGAGAGAGATATTACAGAACGCTAGACTTCAGACGCATATTCGTAGAAGATCAGAAATTCTCCTGTGAATGGAGATTCACACTGAAATAAACATGAGAGAAAAGAGAGGGGGAGGGAGAAGTCCACACTGACACTTAGGAGAGGATGAACACCACCCGCCTTACACTTATTCATATGCTTGTTGTTTTTTTTTTACTTCACACCTCACAGTTTAATTTCCTCGTGTGTGTGTGCATATGTACATATATACAGGTGCATCTCAATAAATTAGAATATCATCAAAAAGATTTTTTTTTTCAGAGATTTTATTTAAAAAGTGAAACTCATAATTATATAGATTCATTACACACAAACTGATATATTTCAAGTGTTTATTTATTTTTTATTTTGATGACTGTGGCTTATAGCCAATTAACACCCAAAAGTCAGAAAATTAGAAAATTCACTAAGAAAAAAAAAAGTTTTTAACACAGTAATGTTGGACTACTGAAAAGTATAAACATGTAAAGCACTTAATGCTTGGTCTGGGCTCATTTTGTATGAATTACTGCAGCAATGCAGCATGGTATGAAGGTGATCATGTGTTATGGATTCCTCTGATAGTGGTTCCTCTGATAGTGGCCTTCATTTCTTCTGCTTTGTTGAGTCTGGTGTCTCGTATCTTTCTCTTCACAACACCCCATAGACTGTCTATGGGGTTTAGGTTGGGTGAGTTTGCTTGGTATGGAGTTTGCCAGGGTACTTAAACCAGGTGTTAGTACTTTTGGCAGTGTGAGCTGGTGCCAAGTCCTACTGGAAAATAAAAGCAGCATCTCCATAAAGCTGGTCAGCAGAGGGAAGCATGAAGTGCTCTAAAATGTCCTGGTAGACAGCTGCACTGACCTTGGACCTGATAAAACACCAGCAGAAGACATGACTTCCCAAACCACTGCAACTTTTCACTGGACTTCAAGCAATTTGGATTCTGTTTCTCTCCTCTCTTCCTCCAGACTGATACTGTACCTTGATTTCTAAATAAAATGCAATTCCATCTGAAAAGCGGACTTTGACCCACTGAGCAACAGTCCTTTTTTTGTCCTTAGCAAAGATCAGAGGCATCTGACACTGTCTCTGGTTCAAGAATGGCTTAACACAGGAAATGCAGCATGTGTAGCCCATGCCCTGAAAACGTCTCTGCGTGGTGGCTCTTAAAGCACTGACTCCAGCTGCTGTCCACTGCTTATGAATCTGTCCCAAATTTTTAAATGGGCCTGATTTCACAATCATCTCAAGGCTGTGGTTATCCCTGTTGCTTGTGCACCTTGTTTTAACACATTTTTTATGCAATTCAACTTTTCTTTAATGTGCTTGGATACAGCACTCTGTAAACAGCCAGCCTACTGAACCAGACTGAGAGACCAGTAAAGGCTCAGGGAACCCTTGTAGCTGGTTCGAGTTAATAAGCTGATTATAGTGTGACACCACTGAGTCGCCAATATTGAACCTTTTCAAAATATTCAAATTTTCTGAGGTACTGAATTTTGGGTTTTCATTTGCTGTAATGTAGAATCATCAAAATTAAAAGAAATAAACTACTGAAATATATTTATACTGTATATCAGCCTTTGTTTGAAGAATTTATATAATATATGAGTTTCACTTTTTGAATTGAATTACTAAAATAAATAAACTTTCTTAATTATAGTCTAATTTATTGATATGCACCTATTTATTTTTTTTATGTAATAAAGGGTGACTCTTTATGCAGTGGTTTTAGATATAATCTTTTACGGTCGCCAAATAAAACTTTAGGGTGCTAGATGGAAATTGACTTAAAACAAAAGTCACCCATCCTGATCCTGCCCTTTACTCTTCCCTGCTTCTACCCCAACTGCACTCTGATTCTGCCCTTACCCATAACTCCATGCTGATCCTGCCACTTACTCTGACTTGATCCAGACCCTACGACCACCCTGATCCTGCCTCTGACTCTGTTTAAATCTAACCTTGAACTTAGTTTCCTTTTGAGTTGTGTAAATTGTTATAAGGAAAGTTGAGTTATGTACGTCTGCAGTACTCTAGTACTGTCACTTGCTGAATCCATGCTGTTTGACTGCTTCCTAAATTTGTTCCTGCTTGCGTCATGTACAGAAATTTGCCACAGAAGTTGAAGAAATGAGTTCCATTTTGTTACTGAATGTGACTATACATTACCGAGCACAGGGCCAGGAAACCCATCATGCTCGTGTTTAAATGAAAGAGCGCTGGCTTTGCTTTGAATATAATGTTCACGGCGGAGGGAATTTCAACGCGTTACACTATTTATTATGCAACTGGCAACCCAGCCTGTTAATTATAAGAGGCTGCGTTCTAATCGGTAAGTCGTTCCTGAGAAGTAGACTGCACCGGGAACAGAAAGGGCACACTTTAATATGACGGAGTATTAGGGCCAAGATGGGATAAAAAAAAAAAAAAGACTTGGAAGTGAAGGGGCAGGGGATTTCCGAGTTTAAAACTCAAAAGTTTTGAGATGGAACTTTCGAGTTTACATCTCAAAACTTTCGAGTTTTAAACTCGGAAATTCCCTGCCCCTCCACCGAGTTTACATCTCGAAAATTTTGGTCGACCTGAATTTATAAAGTTGAAAAATAATGACGATTGTATTTTTAACACTTGAAAATATTTTTGAACTGCAATTCAGTAACTTGAATACTTTTGCATTAAATTTTAAATGCTTGAATTTCATTTTGCAGTGCCAAAAATTTCAAACATTGTAAATGCTTTAAGGATTTTTAAAATTCAGATCAAATTTCAATGCGGAAAATTTTTTAAATCTTTTTTGCAACAAGTTTTTTTTTTTTTTTCAGTTTAACCTGCTATTTTGCTTTGGGTAATTTTGGCACTATTATTTTTCCATAGGCATCTGGCCTCTGAGTAGCTGAATTTTTGTCAGTTGTTCTGTGTGTGTGTGTGTGTGTGTGTGTGTGTGTGTGTGTGTGTGGGCATGTGTAATTGTGTGTAAAAGAAGGTGTGTGTGTGTGTGTGTGTGTGTGTGTGTGTGTGTGTGTGTGTGTGTGTGTGAGAGAGAGAGAGAGACATTTAGGAAATAAAGGAGAATTTTATATTTGTGAAATTTGCAAATGCCAAAAGTGTTGTTCTGCAGACATCACGTGTCCTACACTGTGTTTAACTGAGGTCTTTTGTTCACATGTGCATGTGTGTGTGTGAGTTTGTGTGTGCATGTCTGTGTGGTTCATGCTCTTTTGTCAAAACACAATGAGAGAAAGAAAGAGAAAAAATCCAAAATGTGTGTTAGACTGTGGCTTTGTGTTTAACCATGGTCTTTTGTTGAAGAAGTGTGTGTGTGTGTGTGTGTGTGTGTTCTATATTTTTTTTTCTATATTTCTTTCCTTCCTTCCTTAAATTCATCCTCCCCCTAACCTCACTCTGTCTGTGTCTGTCTGTCTGTCTGTATAGAATATTCTAGATGTTTTATGTAATTACAATAAGAATAATGAAATGTCTTTTTTTTCTCAGTCATGTCTGGAGGCTTGATGGAGGAAATTAGTTGTTTTTTTTCCTCCACTGTTCACCGTGACGAGCGTTCATTACCTCCACAACAAAACCCAAAGAGAAACGTGATGAAATTGAGCCTGAGATGAAAGTAAACACATTTATTATATCAGTGATGTGAAATGCACCGGTGTGATATTTATACAGACACCAACAACAAGACTGCGCTGAACATCGTCACGCTCCATTAGAGCGCACGTCACCGGAACCGCGGTTCCACGTCGGGGCTTTATTATAAAATCCATATCAATATCACAAACACTGAGTGAGCAGTTTATACAGAACACAATAAGGGATTATAACAGGAGCAGACGAATTCAGCATGGTCTCAAGATAGGTTTTCCACAATCAAGCACGAAAAACACATTTCCTAAAACAAAAGAAGAAAGTTTTTACCCAAAATGAAAAAAACACAGCTCCCACTAAGATGGTGGTGACCAGAGCTCCCACAGTTAAGCTTCAAAACTGCTCTTCAGAAACCCTATAGATGTCACAGGGGGTTTGTCCAATTCTTGTACAGACTCTTGTACAACTGAAACATAAAAAGTTTATGGCCATAGACCAAAGGCCTTACAGAGCAGAAGTAGCAGACACATATCAACTATACAGTGGAGATAATTGCATATTTTGAACTTCTTCAGCACGGTGGTGTAGTGGTTAACATTGTCACATTGCACCTCCAGGGTCTGGGTTCAATTCCCAGCCAGACTTGATTCCCGTCTCTGTGTGCATGGAGTTTGCATGTTCCCCCCGTCAGGTTAGGCTAACCGGCATTCCCATAGAGTGCGTGTGTGTGCCCTGCAATGGACTGGCACCCTGTCCCCTGGCACAAGGACAGTGTGCACCCTGCCTCGTGCCCTAAGCCTACTGAGATAGGCTCCAAGCCCCCCCAGGATAAAACGGTATAGACGATAAGTGAACTCCTTCAGCATTGTTTACAGTGTAGAAAGAAATAGAAAATCAGGAAATTTTAAAAAATCAGGAAAAACCATGCTATTACAAGTCGGGGCCAAACTTATATGTGTACTGTACTGTAGCACTTGCAAATTTCTTTGTTTTTGTTTAGTGATTTACTTTCTACATTCTATAACAATACTGGGGATTTCAAAACTATAAAATAACACATATGGGATTAGATAATTAAGTAACAACAAGAAAAACAACAGTGAGTTGTTATTTTAGGACACAGAGGTCAGACTTTCTGTAATAGTTTTGTGCAGTATTGTCAAGTGCATTTGCAAAATCCGTCAAGCACCATAATGAAACTGGCTCTCATGAAGGCCATCCCAGGAGGGCGAGACCAAAACCTACCTCTGCCGCAGACGAGAAGTTCATTTGGAGTTATCAGCCTGAAAAAAGACCAATTAACAGCACCTCAGATTAGAGGCGTTATGAAGTCTTTACAGAGCATACAGTAAGTAGCAGAAACATCTTAATATCAACTGTTCAAATGAAATTAATGCAATTTTTTGGATGCCTTCAACATTCCTTTGCAATGTAGAAAGAAAGAAAAATCAGGAACCATCATGGAGTTAGAAAGTGTTCTAAAACCTTTGAACGGTAGTGTATATATTCCATATGTATTTTATGGTTTTGAAATCCCAGTAAATGTTGTAAAATGTAGAAAACAAATCACTAAATAAAAACAAAGAAATTTGCAAGTGACCCCAAACTTTTGAACGGTAGTGTATATATCTTGCTCTTATTGTGCCTATGTGGCTAAATTAGAGTTTTTCAAGACGTTGCAGGACCTCCAAGAAGTCAAGATCCTTCTTCATGTGATTTTTTTTTTCCTGTGAGGCTACGCAAATCAGGTGGTGTACAGGACAAAGCCTTGGACACTGGAGGACTTGAAGACACAAATTCAGGAGGTTCTTAGCCCAAATGACTTTCTTCAGACAACTGTGGATTCCATTCTCAGCCGTTTAAGGAAACTGGTTGATGCCCCTGGTGCCTACATTGAAATTTAAAGATCTGCAGTTTTTTTTTTCTTTTTTAATGCACAATTTGTTTCAATAGATCTATAATAGAAATTATGGACTTTATTAGCAGTTTTTAATGCCTAGTTACTTTTCACCCACCCTGTGTATACCTGAGAGAGAGAGAGAGAGAGAGAAAAAGAGAGAGAAAGAGAGAGGTTTCTTGACTGTCTTTCTGTCGTGCTTTGTAAAAAAAGTAAGCAATTATATTTTTTATGAAAATGAAAGTACGAGACTAATGATTCAACATTATGATGACTAAAAGGCGATGAGGACTTCATAGACACAACAAGAACTTCATAGACCCAGCAGTAAAGATGTGGTGATTTAGCAGCTATTAAAATAATCTCACGTCCCAAACTTGTGCCGTGCTGCTTTCATTAAAGCGTCGTTTAAAGAGATAAGTTATGACGTCTCGCGGCTCAGCGGTGTCAGTCGACGCGCCGTTTGTAATTTTGTAATCAAACACTGCTGTTTATTCTCACGACGCTTTTGTTTCCTGCCAACTCTTAATTAGGAACGTCGACGTGGAACATCAACAAAAGAACAAGACGAGGTTTATATCGACAATTATCATCACGCGTCTCACTCTGACTTATTAAAGTGACAAAATCTTAGCGCTTAGCATTGTGCCACTGCCGAGAGATCACACACTCTCTCATCATCATTAAGAAAGAAAAAAAAAACACTATTTATTCTAAAGAAAAGCTTTGAAGAGATGCAGCGAGAGAGAACCACACTCCAGGGTTCCTGCATGGGGTTTTCCCTGTACTGAACCACTGAATTACCCTGAACATCATTTTACAAAGAAGCGACACATCTTGGATCAAGTTGACAGGATTTTTTTTGGCCGGTTTGAAATGTTTTGCTAGTTATCAAAGTAGTTTTTTCAGTCTGTGAAAAGTTGGTTAGGGACTTCAAACATACCCTCCATGGGCCGTTTTTCATCTCAGTAGGCTTATTGATGTCATGTGAGACTGAGAGGGGGAGTCATCAGGATTTGATGGCCATGTGTCTTATGGCGCTTTCACATCAGGGCCCCAGGATCATTTCTGAGAACACTTGCCTTTATAGTCTAATTCATTTTGATCAGTGATATTTAATTAAATCAAATATAGAAGAACAAATGTCATCAGTGCTGTCATCCCCCCAAAGTCTCATCCTCTGACCTACAAATCCATAGCTGATGAGGTAGAAAGGCATGTAAGACATTGCTTTGGACATTTTTCCTGAAATATCGGTAATATTTATCATAGCACCAAAGTTATCTACTTTTTTATCTGTGTTTAATGGTGGCTCACGAACCAGGTAGATGCATCCTCCCATTTGTTGTATCAGAAGGTGTAAAAAAAAATATTCTTGAGCCTGAAAACAGTGCACAAAAACAATGTGAACACTGGCCAGCGGGGGTGTGGGGAGAGGGGAATAATCGATCCTGAGAATGGTATGAATGAATTGTGCCTAATGTGAAAATGTCCTTATAGGGCATCAATGCCATCTTGTATGGCCATCTTGCCAGTGTCCCTGCCTTAACCTGGTGCTGTAATTCATCTGGACCACTGTATTAAATAATGCTGCACGTCAAAGACTTTACTTTAAATTAAATGCAGTAAGTAAATGGGAGGAAGCGGAAGGATTTTCTTTGGCATTACTCTCTACTTTCTACCATCAATCCTCTTTGTCTAAATTGTGCACACTGTCCTCAAATGTGTGTCATTAATCTTTTAAAAGTTGGCACACCATTGATTGTTGTCCTGAAGTGATATTCCTTCTGTGATTTGAGAGCTCTAAACACTATAGTAGACTGCATACATTATGATGCTCTACAGTGTCCAGTCTGTTGGGCGGACCAGCCTCTATATGTCTCAGAGTGTTGGTGGGTTAAAGTAAACAGGTATGCAATATTCTCAAAAATATCCTCTTGAGCTTTTCAGATTCACTCTTAGAATAAAAAGAATCTTCCCTAAAAAACATCCTGAAAATTTTAAAAACTGTTTTCAGATGTCTTTCTTTTCAGCTTCCTTAGGGATGGGAATGTTTTATGCCCTGTGGTTTAGGACCCTATTGTCCTCAATGTCTTCCATGGTGAAGATGAATCCCCTGTGTTTACAAGCATGTGTAAAACATAAAAAAAAAAAAAAACATCTGATCATAGAGGGATTTTAGTATAAGCGGAATGCAACCTTAGATGGCCAACATCTTTCTGTCTGGCAGACAGCCTCACATTTGCCTCTAAAATACTCTGGTATACAGAGGAGTTCATGAGCGACCTACTGTATTAACTGCAAAGTGCCAAGGTGCCCAGGTTCTGTGGCTGTAAAAACAAGCCCAAATCATCTCTCCGCCACTGCTGTGCTTGACAGTGGGTATGAGGTGTTTCTGCTAAAATGCTGTTTGTTTTCCCGCAAAATGGCACTGGGGATTGTTCTAGAAGTCATGTTTTTTTTTAGCTGCTAGTTGGAGAACCTCACTTGTAATTCTATGTTCTTTTTTAGACAGAATAGGCTTTCTTCTGGCAATTTTTTTAAGCAAACTCTACTTATTCAGTCTTATTCTAATTGTGCTGTTTTAAATGTTAGCAATGTTACAATGCTCAGCGAGGTCTTTACGGTCTGAGATGTAGCTCTTGGTTTTTTAGGTTTTTGTTTTTTTTTCTGAGCATTGCATCTGAGCATTGCACTGTCTGATCTTGTGTGTAAATGTGCTGGGACGTGCACTCCTAAAAATGTCTTGGCAACTGTCTGAATGCTTTCCACTTGTGAATAATCTTTCTCAGTGTAGAACATTGAACTCCAAATTGTTTGGAAAGTTTTTATAACCCTTTTTAGTTTGATGTGCAAAAACAATTGCTTCTCTAAGACCGATGTGTATGACTTTCCCTTTTGGCATTGTGTTAATTAACACCTGATTGCTCCAAATTAGCAAACTGCCAAAAATTTTGCTTTTATGGGGCTCTGCACACCTGTTGATCATTAATTAATCAAGGGCTAACGATTACCATCACATGGCTACAGCTTAGTCACTTAAATCAAGAGTCGTAAGTGTTGCTCACATGTTGTTGTTGTTTTTTTTTTTGCTTCATTTTTCTTAAATAAACAATAGCACAAGTGGTACAGTACTGTACATACCTAAAACAATGGGTCTTTGCCGTCCCCAGTAAACAGTTAAGGGCTTTGTTCTCGACTTCTTTCATGTACATCTTGGCAAAAATAGCTAACACACAAGGACACATGGCACAGTCAGTTTCTGTGTGTCTGTGTGTGTGTGTGTGTGTGTGTGTGTGATTATTACTTTTTGTGTTATATTCTGTTTGTCTGAGGCAAGTAAAGTGCTAGCAGTGGAGATCAGGAGCTTAGCGCCGTTGATCTGAATTTCATGAGGCTTTGATGAGGATCTCTCAGTCGTGCTGATAAGAAAAACATGAGTGAGAAGAGACAAGGCGGCCGCGAGACTGGAGATCAGACAGAGAAAAGAGACAGAAAAACATTTGTGAGCTGCTCTCTGATTTTCTGTGTTTGCCTTTCCATCTTACATAACATTTTTTTTTCTCATCCCAAACTTCCTTTCTATGCATATCATATCTTTTCCTTTTTTTTATTTTATGCGTTTGATTTGTTTAGTTCTTTTCTCCTTACTTCCCTCAATACCTCTGTTCTCTTTCTTTTAATTCAATTCTAATTCAATTTGACTTGCACTGTGTGTTGAATAAGAATTTTATAGCACCTTTAACAATGGTCTTTGTTGCTGTCTTTTTATCTTCCTACTTATGCCTTTTATTCCATGCTCCTGAAGTTCCTTAGTTACTTCCCTTCATTCCTCCATCCTCATATAGGAGCTCTCTCTTTATTCTTTCTACTTTCTCTCCTTCTTTCTTTACCAATCCTTCCATTTATTATTGGCTGTGTACTTCCTATCTTCTCCCTCTTCCTTCACTTTTCTTTTATCCATTTTTTCTTCCATCCCTACTTGCTTTCTTCCCTATAATTGCCCTCTTTATTCCTTTCATCCTTTCTATTTTTCTCTGGTTTATTAATTTCCTTCTGTCTTGCTCATATCCACCGCCTTCCCTGTATACCCCTAATCAGAATCAGAATCAGAATGACTTTATTGATCCCCGTGGGGAAATTCTCTTTCATTACAGAACAAACTCCTGATGAAAATAAAGATTTAAGAAGACATATAAAGATGGTAGAGAAGATTTAAATAAAAATAAAACAATAAAGTAATTAAAATAAAAATAATAAAAATAGAGTAATATAAACATAAAAATAAAATAAAAATAATTAAAAAAAAAGTCAAATAACCAATAAAAGTAAAACCTATAGCAGCGATTATATGGACATTAAATTATTTTGACATTGTTATTATCAACAGACGTATACACAATATACATGGTTATTAAGGTGAATTGTGCACCTTTCCTCATTCTTTCTTACATACATTTCCTTCATGCTTCCAAACCATCATTTGTCCCTCTATCCTCTTTTCCATTCAAACATTCCTATCATACCTCCTTCTTCTTTCCTCTTACTTTGCTTCATTGAATATTTCTGCCTTCCTGCCCCATCTCTTTTTTATCGTGTTTTTTTTACCTTCATTTCCTAATTTCTTCATTCACCCATCCTGTTTTCTTTCTTTTTAAAATTTTTTTGTTCGTCTTCTCAGTCTGGAGTTAGTGATTTGCAGCAGTGGGATTAAATCTGTCAGAGAGGGATATTGTAGTGGAACACAGCGTGTGTGAGGAAACGTAACCACGTCAGGGAAATTAGTCGTCTCTCCGTGACAGCGGCTCCATCTGTCTGAGACGACAAAGTGAAATAATTAAAGCAGCGAGCAGTGAAACTCCAATCTGGAGAGCTGCCACGTGCTTCACTGCTATCACACTCTAATGTGTAAGTTATTCAGTATTTTTTTTAGATTTGTGTGTGTGTGTGTGTGTGTGTGTGTGTGTGTGTGTGTGTGTGTGTGTGAGCAAATGTGGCACAAAAAATAATAAACTTAAATTTTCAAAAATAAATTATGAGCCAGCATTCCTTCATTCCTTTGTTCTTTCATTCTTTGCTTTCGTTCTGGAATATGTACAGTGCATCCGGAAAGTATTCGCAGCGCAACACTTTTTCCACATTTTATGTCACAGCCTTATTCTAAAATTGATTTTTTCCTCAGAATTCTACACGCAACACAACAAGGATTTTTGCAAATGTATTAAAAAAAATAATAATTGAGAAAGCACATGTACATAAGTATTTACAGCCTTTGCCATGAAGCTCAATATTGAGCTCAGGCGCATCCTGTTTTCCCTGATCATCCTTGAGATGTTTCTGGAGCTTAATTGGAGTCCACCTGTGGTAAATTTAGTTGATTGAACATGATTTGGAAAGGCACACACCTGTCTATGTAAGGTCCCACAGTTGATTATTTATGTCAGAGCACAAAGCAAGCATGAAGTCAAAGAAATTGTCTGTAGACCTCCGAGACAGGATTGTCTTAAGGCAAAAATCTGGGATAGGTTACAGAAAAATTTCTGCTGCTGCAGTGACCTCCATTATCTGTAAGTGGAAGAAGTTCAAAACCACAAGGACTCTTCCAAGAGCTGGCCGGCCATCTAAACTGAGCGATTTGGGGAAAAGGGCCTTAGTCAGGGAGGTAAGCAAGAACCCGATGGTCACTCTGTCAGAGCTCCAGTGGTCCTCTGTGGAAAGAGGAGAACCTTCCAGAAGGACAACCATCTCTGCAGCAATCCACCAAGCAGGCCTATATGGTAGAGTGGTCAGACAGAAGCCACTTCTTAGTACAGTAAAAGGCACATGACAGCCCATCTGGAGTTTGGCAAAAGGCACCTGAAGGAGTATCAGACCATAAGAAACAAAATTCTTAGGTCTGATGAGACAAAGATTGAACTCTTTGGTGGTAATGCCAGGCGTCACGTTTCGAGGAAACCAGACATCACTCATCGCCAGGCCAATACCATCCCCACAGTAAAGCATGGTAGTGGCAGCATCATTCTGTGGGAACTGAGAGACTAGTCAGGATAAAGGAAAAGATGACTGCAGCAATGTACAGAGATGTTTTATCCTGGATGAAAACCTACTCCAGAGCGATCTCGACCTCCGACTGCAGAACAACGACCCTAAGCACACAGCCAAGATATCAAAGGAGTGGCTTCAGGATTACTCTGTGAATGTTTTCGAGTTGCCTAGCCAGAGCCCAGACATTAATCCGATTGAACATCTCTGAAGAGATCCTAAAATGGCTGTACACCGACGCTTCCCATCCAACCTGATGGAGCTTGAGAGATGCTGCAAAGAGGAATGAGCAAAACTGGCCAAGGATAGGTGTGCCAAGCTTGTGGCATCATATTCAAAAAGACTTAAGGCTGTAACTGCTGCCAAAGGTGCATCAACAAAGTATAGAGCAAAGGCTGTGAATATTTATCCACATGTGATTTCTCAGTTTAAATTTTTTATAAATTTGCAAACTTTTTTTATGTTGTCATTATGCATTTCTTCCGATAGCCCTAGGGTCGGTCAACAGCGTTTTCGCCCCTTATTGATAGCGCCCTGTTGGTGTGGAGTGTGGTTCTCGGATCTAATATCTCTCCTCGACGGCTCACCATGGGTGATTCCAGTGAGGAGGGATCTTCTGTCTCAGGCGCAGGGGACAATATTTCATCCCCGGCCCGAGCTTCGGAACCTTCACATCTGGCCCCTGAGTGGGACCAACTAAGTCAAGCTGGTCTTTCAGCTAGCATAATTGAAACTATTCTAAGTAGTAGTAGTAGTAGTAGGGCTTCCTCGACTAGAAGAGCTTATGCCTTCAAATGGAATGTACTGAATGTACTGAATGTAAAGTTGGTGCATGACAGAACATGTAGACCCAGTCCACTGCTGAATTGTTTCAGTGCTGGAGTTTCTGCAAGAAAAGCTGTCCTTGGGCTTGTGCCCTAGTACTCTCAGAACGTACATAGCCGCTATTTCAGCCTGCCATGGTCTGATTGATGGGGTTTCTGTATGAAAGCACCCTTTAGGTGCCCGTTTTATTCGTAGAGCTAAACGGTTGAAGCCACCCACTAGAGCCAATGTCCCTTCTTGGGATTTATCTATCGTGCTCGAAGGTCTGATTGACACCCCTTTCGAACCACTAGAGTAAGTGCCTGTTAGGCTTCTGACCCTTAAGATGCTTTTTCTGATGGCCATTACTTCTCCGAAGAGAATTGGAGATCCGCACACCTTGTCAGTCTCCCCATCCTCTCTGACTTCGCCCCTGGGCTAGTCAAGGCCATTTTGCATCCTCACCCGACCTATCTTTCGAAAGTTTCATTCTCAACCATGCACCCTTTTGTTCTTGAAGCTTTCTGTCCTCCACCTTTTATAGTTTCGGAGCAGGAGAGACTTCACTTACTGTGTCCAGTACGTGCTCTTCAGATTTACGTCCACCGCACCAGCCAGTGGCGTAAGTCAGAGCAGCTTTTCATATGCTATGGGGGCCGCAACCGACACAACCAACACAGACCTTGTCACACTCGGTGAGAGATGCTATTGCCCTCTCCTATGAGGTGCGTGGGCTCACTTCGCCTCTATGAATTAAGGCTCATTAACCAGGGGGATCGCCTCATCTATTGCGCTGGTCAGCAAGTGTGTGACGGGGGCAGGTTGGTCCTCTCCGCACACATTTGTCAGATTTTATAGTCTGGATGTTTATGCTACTCCAGGCTCCCAGAGATAGTTCTGAGACCTCCTCGGCCTCAGCCTCGGTGCTCACACGCTACTTAACCTTGGGTGTCCAGACACTTGCAGTGTGGCGGCGTTAGTACACTCATTCCCATTTTCACGCAGCATTGAGTGTAGCTTTTGAAAGGGAATGCCTCGGGTTACTTTGCTGTAACCCTGTTCCCTGAAAAAGCGAAGGAATGAGCTGCTGCGCTCCAATGCCGGACTGCCTGTGTGACTGGACGTCCCTTCAGACAAAATGTTTCCGGTTTACTTCTGTTTATAACCTGCAGGTGTGTCTCATCAGACGACGTCACCTGACCGAGGTTATATAAGCCAAAATTTGCCGTGTTTGATGCTTCACAACCGGCAACACGAAAAGATGTTCCTATAGCGTTTTTACGCAGCATCTCGTTCCTGCTTTTTCAGGAAACAGGGTTACAGCAAAGTAACCCAAGACGTTCTTGAGAAGGGTAATTAAGGCTCCATTCTCCACCACCAATTCTAACCAGAGGGACCACCAGAAGCCACCAGCATTGTGGTTGATCAGACACACCGCTCACTCACACACTCTTCTCGCTACTGCCAGTTGAAAAATGGTAACGAGGCATTCGGGCACACACATTCAGACTGTGTAACAGCTTCTTGCCACAAGCCATCCAACTCCAAAATGAAAAAAGGGACTGGACTGATAAACAAACAAACAAACAAACACACACACACACACACACACACACACAGATAAGCTTAATCACCTCAATACAATAGGACTGGACTGACAAACACATATGCACACACACTCTTAGATGAACACACCAGCCTGCAATTGCTTTTTGCACAATATTTATTTATATTGTGTTATTTACACAAGAGCTGTTTTTTTATATTTGCTGCTATTTCAACAAGAATTGTTTCCTGTTTCTCATGCATCATCTCATGGACAATTTACTTGCAGTACCTTAACTCATTATCACAGAATACTATTGTTTGTTTGCACAATTTTTTTTTTTGGTCTTGTATAGTTCTTAACAAGATTTGTTAATTTATTCTGTTCATTTGTTTTGTATTGACTAGCTAATTATGGGTCTTAGCTAATTAGTTTTGCTAATTTTATGTTTTGTTAATTTATGATGTACTGTACAGTATGTAACACCTTGGTCCTGAAGGAATATTGTTTCATTTCATTGTACTGAACTGTATATGGTTAACATGACAATAAAAGTCTACCTGACTTGACTTGAGCATTTCCATAAGCACACTGTGTGATGAGAACTCACAGGAGTGGAATTAAACAGCTGTGTAAATGAAAAAAAACCACCAGAGTGATGGCTGCATCAAGGTAAGTGATGCACCCATCTTGCATCTTTACTGGTTAACAGCAATGAAATGAAGTCAGCTGATGACCTGAATGTACTGAATGACCAGGTTATTACATCTATAAACTTTATTTTTCCTGATGCCACAGGGCATATTCCGGGACTTTATTTGTGAAAAAGTGGTTCAGGAAGCATAAGGAATTATTTTCACAAATGAGCTAAGTCTTGACTGTTAACCCATCAAAACTTTGCGATGGGCTGGAGCAGATTTTATGGAGCAGATGAACTATCCCATAATGTATACAAGATATCGGAAAAAACTGATAATAATAATATTATTGTATGAGGTGATATAAGGTGTTATTATTTTTATTTTATCCTAGCAAAATGTATTTTAATTTCTTTTGAATAAAAAAAATATTTATTATATTGCTTTTTTTTTATTCATATTTATTTCCTATTAATAAGCTTTTATTTTAAGGTCACGGGAGATCGTATGAGCATTTCACTGCATATCGTACTGTGTATCACTGTGTATGTGACAAATAAAGAACTAGAATTTGATTTATGAAACGATATAGGGTTTTATAAAAGGATATATGAGGCTTCAGGAGGTTATGTCTTTTTCCTAAAAGTTCTTTATGTTGTGTGTTAAATAAGAAGCTGGATGACACGAGCTGATTGGCCTTACACACTGCACGGATTAAAACCCCGGACTCCCTCCAGTCGCGTTTCACTGTACTCTGACTCAGCCTCCCACTTCATATTCAACATCCACTTGTCACATTAAGGGGACCCAAATGTACATTAAACAGCAGCATTACATTAGAACCGAGACTAATTTCACTGGTCCCACTTCCTGTTTTCCCAAATCTTAATAAAAGTACACCTGACAGCTCTTTTTGTGTATTTTAAATTGTCTTCATCAAAAAGACAATGTTTTTTTGCCTTAATATCCATTTTTTACATTAAAAATTTTATTTTACCTTTTTGTGTTGATTTCTTTTTCACCACCTTTTTTTTCTTTACTTCTTTCTTATTTGTCTTCTTTTTCCATCAATTTATACAGATTTATTCTTCCTGTTCTTTCTTTTATTTTTTTTTTGTACCACTTGTTCGTTGTTTCTGTTTTAATTTGTTTATTTTTTTAATCTTTGTTTATTTTTTTGTTATTCTTCGCTTTTGGCCTTTCTTTCTTTCTTTATTTATTTTTTTTATTCTTACATCTGTTTTAAATATTTTTCCCCTTTTTACATTTCTGCCTTTTTTTTCTCAGTTTTTTTTTTTCTTCTGGCGTTCTTTCTTTTTTGCATATTTATTTTCTTTTTTCTTAAGAAAAAGGGAAAAC
The DNA here is from genome assembly GCF_024256425.1 of Clarias gariepinus. NCBI lineage: Eukaryota > Metazoa > Chordata > Actinopteri > Siluriformes > Clariidae > Clarias > Clarias gariepinus. The sequence continues at coordinate 27,485,393 of NC_071112.1, forward strand.
AATAAACAAACAAATAAACTAAGGAAGAGGAAGTATTTTTTTCTTCCTTTTTCCTCTGCTTGCAGCATTTGGGTTTATTTTAACTCCTGATGATGATTTGAGTGGCCCTTTTTCTTTTCATAGAGAAAAGGAGTTTTATGCCTATATGAAATGTGTGAGAGTTAGTCAGAGACTATTCACCATGCTACAATACCTTTTTAGAAAACCTAATGAAACAGTCTCTCAATGAAGACTTTCATTCTGGGTATTAAGTAGACACAGAAATAGCACTTTAAGTCTCAAACTGATCAATTTTATTCTGGGACAGGCCAAGAGAGCAATCCATGTCAGCTGAAGAAAGAAAAATATCCTTTCTACTGTTGTCAAATCCAGAATCGTAATTGATTTTTTTTTTTATGAAATGAGAGTACCTTGCTTTTTTGACGGTGTCACAATGGTGCATTGTGGGTCATAGTGGGTCATTGTGTATGATACTGTTTTTTGTGCAACTCCAAGGTGCCAATTTAAGTTGAATTTGAACTTTTCTGGTATTTTAGTTATTTTAAATTATTTGTTATACAGCTCTGAAAAAAAGAGACCACTTTAATTTATTTCAGAAAGCGCCTGGGATATCATTTAAAGAAAAATGGATGGTCAGAACCAATCAAGCAAAGCTGAGCTCAACAGCTGTTTGGCTGTTTGTTTTTTAGCAACAACAAAATAAGTTACCCAACAGCAATGTGAAAAACAAACAAAAAAAAATGCCATAATTGCAAATTGGGATTATTCCAACAAATACTGATTTCTTAATGTTATTTAGCCAAAGCATTAATATGTTAACAAATTATTTGCATTTTGTTTCATTTAATTTATTAAAAATTTGAAAATACTGCTTGATCTTTGTTTTTTAATAATAATAATAATAATAATAATAATAATAATAGATTTTATTTGTAGGTGCCTTTCATGACACTCAAGGACACCTTACACACCAAAAAACAACAACAATAGTAAAGGACAATATACAAGCAATGCAGTGTTAAAAGTATGTCTGCCTGAAAAGATGTGTTTTTAAACGGGATTTGAAAACAGAACATTTACATTTACATTTAGGCATTTGGCAGACGCTCTTATCCAGAGCGACTTACAAAAAGTGCTTTAATGTTTACAACATTGGATACATACTTACACTGGGTTAACTAGGTTAATAACTAAGTACCATTAGTCCAACACATCTTTTTTTTTTTTTTTTTTTTTTTTTTTGGGTGGGGGGGTTAGTCCAAGTACTGAAGAAACAAATGCGTCTTGAGTCGTCGTTTAAAGATAGTCAAAGTCTTTGATGTACGGACATCTAGCGGAAGTTCATTCCACCACCTAGGTGCCAGAACAGAAAAGAGCCTGGATGAATGCCGCCCTCGATCCCTGAGAGATGGTGGGATGAGGCGAGCAGTGCTGGAGGATCGGAGGGAACGTGGCGCAGTGCGTGGTGTAATTAGCGCAGAGAGGTAGGTGGGTGCTGGGCCATTTTTGGCTTTGTAGGCAAGCATCAGTGTTTTGAATTTGATGCGGGCAGCTACAGGAAGCCAGTGCAGGGAGCGGAGGAGTGGGGTGGTGTGGGAGAACTTGGGAAGGTTAAAAACGAGTCGTGCTGCTGCATTCTGGATCAGTTGTAGAGGACGAATCGTGGACAAAGGCAGGCCTGCCAGGAGTGAGTTGCAGTAGTCCAGTCTTGAAATAACAAGAGACTGAACAAGCACCTGAGTAGCCTGTGAAGAAAGAAATGGGCGAATTCTTCTGATATTGTAAAGAAGAAATCGACAAGAGCGAGTAAGGTTAGCGATGTGTGGGGAAAATGATAGATGATTGTCCACAGTTACCCCAAGATTGCGGGCAGTGGTTGAGGGAGTGATTTGGTTGTTGTCCATGGATATAGACAACAGAAATAGAGTTACTATTCCGGATATCAAGAGGTAGTAGATTCCACAGGTAAGGGGCAGCGTACTGTAGCTAAAAGCTTGAGATCCCATGGTTGCCAAACGCATACGAGGAAAAACCAAATTTAGTGACGATGATGATCTCAGGTTTCTAGAAGGAGTATAGGTTAGGATATGACGGAGCCAGGTTATCTAATGCCTTATGAACAAAAAACAGAATTTTATAATGTATGCGCTGTTGAACAGGAAGCCAGTGTACCTGAACAGGAGTTATGTGGTCCATTGTAGGAGTTCTAGTTAGTATTCTAGCGGTTGAGTTCTGTACTAACTGTAACTTATGTAGGAGTTTTAGGGGAAGACCAAAAAATAGAGCATTGCAGTAGTCGATGCGTGTGGTGACGAGGGCGTGTACCAGGATAGCAGCGCTCCTTATTGAGAGGGCCAGACGGAGATGGTTAATGTTTCGGATGTGGTAGTACGCTGTCCTAGTGAGTTTATTAATGTGTGCTTCAAAGGATAGGGTGCTATCAAGAATAACACCCAAGCTTTTAACTTGTGTTCGATAGAGTATTTTTAGTGCCCACGAGGAGTATTCCGGTTTTACTACTGTTGAGTTTAAGAAGATTATTTGAGAACCAAGATTTAATTTCACCTAAACAATTTGAAAGAGAATTTGATGTGTTGTGATGTTATTTTCCTCAAATATACACTTTAAATAACAGTTATATTTAGAATTTAGGAAAATATTGTCAGTAGTATCACATAAAAATAAAAAAAAACTGTTTATATCACCAATACATGCACCTGTAAGTAATATATAAAATATTAATATATATTATATAGTATATACAGTGTAACCTCAGATTAACAAAAAAAATGACTTAATAAACGAGCGTGTCCTGATATACGAGTATTATCGAGTATCATGTGTCACGCATGTGCTTATTGTTTTGATGGCGAGTGTCACAACTTTTGATGCATGATCAAAACTGAACCAATGGTTCTTCTCTCTTACACTGCAAAAATTGTCTCCCATGCTCTGTCTCAGTGCATGTGCGTCATGCATACAGTATAGTCAACATGCATGTGCATGTGTACTGTTTACTATAACACATTGACCACATGTGTCCACGTAAAGCATATTTATTTTGTGTTTGTATGTGTGTGTAGGAAGGCTTTAACACACCCCCACACCAGTTTACCGAATAGAAACTCTCCCGTGGTAAACTGGTATATATATATATATATATATATATATATATATATATATATATAGAGAGAGAGAGAGAGAGAGAGAGAGAAAGAGAGAGAGAGAGGGGCCTGTAATTATGGTGGAAAATAAATAATAACAACCAAATTTCATCTCAATAAGACACAATCAGGTGAAGCTAATCACCTTCCCAATGGAATACAACACATTCCACATCTAGACTTTGCAATATTTGCTCTTCAGAACTGCAAGTTGAGTTAAATTTGATGGTGAATGCAGTCAACATATTTTTAATGCTCTGATTAGGCCATGCAAGAACATCACCATTTCCTCCTTCAACCACTATGTGGTTAGTTTTGCTGCGTGCTTTGGGTCATTGTCATGTTGAAAGGTAAACCTTCTTCCCATTAGTAAGTATTCTGGCAGAGGGCAGCATAATTTCCTCAAGAATTAGACGGTATTTTGCCCTATCTGGTTCCTTTCAAAGGCTACACTCGATGCTGCGTGAAAACGCTACGGGAACATCTTTTCGTGTTGCCGGTTGTGAAGCATGTGTGTATCAAACACGCCAAATTTTGGCTTATATAACCTCGGTCAGGTGACTTCGTCTGATGAGACGCACCTGCAGGGTATAAATAGGAGTAAACCGGAAACATTCCTCAGATCTTTTGTCTTCATGACCGCATTGTGAGCGTGTGTCACAAACAAAAGCAAAAAAAAAAAAAAAAGCAAAGAAAAGTGTTAACTCACCGATATAATGGCGGAGTTTAAAACTAGATGTGTCCCTCCGTGTAAGAATTTTATCGCGGAGGGCGATCTCCACACTTTTTGCTTTGAGTGTTTGAGGGAAAGTCACGCTCTCCAAGGGCTTGGGGGAGGCTGTGAACACTGTGAATACTGTGATCTTTTTCCCATTAAGGTGCTTTGCGCGCGCCTCGCGTTCTTTAGAGAACCACGAGCCGCGCTGCATTCCTGGGGATCACAAGCCGATCTGGCCGAGGTGCGAGAGACGGAGTCACCCCTCCTTTCTCTCGCCCTCTCTTCCGATCGCGAAGTCTCTCCTTCCACTTCACAAGCGCACTCCGGTGCTTCTCGTGAGTGTGTAGAAGAGGCTTGCTCTCTTGCTTCTGTGGAAATGGAAGTAGCTACCTCAGAAAGCTCCTCTAAGGAAGATAGAGAGTATGAGGAGCTGCTTGAAGTCATAACGTGTGGAGTCGAGCGGCTGCACATTGATTGGCCACAGGAGCAAGCCTTCCCCAAACGCTCAAAATTAGATGACAGACTTCTGTCGGGTGGCCAGGAGATGGAGCCTCAATGTCGCTCTCTCCCCTTTTTTGACGACCTTCACAACGAATTAACTCATTCATGGAGCAAGCCTTATTCATCCCGTATTTTTGTTCCATCAACTTCGTTTTATGCGAATATAGTTGATGCAAAAGCATGTGGTTACATGGTGATGCCTCAGATAGAAGAGACGCTCGTGGGCTATCTCTCTCCTGGGACATCATCCTCATTAAAGAAGCCAACCCTTCCCTCCAAGCCATGTAGAACTTCTTCTACCCTGGTAGGGAAGGCGTTTCAAGCAGCAGGTCAAGCCGGCGCTTCTTGCAGGCGTATCAGGCCGACCTGCTATAGGATTTGAGCACGAGCAGCACTGTGAATGAGTTAGCCTTCACAGAATTACGCCGGGCGACTGACTTGTCACTAGTTAGCTAAAACTAGTGCCCCTTTCGGAGAAGCTGGCAGCGTGGAAGCTACAGTACTGCCCAGCATATCTCCCTGGGTGTTAAAGACTGTAGAAAAAGGCTACAGGATTCAGTTTGCACATCGCCCTCTGCGTTTCAACGGCGTGATTACCACCTCCGTGATACCGGAAAGGGCGCATCTGTTGACTCTCGAACTGCAGGCATTGCTGGAAAAAGGGGCCATAGAACAGGTTCTTCTTCCAGACATAGAGTCAGGCTACTACAGTCGGTATTTCCTGACTCCCAAGAAAGACGGGGGGCTGCGTCCAATTCTAGATCTTCGCGGACTGAACCGCTATCTCAAAAAGTACAGATTCAAGATGTTGACTGTCAAAAGCATTGTTTCACAAATTCAACCAAGGGATTGGTTAGTGACAATAGATCTGAAGGATGCATACTTTCACATAGAAATTTTGCCACAACACAGGAAGTTCCTGAGGTTCGCTTTCGGGGGAAAAGCCTACCAATATCGGGTCCTTCCATCACCCCGCACATACACAAAGTGCATGGATGCAGTCCTGGCTCCCTTGCGACTTTTAAATTACATAGACGACTGGCTCATTCTGGCCCAGTCTCACGAGCTAGCGCTTCGACATCGGGATGTCGTCCTAGCTCATCTTCATTCATTAGGATTGAGACTCAATGCCGCGAAAAGCATTCTCTTTCCAGCTCAGAGGACAACATACTTGGGTGTTATTTGGGATTCAATCGTTATGCGGGCACAGATGTCTCCCGCTCGTATCGAATCCATTCTCAATGCCCTGAAGGAAATCAGGCTAGACTGGAGAGTGACTGTACATCACTTTCAAAAAGGTTTAGGCCTCATGGCAGCTGCATTCACGGTGATACCTTTGGGCCTTCTGCACATGAGAGCTTTTCAGTTGTGGCTAAGAGCCAGGGGACTTCATGCAAGGGCCAATCCCAGAAGGCAAATAAGGGTTATGCGCAGAGGACTTCGTACCATTTCTATGTGGTTCAGACCCCGGTTCCTGACTTTGGGTCCCACTCTAGGCCCGTCTTGTCGTCGCAAGATGCTAACGACAGACCCTTCCCTCACCGGCTGGGGTGCGGTCTTGGATGGCCGTCCAGCCCAAGGGAGCTGGAGAGGCCATCTTCTCGCATGGCACATCAATTGCCTCGAAATGATTGCTCTATTTTTGGCCCTACAGCATTTCCTCCAGCAGTTGAGAGGCTACCATGTTCTAGTGCGGGTGGACAACACATCGGTAGTCTCCTACATAAATCGCCAGGGCGGACTGCGCTCGCGCCGCTTGAACAAGCTAGCGCACCAGGTTCTGCTTTGGGCACAGGACAAGTTCCTGTCCCTCAGGGCGATTTACATTCCAGGGCACATGAATGTGGGAGCAGACTTATTGTCCAGACAAGCTGTGACACACGGGGAATGGAAGCTCCATCCCGAAGTAGTCAGTCAGATCTGGGAAAAATTCTTTACAGCAGAGGTGGACCTCTTTGCCTCCCAAGGGACAGGACAATGTCCCCTCTACTACTCTCCGACTCATCCAGCTCCCCTGGGTCTGGACGCCATGGCCCATTCGTGGCCCAAATTACGCCTTTACGCGTTTCCTCCGATAGCTCTGCTCCCGGGAGTACTGGCGAGGGTCCGTCAACAGCGTTTGCGCCTCTTATTGATAGCGCCCTGTTGGCCGACCAGAGTGCGGTTTTCGGACCTAATATCTCTCCTCGACGGCTCACCATGGGTTATTCCAGTGAGGAGGGATCTTCTGTCTCAGGTGCAGGGGACAATATTTCATCCCCGGCCCGAGCTTTGGAACCTTCACGTTTGGCCCCTGAACGGGACCAACTAACTTGTCAGTCTCCCCATCCTGCCTAGACTTTGCCCCTGGGCTAGTCAGGGCTTTTCTGCATCCTCACCTGAACTATCTTCCAAAAGTTCCATTCTCAACCATGCACCCTGTTGTTCTTGAGGCCTTCTGTCCTCCGCCTTTTACAGCTCCGAAGCAGAAGAGACTTCACTTACTGTGTCCAGTACGTGCTCTTCAGATTTACGTCCACCGCACCAGCCAGTGGCGTAAAACAGAGCAGCTCTTTATATGCTATAGGGGCCGCAACCGGGGGGCGGCCGCCACTACACAGACTCTGTCACACTGGGTGAGGGATGATATTGCCCTCTCCTATGAGGCGCGTGGGCTCACTTCGCCTCTAGGAATTAGGGCTCATTCGACCAGGGGGATTGCCTCATCTATCGCTCTGGCGAGAGGTGTTCCCCTGCAGCAAGTGTGCGACGCGGCAGGTTGGTCCTCTCCACACACATTTGTTCGATTTTATAGCCTGGATGTGCCTGCTACTCCGGGGTCACAGGTCCTCGAGTCATCTTCCCAGAGATAGTTCTGAGACCTCCTTGGTCTTTGTGCACACACGCTACACAACCCGGGGGTCCAGACACTTGCAGTGCGGCGGCGTTGGTATTCTCGTTCCCATAGCGTTTTCACGCAGCATCGAGTGTAGCCTTTGAAAGCTGTAACCCTGTTCCCTGAAAAGGCGGGAACGAGATGCTGCGCTTCAATGCCGCACTGCTTACGTGACCAGATGTCCCTTCAGACAAAATCAATCTGAGGAATGTTTCCGGTTTACTCCTATTTATAACCTGCAGGTGCGTCTTATCAGACGACGTCACCTGACCGAGGTTATATAAGCCAAAATTTGGGGTGTTTAATACACACATGCTTCACAACCGGCAACACGAAAAGATGTTCCCGTAGCGTTTTCACGCAGCATCTCGTTCCCGCCTTTTCAGGGAACAGGGTTACAGCAAAGTAACCCGAGACGCTTTCCTTCTATCCTGTAAAGTGCTCCAGTCCCTGTTGCAAAGAAACACCTCCATGTTTAATGCAGGAATGGTGTTATTTGGATGGTGAGCTGTATTGGATTTGGAAAAGCCAACTTTCTTGAGGAGTGACTTTTTTCTTGCAACCCTCCCATACAAATCACATTTGTTAATTTTGTTTTCAAATGCACTCAAAAACTAGTCTTTGTCACACATTTCTGTGGTTGCTTCAGAGTTGCTGTATGCCTCTTGGTAGCCTTCATGACCAGTTTACTCCTGGCTCTTTCATCCAGTTTTGAGCAACGTCCTGATCTACAGTATGAAGGGTTTGTGTTGTATCTAAACTGCACTTCTAAATAATAGACTGCACTGTGCTTCTAAGTAGTGATCAAGTCTTTGAATATTTTTTTCTATCCATCTCCTAACTTTTACCTGTGTACAAACTTATCCCAGTGATCAGTGCCTTGCCAACCATGGTTGACCATTCGCTCAAGTTGCACTACCAGACACTTAATTGCTCCAGCTGTTCATGCTGAGATGATCAAAATGACCATATCTGATCACAGTTTAAAAGTGAAATGGCTTTATGTGCCATTGAGAAGGTTATAAGCTTCACATGATTGGGGTCACACGTCATTTAAGGAGGGGGTGATCCTTTTCCAAATAATTGTAAATAAAACTTGTCTGTCTTTATTTTAAGCTGCAAAGCAACAAAATGTGATTATTTTAAAGTGGCTGATTCTTTCCTATACCCACTGTATATAGGAGACAGGCTGGTGGATGGACAGCTGGTGTTGGGCTGACGTCTGTGTCCTATCATTCACTATGTGTGTGTGTGTGTGTGTGTGTGTGTGTGTGTGTGAGAGAGAGAGAGAGAGAGAGAGATTCAGCCATTCCTCACTCAATTTGTGCTTTAGTTACTGTGAGAAATAAAGTACAGAAACGTGTGTTGGGAGTTTTCACACGTGTCTTCAGAAGTACTTGTTAAATCTGATGAGGTCTCTCCATCATTTACAGTAAGTGAAAAGCCAAGCTACTCCATCGTCTCTCCAGCACTCAGGAGAAAAGCTAAGCTTCTGCATCATCTCTCTAGCCTTCAGTAAGGAAGCTGACCTCTTCATCATCTATCTTGCTCAAGAGAAAAGCCAAGCTCCTCCATCGTTTCTGGCGCGAGTAAAAGTCAGAGTGACAGCTGCGAACAAGATGGATGTAAGATCACTTAAGTCACACCCACTTCCCAGAGCATGCTGGAAAATCTTACTGCTCCTTCCACTTCTGAAAGTCCTTCTTTCTTTCTCCTCCCCTTATTCTTCTTCATTTCCCTCTCATGCTCCAAATATATTTATACTATATATTCCTTTTTTTTTTCGTCTTTCTTTTATTACTTTACTTTTTCACTTCCTCTTCTTTTTCTTTCTTTCTTGTTCTTTTTTCTGTTACCTTGTGTTGTACAGTACAGTATGATACAGTACTGTACGTTGTGTAGCGTTGTGATCTGGTCCACACCTAATAGGTGAAGTGATATCTCTCTTGCGCTCTTTCTTTTTGTGTGCGCAAATGGACTGTGAGTGACTGTGGACATGTGCCTGCTGTGCCAAGATTTCCTCCCTTGCTGTGCTTTATTTTTTAGGGCTTGTGTGTTAGTTTAGTAGTTTTGTCTTGAACTGAGAGATCAAAAGCATAGGTTGATTCCTATTTCAGGCCTACCAGGGCGCCTGCTTCCACGTTTTGTGTGTGGAGCATGGCTGCCCCAAGTTTGGCAATAAAAATTGTTTCAAATGCACAGAAGACTGGTTTTGCCTGTAGGAGAGATGGTGTGACATGATAATGTGTTTTTTGCCACTGATACAATGCGTGATAGACAGTGTATCAGATAGACAGGTGGTATATATAACTAAGCAAAGTACTACCCTTCTTTTAAGTTTATGGGTTTTTGAGTAAAAACATAATAAAATTTATCTGATTGTAGCCGATCTAAATATTGGGCAAATACGAACTTAGAAAAATTTAAACTTTTTTACTATTATTTATTTGACAAAATAAATGTAATTCATTTAATTAATTTATAAAAATTTCATTATTATTATTCCAAAAAGCCAAAAAGTAAAAAAATATATATTTGGGCAATACTTGATCCACCTTACCTTATGAACACCCCATGTCCCAGGTCCCATCACATCAATTTAATTAAGTTGAGGTCTTATGACTAGATGACTAGGCCATCCCAAAACCTTGATGCTTTTATTTTTTAGCAATTCTGATGTAGATTTACCAGTGTGCTTTGGATTCTAGCATGCCGGACAAGTGGCCTCACATTTGCCTCTAGAATACTCTGATATACAAAGGTGTTCATGGTCGACTTAATGACTGCAAGGTGCCCAGATCCTTTGGCTGCAAAAACAAGCCCAAATTATCACCTCTCCACCGCTGTGCTTGGAGTGATGACAGTGATGAGTCGTGACGGTTTCTGCTGAATTGCTTTAACATTTAATATGCTCAGTGAGGCCTGTAGTAGGTTGTGTGTACATTTTAAACTCCAAATTGTTTGGAAATAATTTTACCCATACAAAATTTTCTTTAACCCTTTACAGATTGATGTGCATCAACAATTGCTTCTATAAAATCATTGCTTCTCCCATGTCTTTGTGTTAACATTGTGTTGTCCTGGTGCCCTGCTTCTGGTTGGAGAGCTCATCGCATGGTTGCCCCGTATGGTCTGCCTGTGATGCGTGTGGTGACTGGAGATGGTTCCACTTTTTCCACGAAGACGGTCCTATCCTCGGCTGATGCAGACAGCTGTTCTCTGAAAACTTGTGACTTCAGTCTCTCGATAGTTCAGGACTGGAGTTTCCTACAGTCTACCTGAGCCTTCAATAATGAACTGGACCCCATTTAACCTAAACACATCTGCTGTTATACTGAACTTCCAGTCTCACACAGTATGATGCAGATCAATCCCTATCTGTTCACCGTTCACGATGGGTTTCTTGTTGAGTCTGGTTCCTTTCAAGGTTTCTTCCCATTACCATATTAGGGAGTTTTTCCTTGACACTGTTGCCGTCATCCTTGGCTTGCTCATCAGGGACAGTCTAATAATTTTTTTTTTATACACATCCACATTTCATACAAACTTAAATAATTGTTTTAATTGTGTAAAGCTGCTTTGCAACAATGTCAATTGGTAAAAGCACTATACAAATAAAACTGAATTGAATTTAATTAACAGACACCTGAATGCTCCAGACTAGCATACTGCCAAAACTGCTTTTATAGAGGTCTGCACACCTGCTGATGATCAATTTATCAAGGGCTAATGATTAGCAGCATTTGGCTGCAACTTAGCCTCTTAAATCCAGTGGCAGAAGATGCAGTAAGGGGTACTAAGTATTACATGTTTTTTTTTTTTTGGTTTATTTTGACCTAATTTTTTGTTAAATAAATAATGGCATGGTGGAAAAAGTTATATGTTCTTCTGAGGTTGTATTTGCCTAAAAGTAGAACAAATTTATTTAACTGCATCTGCTATAGTAAGTAGCTACTCATTTATTAATCAGGTATGTCAGACAGACATATTCTGTGGTTGTTGCAAAGATGTTACTGATGTTTCAGTAGGGTCAAATTATTGTCCTGCATCAAAAGGAAACAAAAAAGGGTATTGGTGAAAATAGTAAAATTGGGTTAGGTACTTTCCAACACATTATTAAAACCTGGAAGGATGGTGATGAACATCAGCTTCATGGCTTAGTGTAATCAAATCATAAAAAAAAACAGCAGAACTTAGTGGAACAGTGGAACTAGAGGACTACATAGTCTTAAGTAAACTGATGCATTGATGTCATAGTGGGAAAAAATGACTGTGGAGCGCTGGAAAAAGGTCATGTGATCTGATAAGTCCAGGTTAAAACTGCTTTAGAGTTGTGGGTGCATCAGGGTAAGAAGAGAGGCGGCAGAAATAATGAACGTCTCGGGTTACTTTGCTGTAAGCCTGTTTTCGGAAAAAGAGGGGACGAGATGCAGTGTGAAAACGCTATAGGAACTCTCTTTTCGTGACCGGTTGTTGAAGCATGTGTGTCGCCAAAGATTTCGACATATATAACCTCGGTCAGGTGACGTCATTTGATTAGGTGCAACTGGAGGTTAACAGCAGGGTTACAGCAAAGTAACCCTACACTCATAATAAAAGTAAAGCTACACTCGATGCTGCTTGAAAACGCTATGGAAACGAGAATACCAACTCCACTGCACTGCAAGTGTCTGGACCCCTAAGGTTGTGTGGTGTGCGCACAATAGCCAAGGAGGTCTCAGACATAAATTTGGGACGCTGGGATGCTGATTAGCATGGACTTCCAAACTATAGAATCTGACGAATGTGTGCGGAAACGACCAACCTGCCGCATCACACACTTGCTGCAAGGGGACACCTCCTGCCAATGCAATTGATGAGGCCTGGTCGAATGCCGTGATTCCTAAAGGCGAAGTGTGACCATGCGCCTCGTAGGGAGGGGCAAGAGCATCTCTCACCCAATGTGACAATATTTGGGCGGCCGCCCTTCGGCTGTGGCCCATGACATCTAAGAACCTGCTCTGATTTACGCCACTGTCTTTCCTGCTCCGGAGCTGTAAATGGCGGAGGACAGAGGCTTCGAGGGCATAGTTGAGAATGGAACCTTCGGAAGATAGTTAGAGTGAGGTGAGGATGCAGAATAGCCTTGACAAGCCCAGGTGCAAAGTCTAAGCAAGATGAGGAGGCTGACCAAGCCTGCAAAGCCATAAGGAAAACCATCTTGAGCGCCTGACAGGCGCTGACTCTAGTGGTTTAAAAGGGAGTGCTTTTCACAGAAACCCCGTCAGTCAGAACACGACAAGCCGAAAAAGTGGCTACGTACGTTCTGAGAATACTAGGGCATAAGCCCGAGGTCAATTTTCTTGTAGCAACTCCAGCACTGAAACAATTCGGCAGTGGACTGGGTCTACATGTTTTACTATGCACCAATTTTCATTACGCTCCATTTGAGGACATAAGTTCTCCTAGTAAAGGGAGCTATGCCTGACTACTTCGGGGTGGAGTTTCCAAACCCCGTGTGTCACAGCTTGCCTGAACAGCAAGTCTGCTCCCATATTCATATGCCCTGGAATGTAAATCGTCCTGAGGGACTGGAACTTGTCCTATGTCCCAAAGCAGAATCTGGTGCGCTAGCTATTTCCAGCGGCGCAAGCACAGTCTGCCCAGGCAATTATTTACGGGACCACTGAGTGTTGTGCATTTGCACTCGGACCCGGTAGCCTCTCAGCTGCTGGAAGGAGTATTTCAGGGCCAAAAATAGAGTTATCGTTTAGAGGCAATTGATGTGCCACGCAAGAAGATGACCTCTCCAGATCCCTTGGGCTGGATGGCCATTTAAAACCAGACTCCAGCCTGTGAGGGACGCATCTGTCGTTAGCAGTTTGTGAAGACAACACAGACTTAAAGTGGGACCCAGAGTCAAACTGGGGTCTAAACCACATAGAAAGAGTTTGAAGTGCTCAGCGTGTAACCCTTATTGCCTCTGGGGATTGGCCCTTGGATGAAATCCCCTGGCTTGATCTCCTTTGGGTATTGAGAATGGATTCGACATGCACAGGAGACAGCTGTGCCTGCATTGCGGCCGAATACCTCTTATTTACTTATATTTCTTTACTTAAGCAGGAAAGAGAACGCTTTCCGTGGCGTTGAATCTCAATCCTAAGAATTGAAGTGAGCTAGGATGACATCTTGATGTCAAAGCGCTAGCTGCTAAGACTGAGCCAGAATCGGCCAGTCATCTGTGTAAATCAGGATACGGAGGCCCTGGAATCATAGAGCAAGGGCTGCATTCGTACATCTTATATGTGAAAATATGCGTCCTTCAGGTCGATTGTCACAAACCAATCCTCTGGTTGGATTTAAGAAACAATCATTTTGGCTGTAATAGCCTGATTCTCTGTCTGGCAGGGGAGCATGTTCTATGGCCCTTTTTTCAGCAAAGTCAGAATCTACAGTGCTTTGTACCTAGAGAGACATACCTGTAGGCAGTAGGTTTCCCGCTGCAAGCTTCTCAAAAGAGGCACAAGTTTTGGAACTTCAGCTAGATTTTGGGGTGGGGTGGGCAAGATGTTCGTCATCCTAAAACATTGGAGGAAGGAACTGAACACCTAACATTTCGCTGGAGACCGCTGCTCCCCAAAACACCAGTGGTGGCGGAGATTGAACCACGGCCTCCTGAGGATGACAGGAAGGAGTCTGTATTCCTTATTGGGAACTTCTAGAGGATAATCTCCCAGAAGAGAGATAGCCCGCAAGCGTCTCTTTTAATCTGGGGCATCATCATAAAAAACGCGCTTTTTCGCATAAACGACTCATCATGGAAGTTGCCAAGAAAAGGGGGGGCCATCGTTGAGGGCCCGTCCTCCAGCCGCCTGACAGAAACCTGTCGTCTAACTTTGAGCATTTGGGGGATCTTAATATTTACATATGAGATGGAAACTATCCCTTCAGAGCGCTCCTGTATATATATATATATATATATATATATATAGAGAGAGAGAGAGAGAGAGAGAGAGAGAGAAAGAGAGAGAGAGAGAGAGAGAGAGAGGCAAATCTAGGTGTACGCGTTAGACCGCGTGTGTTACCACCTCTAACAACAACCAATACGCTCGCTCATCACTAGAGGAGCGCTCTGAAGTAATAGTTTCCATCTCCGTGGAAGCGAGAGAGAAAGTTCTTCCCCCCTTCACAAAAAGCACCAAGGCGCGCTTGAGAAGTGGGCCGTAAAAGGCTCATGATCCGGCGAGAGAGCCAAAAAAAAAGGAAAATTCCATCTCGTGCGCTTCCACCAGATTTGATGTGAGAAGGGCGCCGCGGCTCTTTCGCTTTCTTTTGAAAAATTGCTTGCACACGCACACAACAATGCAGTCCTTGAAGATAAAAAGAGCTAAGGATGTTTCCGGTTCATCCCTATTTATAACCTCCAGGTGCACCCAATCAAATGACGTCACCTGACTGAGGTTATATGCCAAAATCTTTGGCGTGTTTGACACACATGCTTCAACAACCGGTCACGAGGAGAGCGTTCCCATAGCGTTTTCACACAGCATCGAGTGTAGCTTTTGAAAGGGAACCCATCGTGCCTAGTGCATTCTGTACAACCCTGTGAGGGTTGATTAGCCCTGATCTGGGGTTGCTTTTGTTGGTCAGGTCTTGGCTCAGCACTGTTATGTGCCACAAAAAAAGAGGTCAGCTGGCTACCTGAATATATCGAATGACCAGGTTTTTTTATCAATGTTTTTTTTTTTTTATACCCTAATGGCATGGCCACATTGCAAGATGACAATGCCAGGATTATCAGACTCAAAGTGGAAAAGATTGGTTTAAAGATCATGAGACATTATTTTTACATATGGATTGGCCACCACAGAGTACAGACTTTAACTGAGAATCTTTGGGATGTGTTGGAGAAGGCTTTACGCAGCAGTCCGACTCTCCTAGTATAAATGCAAGATCTTGGAAAGAGACAAATGCAATTTAAATGTTGTATAATTGTGTAAGCTTATTAAACATATGCTATGGCCATAATCAAAGCAAACACTCCAACAAAAGTGTTTGAAAAAATCTTGTAGAAAATACAGTAGTGTTTAAAATAATAGCAGTCCAACATAAGTAAACAGACCAATAGTTGTTTTTGGGAGAAATTGCAACGACCGCCACTGGTGCTGTTGACCTACAGGGTGCCAGTGGAAATTGGGCTACTGTTGGTCGAGAGGCCAGATTGAGGTGGTTTGGACATGTTCAGAGGAGAGATTGTGAATATATAGGTAGAAGGATGCTGAGGTTGGAAGGAAGGTCAAGAGGAAGACCAAAGAGGAGATTTATGGATGCAGTGAGAGAGGACATGTAGTTAGTTGGTGTGAGAGAAGAGGATGCAAAGGATAGGGTTAGATGGAGGCAAATTATTCGCTGTGGCGACCCCTGAAAGGGAACAGCCGAAAGACAAAGAAGAAGAAGAATTGTTTTGGGGAGAAATTATATTTCTTCATGGTAAATATTTTACTTGTAGGTGTAGTGGAGTAATACCTGTAGAAAACAACAGACCCAACAGCCATGACTTGCATGCACTTCATTCTGTGTAATTGAAGCATTAATTGAAAAGAGGGATGTTCAAAATAATAGCAGTGCAGAGTTCAATTAAAAAGGTAAATTATTATTTACATTATTGACAAAGTCAAGGATAAAAAAATTCAAGGATAAATGCAGTAAAGGTTGTCCTGTGCATTTCTCTGAAAATAAAATGTGTCGTTCCAAACATTGTTCAAAAGAACGGCGTACTTAAATTTAAAAGTCGATTAGAGATGGAAAAACATACAAAGAAGTCCAGAAAATGATAGACTGCTCTGCCAAAATGATATAAAATGCTATAAAATGGAGAAACCAGAAAGCTTATAGCAAGAAGCCCCCACAAAGTGGAAAAACATTATGCAGATTTATAATATCTCCAAAAAAAAGTAAGATAAAAAAAAAGTGTGGTCAGAAGAAACTAATACACAGCTTAAGGTCAGAAGATGGGCTCTTGTTTGATCTGGGCAGAATGCTTAACAGAGGTGTAAGCTTTTATGAGGAGCTGTACAGAAGTCAGATCTTTGATAGCACGGCTATAAGTAATGTTTTCCTTGCCAACAAACCTCAGGTGACCACAGAAGCAAATTCAGACACTAGGTGAACTACACAAAGCCCTCCAGGGCATGAAATGTAGTAAAGCACTAAGTATAGATGGTATACCAGTTAAGTTCTAAGATCTTTTGGTAGTTCTCAGTGACAATTTAGCTGCCGCAGATTTGACCTCACACTTTTGTCTATGAAAGGTTATTTAAATGGCATTGGATTCTGGAAATATTAATAATAGATATTTAATGGATCATATAATAATAGATCAATTTAAAGATACTCTTTAAAACTCCATCCAACAGACTAAGCAAAGTTCTTAATCAAGCTATCCATTCTAACCAGACCTACTGTGTGTATGGAAGTTCAAACTATGACAATATTTTCTTTATTAGAAATATTTTAAAAATTGGATAAAAGTGTTAAATATATAGTTCATTCTAGGGTCTGAACTAAAAGTAAAGAAAGGAGAGTTGTGTATAATACACCATTATTTGTGGGATGTTTTCAAAGCTTTCAGTTTTAGTCTGAATTTTATTAAAAAATAAAGTAAGAGTTCTGTATAGTGACATTGAGAATATATTGAAGGTAAATGGGGACTTGTGCGCTCCTTTTAAAGTTAATAAAGGTATTAGACAAGGTTGTGCTCTGTCTGGTATGCTTTACACTTTAGCAATTGAGCTTCTTTTAATAAGATTAAGAGCAGAGTCAAATAGTGTAGTTAGTCCAAACCCATGTCTTTTACTTTTCAGACTCTGCTGATGATATCGGTATCCCTATAAGTGGTGCCTATACATCATTTAAAATACACAATGATTTCAAAGTTTGTTCATCTGCAAGAATAAGGGCAAAAAGGAGGGTGTTGTTGATGTGGAGGAGAACCAAGCCTAAAGATGGCATAAAGTGATCAAAAAATGGTCTTAAATATCTTTAAGTGTTTGTACTGAAGAACCTTGATGGTATAATAAAGAAAGTGAAGGGTCAACTGAATAAGTAGAAACTAGTTGGTAAACTGTCCTACAGGGGGAGGGACCTTGCTATTTACAGTATTAATCTGGTGGGTTTTTTTCTCTGGCATTAGCTGGCCTGTGTGGACCCACCAATGCACAAATTATTAGCAGTTCAGGCAATCCTGTTAGACTTTTTTTTGGCACAACTCACATTGGGTTTCATAAAGTGGTTTGTATAAGGAGGTAGGGGGGCACAGACTAATTCATCTACAGAGCAGAACAGCAGCATTTAATATCCAATACATACAAAGACTTCTTATGGGACTAGCACATTTGGATTTTGGGTGCTTGTGCTATAATAAAGACTTAACAGCCTGGGGTTAGACAAAACCCTATTCTGGCTGGACCCCAGTAGTACCATGTCTGGAATCATTTAGTTATGAAAAGAGAAAAAAAAAATGCACCCCTGATGTTGAATGCACTCCTGATGTGTGGTTCTACAGGGTAGGCCATTTATATGGATACACCTTAATCAAATGGGAATGGTTGGTGATATTAACTTCCTGTTTGTTGCACATTAGTATATGTGAGTGGGAAAACTTTTCAAGATTTGTGGTGACCATGGTGGCCATTTTGAAATCGTCCATTTTGCATCCAACTTTAGTTTTTTCAAAAGGAAGAGGGTCATGTGACACATCAAACTTATTGGGAATTTCACAAGAAAAACAATGGTGTGATTGGTTTTAACGTAACTTTATTCTTTTATGAGTTATTTACAAGTTTCTGACCACTTATAAAGCAGTTATTAGCTTTAAATGGCCACCATGGTCACCACCCATCTTGAAAAGTTTTCCCCCTCACATATACTTATGTGCCACAAACAGGAAGTTAATATCACCAACCATTCCCATTTTATTAAGGTCTATCCATATAAATGGCCCACCCTATATATTGGATCTTACCTAAGAAAATTAGTATCTATAACTTACAGAAGTTTTCTCAGGTCCTGAGTGGCAACCCTGGGATATGTTTACAATCCTGCAGGGCAAAACTTTAGAAGTGTTGAATATCTTCATTAAGCAAAGATTATCAGGGATTAAAGGGTATCAGGGTAAATGATTACTGCAAAGGTTTGGCACATCCCAATTCTTATGACTCCTTCCCTATTTTTATTTCTGTCACCTAATCTAGGCGAGTGCACCTACAATGTGATAATTTGGCACTTTGGTGCTTAAGTACTGTACACAGCTTTTACCAAAACTATATAGAATCTATGTGTGGAATCCTTTAGCAAGACCTCATCAAGAGACTTCTTTAAAAAAAAACTTTAATTTTCGATTTAAATTACTGTACATGCTGAAAATGAGCCTTAAGTGTCAACTGGTTCATTTTATTCTGGGGCGGGGCAAGAGAGCAGTCTGTGTCAGCCGTGGAAACCAAATTAAACAGAATTCTAGGTACAATGCCATAAAAATTATTTATAATCTGCTCATATCCAGAATCTTTCAGAAGCAACAGCAAAATGCAAATTCACCTTGGCTCTAAGACTTGTGCATTTTAAATATCTTTTATGATTATTTAGATTAAATATTTATAGATTTTTTTTTTGCTGCATAACTTTCACTAAAAGACAGATAGTCAGTGTGGATCACCACCATGTTGCGAATTAATAAAGATGAGAATTAATGAAAATACTAATCATGGTAGTCAAGCTGCTCAGGGACAGGGATGCTAACACCTCTGTTAGCATCCCTGTCCCTTAGCAGCTTGACTACCATGGTAAGTGTGTGTATGTGCATATGTGTATCTGCGCGTGTGCTGTATTACATCTGTCTTGTGTCTCCTGCGCTACCCAACTCAAAAGCCTAAGGCGCATGATACTCACAGCGGCTTTTTATTTCTTTAATTATTTTTTTTTTTCTTAATTTATTAGGAATCACTGTCAGAGTCAGTTAGCGCTGTGGTCTCTATTTGTGTGGAGTTCGCATGTTTCCTCCCAAAGTCATTCAGGCAAATTGCCCATAGTTTGTGCATGTGTCTGTGCATCTGTGTTTGTTTATGTGTGTGTGTGTGTGTGTGTGTGCTACAATGTATTGGCACACTGTCCAGAGTGTACCCAGCCTAGTGCCCCAAGTCCCCTGGTATAGGCTCCTGGCCTTCCATGATCCTGACCAGGATAAGTGCTATAGAGAATGAATAGAGGAGGAGGAGAGAACCCTCAGCACAACTCTCTCCTCTCTTCCCCTCATTCCTCCCTATAGTTCTCTTTTTTTCCCTTTCTTTCGTTCCTTCTTGTTGCTTTGTGATGTCCCTCGTTCATACAGCTCCGTGTCTGGCATTCGTCCCAAAGGCGACTCTTCCAGCATCTGAAGGCTGATGGTTGTCTGCACTCGCTCTGGAATAAACTAGTGTTTTATTTAAGTGCCAGTATGTTAATCTGATTGTATATCATTAAACCTCATGGCAGAAACAAACCTAGTTAGAGTCAGCTTGTGAGTCTCTCTGTGATTTCATGTGTGTCACTCATGTTAGATGGGAAAAGAAAGTATGAGAGAAGGAAAAAAGACAATTTAACATGTTATTTTATTTTACTGATTATTTGGATGTAAGGTAGGTGTATGGTCTCTCTCTCTCGCTCTCTCTCTTTCTCCCTCTCTTTTTTTTCACACTCCTCAATTCAATGTTTGACCTTCCCATCTTTTCATACTCATTGCCTTTCCGTGTGAGTGATTGAAGCTGAGGCTTTGTGTTTTCAGTACAGATTTACTGATGAATCGAGACGCCACTCCATCACCTCTCTTTTGCTTCTCTTACCTTCCTCCAGCTTTATCACATCCTTTCCCTCCATATCTAGGTTTTATTTCAACTCTCTTTTATATACTAGGCAATCTGTATTTACAGCTTGATCAGAGCAAATTCATCCAGCCTCAATCAAAAGATGTCTCCATCTTCATGCAAGTCTGCTTTTTTTTTTTTGCATTTATTTTTCCCTCTAAGGCATTTTTACTGCTTTAATAGAGACGGACTGGATAATGAGAAATGAGAGAGAGGGAGTTAAATGGAAGGACCATAAAAGTAAAAATTTAAAGGAGTCAAGACGATAGATAGATAGATAGATAGATAGATAGATAGATAGATAGATAGATAGATCAAAGGCGACATCTTCCTGGTGGTAAAATCAATCACACAAGGAAATGCTACTGAATAAACCACATTTCATTCACAATTCTATGAATATACTATTCATAGAATTATACTATATTATACTATTTAAAGGTACAGTGGAACCTCGGATTACGAGTAACGCGGTTTACGAGCGTTCCGGAAAACGAACAAAGATTTTTAATAAATTTTGACTTAAAAAATGAGCGTTGTCGTGGTTTACGAGCTCCGAGTATCATGTATAACGCATGCGTTTCTTGTTTTGACACCGAGCGTCGCGTCATCACAACTAAGCCAACGTTTTTTCTTTCTCTTGCACTGCGGGTATTCATCTCCCCTGCTGGGTCTTAGTGCTCGTCTCTTACTGGTGTCATCAATCTCTGTGCACACGTGTACTGTTTACTATAACACTGTGACTACGTGTGTGAAACATATTTTATTATGTGTTCGGAAGCGCGTGTGTACAGCGCGTGTACTGTTTCTTATAACACACGTGTGTGCGCGCGAGTAAGGCAAAAAAAATTCTCAATACAGAGGTTAAAAATCTGTGTGTGTCTGTGTGTGTGTGTGTGTGTGTGTGTGTGTGTGAAACCCTCATTCACAAACACACACGCGCGCACAGAAATGAAGGCAAGAGACACACTCTGCTCTCCGGAGAAACTCTATCGCAAATCCTTTCAGCGGTAAGGTGCTGTGTCATTTGTTTGTTTGTTTTACTTTACAGCAGTGATTCTGTTAGTTTGCGCTCACACGAGTGTCATTAGCGATGTTTATTGCTTTTTTTTTATTTGGATAAAACAGTGTAGCGAGAGAGAGACGTTGATTTATGACCTCTGTTTAGGGAAGTGTAGTCCAGTGCGCGAGATGCATTGTGGGTAATGCAGTCCAGTGTGTGTGAACGCGAATGTGAGAATTAAGTTAGGATATTGAGCCTGAGTTTTGTTCTTTAGTATTTTTTTAGTTGGATTTAAGTGCAGGATCCACCCGAAAGTTTTTAATATAACCTGACAATGCAGAAAATAAAAGAACGGGCATCGACCAGTTTGTCCATCTCATCATTACATGAGCATGGATTAACGAGCTGTTACGCTATTGCGAGGAACATAAAAAAAGCAGAGAAGCTTTAATAATTTAGAAAGGAACAACAGTCTTTCCGTTAATGTGTGTTTGAGTGTGTTTAAACGAGAGAAGAAAGTTTTAATGTGTAAGATGAGGAAAGAGAGACAGGAGGGGCTGAAAAAAAGAGTCTCCACTTACTCTAGCCTCACACACACACACACACAGACACACGCACACTCATACACAGCGCCTGCATGCACAAAGGGAAACGCTTATCTGCCGAGATTTATTTTTAACTTTTTTTAAAGTAACATGCAGGTTAATTTGTTTTATTTTTACCTAATATTTTCTGTTAATTATTTTTATGTATTTATTTTTTTGGGCTGTAAAACGAATAATTTAAGTTTCCTATTATTTCTTATGGGAAAATTTAATTTGGAATACGAGCCCACTTCTGGAACGAAATATGCTCGTAATCCGAGGTTCCACTGTATATTGTTCTGTGAAATTGTTAAGAATAATATATAACCAGTTTATACACCCCCAAGGTAAAATTGTTTACTTTTGACTCCTAATTAAGGGTGGGCAATGTCCTGATGCTTCTCAAACTAAAAATAATAATAAAGCCAATCAAAACCATCAGGGTCCCAGTTTAAATATATAAAAAAGGAAGTTAAAAGAAAAGGTGAAACAGGCAAAAGATTATGGTATACAGCTACTGTAAGTCATCACCTAGTATGTACAATACCAGTCAAAATCAGTCAACTTCTAATTCCGTGTTTTTCCCGAGTTTAACTTCTTTCCACATTGTAAAACCACACTGAAGCCATCTAAATTTAGCAATAAACTCTCTTTTAAAGAGTTGATGTTGAGATGTGCTTGCTAGTTACCTATATAAATAAAATTTACTTAGGTTTTGTATTATCTTTAAGTTTCATACATTGGAGGACCCAAAACCAGTCTCAGAAAAATTTCTGTCTGTATATCTACCTGTATTTCTATCTGTCCAGATTATGTCACAGCATCTAACATTTTTAAAATTTATTTATTTAGTGCTTTTGCCACGAGCTGGGCTATACGCGTCACTCAACGATCAACATGATTTAATCCACAAAGTATGTGAAAGACACATAAATGTCTGCTATGCACCTACAAGCCAGAAAAATCCTCACTACACACGACAGCACAACTCATCATGGTTTAATCCCAAAAAAATGTTCTGTATTATATGAAAACTGAACCTTGTGCCATAAATTAAATTAAACGTAGAGGGCAAGTCATACGCAGTTATGGGCCGAATAAAGATCAGCATATTTTTAGCTTAAACCTTTAACTATTTCCACAAACTCTTTACCCATAAACAACTTGTACTAGTGATCTGTAAAGGCTTCATAACGGCTCTAATCGGCGGTGCTGATAATTAGTGATTTCTAAGGCTGGTGACTCTGAATGAACTTCTTCTCTGCTGCAGAGGTAAGTTTTGGCCTTGCTTTCCAGGGACGGTCTTTATATGAGACAGTTTCATCAAGGGAGTTTGGCCAGAGCCCTGGGCACTGAGGACACCTGAAGGCTACCAGTGACTGAAATAAAGAAAAAGAAAAAATAAGAAAGAATAAAAAAAAACTCTCCTCAAAGTAAAGTGAAGTTCTGTGCCCCTTAAGGAGCATACACTTGTGGTCCACAATGCTGTCATAGTAAAGAATGAATAAACAAACCAAGCATGAACAAACACTGTAGCTATAAATCTTAGCATGCTTGCAGATCTTTGTTCTGCAAGTTCCTGTTACCTATAGAAAATGTAATTATTTTTCTCGACCAACATGTTAGTGTTTTATTTCGCTTACACTACAGAAGTTTATTAAATTTCTCTTGTTCAAAAATGATGTGATGCTTTTTGTCCGTTTATTAAATGCCTGTTCACTGTTGCATTACAGCAGCTATACAGTTGCTTTCTCACCAGCCTCTTTTCTTTCACTTTCTCTTGAATAAATTGCAGCTTGTTGTGGTACCAAGAAATCACAAAGAAGAATACACTTCTCTATCTTGTAGATGTCAGAAAAGTTCAGGATATAGCTTTACCTCAATTACAAAGCATTAGCACTGGTGACTCCTTCTTTACAGTTTACAAAACATCTGCTAATTTAAAACATAAGCGGCCCTGTTACTAAGGGTACAATGATGTATTTGAGCAGCACATTAATATAAACCTTGCAAGTTGCAGCTGAAAATAAAACCTGTACATTTTTCACCAGGTCATCACTTCTATTACGTGTTAGCGGAATGAGTTTTGCCCTCTTTCATGTGATTGACAACGTTTGGGGTAAAAGCGATATTGTAAATGAATTTTTTTGACACAGTGTTTCTTTTTTGTTTCTGTCATCGTGTGTGAGAGGTTTTATCAGATCAGTGTGACTGGTGTGTTTTCACTGCTGTGTTTAAGGTCAGGTCATCACCAGCTTTAGACTATTACAGCGACAAAACGAATAACAGTGACAGCGTAGTGTAATCTGCGAAAATGTGTTTATGGCTAAATCTGTGAGTAAACTCCGCTCGGATCCGTGCCGCAGTAAAAAAAGGAACGTCGCCATCATGCGCCTCGCTGTCACCTCCCAGCGCTCACAGCCTCGAATCCAATTATTCCAACGTGACCGGGCCAAGATGAGAGAGTTTTATCACACAGCTTCACAGGCTTTTTGGGAAATTTGTGCAAGAAAAACATGAATAAACACCTACACTCTAAATGTAGCTGACAAATAGAGCGGGATAAAATGATATATATATATATTAATAACCCTGAATTCTAAATTTTCTGCTTTACTCATGATTAAATTCATTCTATTTATATTTAAGATTTCGGGTATTATTAAGGATATGTGCATTTATTTATTTGTTTGTTTATTTACCAATAGCTAAAATAAAATCAATTACCGAGGAAAAGTTGGGACTTTAAATATAATTTATATAAACTCTTTTATACACATACTGTATTTATAAAAAGCACCTAGGCATGCAGGCCGCTTCTACAAACACTTGCGAATGAATGTCTCGCTTTCAGGAGCTCAGGGATTTCCAGCATGGTACCGTGATAGGGTGCCACCTGTGCAATAAGTCCAGTCGTGAAATTTTCTCGCTACTAAATATTTCATAGCCAACTGTCAACTGTTAGGGGTATTATAGCAAGGTGGAAGTGATTAGAAACAACAGCAACTCAGCCACAAGGTGGGAGGCCACGTAAAATTACAGACCGGGGTCAGCAGATGCTGAGACACAGTGCACAGAGGTCGTCAACTTTTTGCAGAGTCATTAGCTAAAGACCTCCAAACTTCATGTGGCCTTCAGATTAGCTCAAAACCAGTGCGTAGAGAGCTTCATGGAAAAGGTTTTCATGGCCGAGCAGCTGCATCCAACCAAGTGCAATGCAAAGCATCAGGTGCAATGGTATAAAACACACCATCACAGGCTTCTAGAGCAGTGGAGACATTCTGTGGGGTGACAGATCACCTTTTTGGCCTTCTCGTCCAACATCAGTGTCTGATGGTAATGCTGTGGGAGATAATTCTTTCACCTGTTAATGTTGCTGTTAGTTTAAAATATCAATCAGTTAACAAGTCATTAACAAAGAGAATTAAAGTAGAATTAAAGAAGTTTACGCCACGCAGAGCTGGATGAAGTAAGTCAGGCTTTTATTGCAGCAATAAGAACCCAGGTGAGCCGGACTAGCAATGCTTTAGATCAGATCACAAGCAATGCCAAAATCAGACTACCTTCACAGTCAAAATCATGCTCCTTTTATACAGTTTCTGAGAGGGGGGATCTCCAGTCTCCTCCCCTGTACTTTCACCTCGTTTGACCGCATCAGAATTTTTATTCCATTTTAATCCAGTTTATATCAATTAATATTTCCATTATAATTACACCTCGTTATTTTTGACTCCTCCCTGCGCTTATCTGACTCCTCCTACGCTCATTATTTTCTATTATTTTTACACTTTTCGTATCTTTTTTATAAAAAATATAGGGTGGCACTTGTTTTCAAGGCTTTTTTCCTCGTTTTTCTTTGGTTTGTTCTTCATTTCTCAAGAGAGATGGGTAAGCATCTCCTTTGCATTATTCTACTTATTTGCTTTATTTTACCCATTTCAATGTTTCTCATGTATTTTGTTCTATTTTATAGCTAACCAAGACTTCTCCATTGATGACTTTATCCCTTTGGATGATTCCGACAGCCAAGGCAGTCCAGATCGTGTTCCTTCTGAGGACTACAACCCGACTAAACCTGTTATGGATCAGGCCTCCGTGAGTCCTGTCCGAGCTGATTCTGAGTTGTCTGGCTCTTTGATGCATTATCTACGTGACAAAGGGTTTACCTATGTTAAGAAAGGTGATTCCAAACCTGGTCTTTCTAAAAGACGGCGTTTGGATTTTGAGAGTCCTCACTGTTCTTTTCAGCCAGTGAGGCCAGAGTCTAGTACTCCAGCTCCATCTGTCAGAAAGCCTAGATGGTATGTAAGTATTGGTACCCAAACTGATTTTAAAGTGTCTGTTAGTACACAGACTAACGAGACAGCTACTGTTGGTACTCAAACAGATTTTCCTCAGGCTCCTGTTTCTCTGTTAAATCGTGGCTTTTCTGCTTTTATTCCTCTCACTGACCTTCCTCTTGGTGTTGTTTTAGGTCAAAGAAGGTTTGATATGTAAGTTTATTTTTGTTGATGCTTCACCCTAGCCGCTTATGTTTTTGTTTTATACGTTGGGCTTTTATACTCTGTATTTTTTATATTATTACCGTGTAGATACACATTTTTATTCTGTATCTACCCTTATTAAACTATATTATTCACAAGACTGGCTCTGTGTTTCAGATTTTTCCCTGCTCCTTGTTTGTTCGTACCAGCCTGTGCTCGTGGTGCCTTGCACATATGTTTTAGGGAAATTCCTGATCCTTTTAAGTTTGGTTTCGAGGACATAATTTATTACATAGGTTACTGTGCACCTCGCTAGCTTCTCTCATTGTCTGTTTTTTTCTATGACCTGGTCTTTTTTTCTATGTTTCTCTCATTACCTTAGTTTCTGTTTATCTGCATGGGCAGTTTTCAGGTATTTCCCAAGCCCCTGGTACCGCTGTTTCTGACTTGCTCCTGTCCTGTCTTTCTGCTATAATGGTATACTTACAGGCCTTTTATATTTCTGCCTGCACAAATATATATTAATTAAAACATGCTTACATGAATATAAGTTGATTAAAACATGCATACAGTACATATTTGATAAAAATGCGCTTCTGGAAGAATGGTCAAAAATTCTTATAAATAACCTCCAAAAAAAAAAAAGAGTTGAAACTGTTATAATGTTAGCTTCAAGGGGTGGAAAAAAAAATATTTCACACCAACAACTAATTTTCCTGGTTAAACAAACAAAAAATAGTACAAATAGAGAAACCAACATAAATAAATTAATTAAATAAATAATACTGAAGGTAAAAAGTTATTTTAACAAATATTTTATTAAAGTTATTCTCTAAGTTGTTCATTTTAGAAAATCATTCTAGCATAATTCTGGTTTTATTAAGTATTTTATTTTATTATGAATGTGAACGTATTGATTGTTTTTTCTATCTTTAAACACAAACTTATTTATATAGTAACTGAATTGAGCATAATTTTCTAAAATGTAGAAATTACAAATGCAATTTTTTTGGGACAATTAATTCAATACACTCACGCTGTAGCACTGTAACCTTTAGCACTTGTAATTCAGCTAAAAGATACAGATTGGCCAATCAACTGTCAATCAGGTAAAAGTGTGCAGGGCTTGTATACCTGAGGTAGTCAATGGTGTATTCACTAGTATTCTCACTGAGTATTCAAACTCATCCTATTTCATGTTTATTTCTCATGATGGAGCTATAAATAAATAAATAAATTAATTAATTAATAAAATAAATAAATAAACCATGACTCAGCTAGTTTATGCATTATTCAGCTGCTGCTATGAGAATCATCGCTCCGTCATCTGGCTGAATAACTGACGTGAGGTTAAGTCGTAGTCAGCAAATTGCCACCACAGGCTATGCGCAGAGATCCTCTTAAACCCTCCACAAGGCTTCATTTCCACTGGATTATACATAAATCGCTTCCTTTTTTAAGTAATTGAATCATAGGATTTAAAGGAAGCATTGAGTGGCAAATTTTACCCGAGTCGTACTTTAAATCTATTAACGATGACACAAAGGGGGACATGGAGCATTAAAAAAATAAAATAACACGCAGTTCGAGAAACCCAGTGCGTGCATTTACAGCAAATCAGAACGTGTGAGCGGTAATGTTAATCTTCACTCTTTTATTTATTAATATTTAATGATGCACAGTTAAAATTATTCTTTAACTCCACGCGCTTTTAAATCTGAGCTCTGAGAATGTTAAATAATCCAAAGCTTCACCGCTGCAGTGATGTAATGTTCTAGTGCTAATAGAGAATGATGATTATGTTACTGAAATGAACTTTTAAAAAAGTCATTGTGGGGTTTGGAGTGCGTTTTTGCTTGGAGGAGGACATATTGTGCAATAAAATCAGTCACAAGTGGAACATTCCTCAAGAACCTTGGTGTAAAACAGTTCCTGGAAAATTAGTCCACATCTCGTTTCCTTTTATAACTGCTAAAGATACGCTGGTCAATCTGAGTGAGACAGAGACAGCGAGCGTTAACTAATTAAAAAAATGGAGACTCTTAAAATTCTTGAAGACCACTAAGCACAATTATGACCAAATAACCACATATCATAATAATTAAATAAACATTGTATATTTTAATATTTCATTTACAAAATGGTTAACATGGTAAACCTAGACTGTAAATTTTGCTATAAGATTTTAACAATAAATCTCCATCCACTGGTCCACTGGCTCCTGTCCCTGTGGAACTTCAGGGGAGACATATCGAGGCGTTTCACTGTGGCCGTGAACCTTCAGCTATTTTTGCATAAGAACACAATCCATTTGCATATTTATTTGCATATTTATTTACTTTATTTTAGCTTAACAATTCATCTGTAACACAAAAAAGCTTCCATGACCTAAATGTCCTAAAATATTTGTTATTGTAATTGCAGCTAATTGCAGAAAATCGCTGTTGTGCTGATATTCCTTAAAACACACAATCACATGTGTGATATTGTTTTTATCCAATAGTTTTATAGAGATATTAAAATAATTAAGTTAGTATATGGTCACTATGTTCTATATATGATTTGCTTAATTTTGATCAATAACCAAATATAAGTTCAGAACTTAAGCTTTTATTTGTCAAATATACGTTACTGCACAGTGAAATTCTTTATTGCATATCCCAGTGTAACTGGGGTCAGAGTGAAAGGTCATACTTGATACAGAACCCCTGGAGCAGGTAAGTTTAAGAGCCTTTTTCAAGGTCAACCTGGTGGAGTTGGAGCTCAAACCACCAACTTTCCAATCTGTAACTTATGCCTTAGCCCTCTGAGCCACCACTGGGCCCTAGAAATAGTCACACTCATTCACAGCTCACTGGTTAGCTGGCTAACTCACAGTGGTTCATTAATTTTTCTTAAAATCATGAGCATAATTTAATCATAATAATTTAATAATCAGAAATCTAACTTCAGAAAGATGTAGCCTTAAGATTGTGGAAGTATTGATGTTTCTGCTTACAGTATGATGTCACTAACTCCGATGTAGTAATGGATGCTGTGAAAATGCGTTTAAAGTGCCACATATCTAAATTACTGGATCAGAACTAACTGTTGTATAGTAAGGAACCTTTAAACTGAAATCTTAAATAGATTTTTACACACTATATAATAATATATTAAATGAAAGTTCCTTTTCTTAAATGTGATTGGGAGCTGAATGATAAACAGGTAGTGTGTCAGCATGTGCTCTCTCTCGTTCCAGCTATTTGGGGGGATGATGTTTCCACTTTCATGAAACAAATACACAATGAAATGTCACACACACACACACACACACACACGCACCCACACACACACACACTTAAGCACCTCATGGACTCATGACATTTAAATGAGGGAGTCATGGCCTCGTTTTTTACAGACCACTAATGCCACATTCCACACACTTGCACACACTTATCAACTAAACACACACTGGTCCAGGACCACATAGGGGCATTTAAGAGGTCCTTTCACAAGTTATTAAAAATGTATCATCAATGGAAAAAATTCTTTTCCTGTGGGAAATAAAAAAACATTTTTTCCCAATTTTTATTTATTAAAATTATTTTTGAGCTGGGCCTAAAGACTTATGGTTGCACGTTATACCAGGCATTCTGTGCTATAGATATAAGATATAACAATCCACTTTATAGCATAGAATAAGGAGCCTGGGAATCCAGGAGAACATCCACATAAAACCCCTGTTTCCTTTCAAAGGCTACACTCAATGCTGAGTGAAAACGCTATGGGAACATCTTGTCATGTTGCCGTTTGTGAAGCATGTGTGTATCAAACACGCCAAATTTTGGCTTATATAACCTCGGTCGGGTGACATCATCTGATGAGACGCACCTGCAGGTTATAAATAGGAGTGAGCCGGAAACATTCCTTAGATTCTTTGTCTTCACCGACATTGTGCGCGTGTGCGTGTCAGCATAAAATACATTTAAAAGCAGATAAAAGCATAAAACTCACCAGAGTTTACAGCTAGATGTCCCCCTCCTTGTGAAAATTTCCTTTCGGAGAACGATTCACGTATTCTCTGCTTTGAATGTTTGGGTGATAGCCACGCATCTCGAAGGACTTAGAGGAGCGTGTGAGCACTGTGATGATCTTCCAATGAAGGTGCTTTGCCCGCGCCTTGCGTTCTTTAAGGAACCACGAGCCGCGCTGCACTCTTGGGGATCACAAGTTGATCTGGCCGAAGCACGAGAGACGGAGCCCCTCCTTTCTCTCGCCCTCTCCCCCGATCACAAAGTCTCTCCTTCCACTTCATGAGCGCACTTCGGTGCTTCTCGTGGGTGTACGGAAGAGATTCGTTCTCCTGCTTCTGTAGAAATGGAAGTAGCTACCTCAGATTGCTCCTCTAAAGATGATAGAGAGTATGAGGAGTTGCTTGAAGTTATAACACATGCAGTCGTACGACTGCACATTGATTGGCTACAGGAGCAAGCTCACTCCCCTTTTTTAATGACCTCTATAACAAATTATCTCGTTCTTGGAATAAACCTTTCTCATCCCGTAATTTTGTACCATCAACTTCATTCTATTTGAACATCGTTGATGCAAATGCACGAGGTTATGTGGTGATGCCCCAGATAGAAGAGACGCTTGCGGGCTATCTCTCTCCTGGAACATCATCCTCATTAAAGAAGCCAAACCTTCCCTTTGAACTGTGTAGAACTTCTTCTACCCTTGTAGGTCAGGCCGGCGCTTCCTTGCACACCATGGCAGTTTTGCAGGCGTACCAGGCTGATCTGCTGAATGATTTGAGCACGAGCGGCACTGTGAATCAGGAAGCATTCACAGAATTATGCCGGGCTACTGATTTGTCCCTACGCGCGACTAAACAAACAGCCCGTGCTATCGGCTGTTTTATGGCCTCTTTGGTGTCCGCTGTGAGACACCTATGGCTCAATCTGACAGACATCAAGGATAAGAATTGCACATTCCTCCTTGATGCCCCTGTCTCACCCTCTGGCCTATTTGGTGACGCTGTTAATTCCATCGCCACCAGGTTTCGAGAGGCTAGGCTGTATGAACAGGCTTTTGGGAAATTTCTCCCACGTCGTGCTCAAGAGTTGAGGCCGTCGGCCACCCAGATCAGATTCTCACCAGGCAAGAGGCGCAGAAGGAGAGCATTAGTAGCCTGGGGGACTGGGGTAAGGCTCGCCGCCCTTCACAGGCCACCTCTAAAAGATCAGATCGCCGCCTTCTTTTCAAAGAAGAAGTCCTAAAGGCTTATGCACCCAGGACCGTGGGGGTGACCCGGGGAGGGACATGTAACGTTCTTTTCCATAAGAGCATGCCCTCCCGGGCACCCTCAGGGGATCGGTGTTTAGTTTCCGCCGCCTTTGGTGTTTCGGACAACACCAATCTTCAATGACAAGTTAGTCCTTCGGTCATATCCTGCAATATTCCAGGATGCCGAACCACTAACACCTCGCCCCCCATAACTCTCAACCACGCAGCCAAGTACTAAAACTCGTACCCCTTTCGAAGAAGCTGGCAACGTGGAAGCTACTGCCAGGCATATCTTCCTGGGTGTTATGGACT
This sequence comes from Clarias gariepinus, assembly GCF_024256425.1. NCBI lineage: Eukaryota > Metazoa > Chordata > Actinopteri > Siluriformes > Clariidae > Clarias > Clarias gariepinus. The sequence goes on from NC_071112.1 coordinate 27,517,174, forward strand.
GTAGATAAAGGCTACAGGATTCGCGGGGTGTACCGCTATCTAAAATAAATAAATATAGCTTCAAATTGTTGACTGTCAAAGTGATTGCTCTCAAATCCTACCAAGAGATTGATTTGTGACAATCGATTGAAGGACGCTTACTTTCATATAGAAATATTGCCACAACACAGGAGGTTCCTGAGGTTCGCTTTCGGGGGTGAAGCTTTCCAGTATCGGGTCCTTCCATTTGGTCTAGCTCTCTCACCTGCACATATATAAAATGCATGGATGTAGTTCTGCCTCTTACGACTCCGGGGCATCTGTATTTTAATTACATAGACGACTGGCTGGCCCAGTCTTAGTAGCTAGCGCTTCGACATCAGCATGTCCTAGCTCATCTTTGTTTCTAGGATTGAAACATAAAAGTCGAATCCATTCTCAACACCCTTAAGGAAATCAAGCTAGACCAGGAAGTGACCATCACTTTCAGAGATCTTAGCTTTCATGGCAGCTGTATCCACGGTGACACCTTTGGGCCTTCTGCACATGAGAGCATTTCAGTTGTGGCTAAGACAGTGGATTTCACTCTAGGGCCAATCCCCAATAAGCATTACGCGCCAGGTGCTTCGTACCCTTCCTATGTGGTTCAGACCCCGGTTTTCCGACTCTGGGTCCCACTCTTAGTTCGTCCTGTTATTGCAGATGCTAACGACAGACACTTCCCTCATGGGCTGGGGTGCGGTCTTAGATGACCATCCAGCCCAAGGGAGCTGAAGAGGCCTTCTTCTTGCGCGGCACATCAATTGTCTCGAAATGTGGGCTCTATTTCTGGCCCCAAAGCACTTCCTCCAGCAGTTGAGAGGCTACCATGTCCTAGTGCGGGTGGAGAACACTATGACATTCTCATATATTAATCGCCAGGGCGGACTGTGCTCCCGCCCTAGTTAGCTAGCGCACCAGGTTCCTCCCCCTCAGATTTACATCCCAGGGCATATGAATGTGGGAGCAGTTGTACTGTCCAGTCAATCTCTGACACACAGGGAATGGAAACCCCACCCCGAAGTAGTCAGTCAATCTGGAGAGATTTCATATAGCAGAGGTGAACCTCTTTGACGCGTAAGATCAGCAAGTGTTCCCTTTGCTACTCTCTGACTCTTCCAGCCCCCCTGGGTCTGGACACCTTGGCCCGTACGTGGCCCAGGTTACGCCTTTATGCGTTTCTCTTGATAGCTCTGCTCCCGGAAGTCTTGGCATTCAGGCGCAGGGGACGATATTTCATCCCCGGCCCAAGTTTTGGAACCTTCACGTTCGGTTCCTGAATGGGACCAATTAAGTCAAGCTGATCTTCCAGCCAGCGTAATTAAGACTATTCTAAATGCTAGGGCTCCCTCCCCTAGAAGAGTTTATACCCTCAAAAGGAATGTATTTAAAAGTTGGTGCATGACGAAGCAGATAGACCCAGTCCACTGCCGAATTGTTTCAGTGCTGGAGCTTCTGTAGGAAAAGTTGTCCTCGGGCTTGTGCCCTAGTACTCTCAAGATGTACGTAACTGCTATTTCAGCCTGCCACGTCCTGATCGATGGGGTTACTGTGGGAAAACACCCTTTTAGTTACCCATTCCATTCATGGAGCTAAACGGTTGAGGCCACCCACTAGAGCCATGGTCCCATTAATTCAAAGGTCCGATTAATTCAATTAAATTAAATTTTATTTGTATAGCGCTTTTAGCAATTGTCATTGTCGCAAAGCAGCTTTAGACAATCAAAAGAATTATTTAAGTTTGTATGAAATGTGAATGTGTATGAATCAACATGGTCAGTTTGTCCCTGGGGAGCAAGCCGAGGGCGACAGTGGCAAGGAAAAACTCCCTAAGATGGTAATAGGAAGAAACCTTGAGAGGAACCAGACTCAACAGGGAACCCATCCTCATTTGGGTGAAACAGAAAGCAGGAAATGATCTGCATTTATGCATTGTGTAAGGTGGTAGGCCGTTCAGCTATCATAGTTGATGTTAATTGATGTAAATATGGAGTCCAGGTAGTTATTGAAGACCCAGGTAGACTTGTAGGAAGATCCAGTCCTGAACTATTGAACTGTCAAGTCCCCAGAGAACACCAGTCGACGCCAGAACCATTTTCTAGGTAGAGAGAATCATTCCCAGACACCAGACGCATCCCAAAGAGACACACGGGGCATTCATGTGACGAGATCTCCAACCAGAAGCAGGGCACCAGGATGAGTCAGACAGGTCCGGAGGGCAGAGGTAGTCTGGATCACTGGCAGCTCAGGAACGACATGTGTAGCTCGACAGAGAGAGAGAGAAAGAGTGAAAGGGGAAGACAGGGGGAGAGAGAAAAGAGAAAGAGGGGGAGAAAGAGAAGAAGAGGAAAGATGGCAGTTAGGTATGGTCACAGTCACACAATGTCTAATGTAAATGTATATTAACTGTATAGTGCAAGCAGAGACTCCGGCAGGACTAACTATGACAGCATAACTAAAAGGGAGAACCGGAAGGAAACACAAACATGAGGGCTTCCTGAGATGTAAAGCAAACAAGCACCTCACCATCAACAAACCTGAGTGATCAATGAGAGTAAGGAAGACAGCATCTAAACATACCAGTTCACCATAATACTCTACGTCCATGAGTCCCTCAGATCTGCTCCTTTACCTAAGGCAAATCTATTTATAAAAATGCTTGGCTAAATAAATAGGTTTTTAGCCTAGACCCAAACACTGAGACTGTGTTTGAGTCCCAAAGACTGTTTGGAAGTCTATTCCATAATTTTGGGGCTTTGTAAGAAAAAGCTCTGCCCCCAGCTGTATTTTTCATAATACGTGGTACTGACAAGCAGCCTGCATCCTTTGATCAATTTCTTATGTCCTGCACACATTGCTCAACTTTAGTAAGCTGTTTTTTCTCATCAGGTTTTGCTGAGACATATAACTGTGTCGTCAGTGTAACAATGAAAACTAATACCATGCTTACGGATTATGTTGCCCAGAGGAAGCATGTAAAGGGAAAAAAGCAGTGGACCTAAAACTGAACCCTGCGGAACGCCAAACTCCACTAGAGAACATGCAGAATAATCACCATTTAAGTCTACATACTGATAACGATCGATCAAATAGGATCTGAGCCAGGAGAGGGCTGTACCCTTAATTTCTACTACATTTTCTAATCTGTAAAGAATACTATGATCAATGGTGTCAAAAGCTGCACTGAGGTCGAGTAATACAAGCATAGTTACACAACCCTGATCAGAGGCCAATAGGAGGTCATTTACTACTTTAACGAGTGCTGTCTTTGTGCTGTGATGAGTCCAAAATCCTGACTGATACAGTTCATGTATGCCATTTCTATGTAGATTTAAGCATAGCTGCTCCGCTCATCTTTTTCAGAATCTTAGAGATAAATGGAAGGTTTGATATTGGCCTGTAATTGTACAGCTGACAGGGGTCAAGGTCAGGTTTCTTAATTATTGGTTAGATAACTGCTAATTTTAAAGATTTTGGAACATAACCAATGCTGAGTGAGAAATTATTTATTCTCAACAGGGGTTCTGTTATTGCTGGTACTATCTGTTTTAAAAAATGTGTCGGTATCGGATCTAATATACAGGTTGATGAATTTGCAGAAGAGATGAGTGAAATTAGTTCATTCTCTTTAAAGGGAAGTAAAGTATTCGAGGTTCCGGTCTGACATGGCTAGATTAACATCTGCATCAATTACATTGTTCGGTTTCAAAGCCTCAATTTTATGCCCAATATTTACAATTTTATTATTAAAAAAGTTCATTAAGTCCTCACTATTGCATGATGGTGTTGTGGAGATTTCTGCAGTAGTTGTGTTTCTGGTTAATTTGGCTATGGTATTAAATAAAAATCTAGGATTATTTTTGTTATTTTCTATAAGAATGGAGAGATATGTTGATCTAGCTACACTAAGAGCTTTTCTATAGTTCAGGATGCTCTCCTTCCATGCTATTTGAAATACTAACAATTTAGTTTGACGCCATTTACGTTCTAATTTCCGAGTGGTCTGTTTAAAAATGCGCGTGTGATCGTTATACCAGGGAGCAAGTTTCTTATCTCTAATAATTTTTCTTTTAACTGGAGCTACATTATCCAAGGTATAACGAAATGTCAACTCTAAATATTCAGTCGCCTGATCGAGTTTTGTGGGGTCAGACGGTGATCTAATCGAAGTTGGGAACTCTGGGAAATTACTGATAAAACTCTGTGTGGTAGTTAATGTGAATGTACGTTTAATACGGTAGCGCGGCGCTGTGCGTACATTATTACTATGACACACTTGAATTGAGACAAGATAGTGATCTGATATAACTTCAGATAGTGGAAATGTGAATAAATTTCTTATACTTAATCCGAATAATATTATTAAATCTAAAGTGTGACCTGCTTTATGAGTGGGTCCTACTACACACTGATTTACTCCTACTGAGTCCAGTATGGACATAAACGCCATTCTTAGAGGGTCTTCTGGATTCTCAAAATGAATATTAAAATCTCCAGCAATTAACACTTTGTCTAGAGAAAAGACTAGGTTTGAGAGGAAATTTGCAAATTCACTAAGAAATTCAGAGTACGGCCCTGGAGGTCTGTAAATGACATTTAGTGGAATCGACTAAGCTGACTTAATATACTTAAATACACTTATGTTACTATAAAGAATTTTAAATTAATTTAATTTGTGTCCGTGTTTTTGTACAATAGTCAAATTATCATTGTGAATAACTGCGACGCCTCCTCCTCTACCAGTTAACCGAGGCTGGTGTATGTGGCTGTATGCAGGAGGACTGGCTTCATTTATTGCTACATACTCGTCCTGTTTAATCCAGGTTTTAGTTAAACAGAGTATATCAAACTCCTGATCTGTGATAATTTCATTAACAATAACTGCTTTAGATGCGAGAGATCTTATATTTAATAGTCCAAGCTTCAGATCAGAGGTGCCGGCTGTGCATTCAGTGTGATCCAAGTTTGTTGTCTTTATGTTAATAAAGTTATTAAAACAGACTTTCTTAGTCTTTCTACATTTTTGCTTAGCTCGGGGAACAGACACAGTCTCAATATGATGAACCCTGAGTGACGACTCTATGCCACTAGCAGACAGTTGGTTTAGCCTGTCTGTCTGCTCCCTGGCCTGGGCTCTGGATTGTCACCGATTAACTACAGTAGGCCTATTTTGAGACTATGAGCTATACTACAAGAAATAAGAGCAGCACCTTCCCAAGTGGGATGGACAAAGTCCCGCCCTAACAGGCCAGTTTTGCCCTCAAGATCTTCCAATTGTCTATGAAGCCCACGAAGATCTGTCAGTCTCCCCATCCTGCTTAGACTTTGCCCCTGGGCTAGTCAGGGCCATTTTGCATCCTCACTGAACTATCTTCCGAAAGTTCCATTCTCAACATGCACCCTATTGTTTTGAAGCCTTCTGTCCTCTGCCTTTTACAGCTTAAGAGCAGGAGAGACTTCACTTACTGTGTCCAGTACGTGATCTTCAGATTTACGTCTACTGCATCAGCCAGTGACGTAAGTCAGAGCAGCTTTTACACGTTTTGGGGCCTCAACCGGGGGGTGGCCGCCACTACACTGAGTGAGAGATGCTATTGCCCTCTCCTGTAAGGCACGTGGGCTCACTTCGCCTCTAGGAATTAGGGCTCATTTAACTAGGGGGATCGCCTCATCTATTGCATTAGCAAGAGGTATTCCCCTGCGACAAGTGTGTGCGAAGCAGGTAGACCCAGTCCACTGCCGAATTGTTTCAGTGCTGGAGTTTCTGCAGGAAAAGTTGTCCTCGGGCTTGTGCCCTAGTACTCTCAGGACGTACGTAACTGCATCCTCACTGAACTATCTTTTGAAAGTTCCATTCTCAACATGCACCCTATTGTTTTTAAAGCCTTGTGTCCTCCCTCTTTACAGCTTCGGAGCAGGAGAGACTTTACTAGACTTAAGTGGAGCCTTTGAAAGGAAACATCTCAGGTTACTTTGCTGTATCCCTGTTCCCTAAAAAGGTGGAAACGAGATGCTGCGCCCCAATGCCGCACTGCCTACGTGACCGGACGTCCGTTCAGACAAATCAATCTGAGGAATGTTTCCGGCTCACTTCTATTTATAACCTGCAGGTGCGTCTCATCAGATGACGTCACCTGACCGAGGTTATATAAGCCAAAATTTGGCGTGTTTGATACACACATGCTTCACAACCGGCAACATGAAAAGATGTTCCCATAGCGTTTTCACCCAGCATCTCGTTCCAGCCTTTTCAGGGAACAGGGTTACAGCAAAGTAACCCGAGACGTTTCTTCAGAACTCATAGAAGCCTGTCAAGGGGGTTTAGTAATCAGGTCCTGGTAGAACCATCACAATCAGATCCTGAAACAGCAGATCCACTGAGGAGATTTTAGTTTGCTTTGAAACTTCAATATGTTTGTCTTGGAAGTCTCAACTGATGTTTTTAACCGATGGTTAAGTTAAAAAATTTTTGTCGTGCTTTGAAACGATGCACCATGTCCATAAAAACCTTGTTGAGGTACAGTATAAGTTAATGTTGTCTTTGCTTTGAGTCTTTTTCACTTTCCTGGTAAAGTATCACCTGTTTTTTTAGTGTGTCTTTGGGGTATTTAATATTCCACCAAATGTATCAGCTCAATAACACACCAATGGATTACTATTGAAATAAATCAAATGCTTTAGGAAGCATTTTTGCTTTTCAATGAAAAAGTGAGTGCTCCAGTTTTACATTTATAAACAAGAATTATTTAACTATTTAACTGTCTATCTTAAAATTCTGACATTTACTTCTTCATTTCTGAAAATATATTAATATAAGTTCTTACTTATAAACAAACCTGCACCTAATTTCCTGTGAAATCTGACACACAGTTATGGAATAACACATTGTTTATCCCGGCGTCTGTGTGCTGCATGTCGTCCTGATGAAGAGGCGTCATTAAACCTGATTGTGTGGTTATGCTGCTGAGGAACCCAGACGTGTCTGTGTTTCCTCATCTTATCTTTCCAGCCCAGACTTTTCTTCTTTCAGATGTGTAAAAAAAAAAAATCTATGAAAGTTCATAAAACTGATTTGATTTGAGCGTCCTAGTGTTTGAGGAAGAGAAGAAGCGGAGTTCAGGTGCTCTATTGGAAAAACGCTCGGTAATTGAATTTTAATAGATTGTTAAAAGAAGGTCATTAATCATGTGGAACTGCAGACGAATATTATTTAGAATGAACATGGCAAAGTGTAAAGGCACGACGTTAAAAGCCATTAATCTTACCCACAATGCACCAGGTTCAATGAGCCAACAGAGGTCTCGCTGTCGTAATCATTCCTCCCTAATGTGTTTTTTTCCCCCACTAATGACGACTCTTGATGAAATACAACATTTCAGCGCTTTTTAGTTTTCTACATATACTGTACACTTTTACAAGCCACTTACAGAGTTTCTGTCCTGTTCTCTATCTACTGCTCTATTGTACACAAGTGTGAATGCTGAAAATCAGTTCATAAATATCCATGTAAAATCTGATGTGTCACTTTACCTTTACGTTTGGGCTTTCTTTAAAATAAGATTTAATAAAGGTGATGTTTAACCCTGTTTTTAAGATGCAACACAGAGATTATCTTTTTTCTGTGCACATTAAAAAAAAAAGATCTGTATTACTTGACATGCATAGTTTTACATGTACAGTGGAGTCTTGGATTATGAGCATAATTTGTTCTGCAAGTGGGCTCGTATTCCAAAACACTTGTAAACAACATTTAATTTTCCCATACGAAATAATAGAAACTCAAATTATTTGTTCCACGGCCCCAAAAAACAAATACATAAAGATAATAAATACAAAATATAAAGTAAAAATAAAACAAATTAACCTGCGCTTTACCTTTAAAAAAGTAAAAATTTATCCTGAAAGATAAGTGTTTCTGTTTATGCGCGCAGGCGGAAAAATTAGCAAAGAACATCGCTAATCACACTCGCATGAGTGCATACTAATGGAAAAAAAACAAAAAATACAAATAAACTTGTAGACTTTACCTTGAAAAGAATTGTGCCAGAGCAGTTTCTGTGTAGGGCAGAAAGTGTGTGTCTGTATGTGTGTGTGTGTGTGTGTGTGTGTGTGTGAAGGAGCACGGTGTCAAATTACACGTGCGCTAAGACCCAATAAGGGAGACGATTTTGCCGCAGCACAAAAGATAGAAAACCATTGGCTCAGTTGTGATCACGTGAGGCTCAGCATCAAAACAAGAAGCGCATGAGTGATACATGATACTCGGTACTCGTAAACCAAGACTTGCTTGTTTTTCAAGTCAAAATTTATTAAAAATCTTTGCTCGTGTTACTCGCAATCCAAGGTTCCACTGTATTTGATTGTGAAAGAGAAGAGTTTAATTTTCTATACACTTTCAAAATATTTTGTATAAAAAAAGAAACAAAATGGTTAAACATTTATATTTAAATGTGTTTAGTTATTCAAAAAATATTCAATTGATTGACTGATCAATTTTATTTTTATGTTGATATTACTTGTTTTTTTCTGTAATTATATTATTGGCTTTTTTTTATATTTGTATTTTTATTTTAATAATAATTAGCAATACTCACACACTATTCAGCCAAAAAAGTTACCACATAGATTTAACAAAGAAAATAGACAATAGCCTTCTATTGAATAATAGTAAGTCAGTGTGTGGGTAAATGAAAGAAGAGTTTTGTCTATACAGTGTTCACAACTTGCTCTTTCAATGATATTTGTTTCATACATGTGAGAACCTGGAACCAAATCATTAAAAACATGCGAAACTTTCACAATACTGAAATTTTACCTGTACCATAAGTGAAACTAAAATGTTGAGTAAAAGAGATGTTATAAAGAGTTCTCTCACTCACTTACTCATCATCTATAATGCTTAATACTGTATATAGGGTTATAGGGGGCCTGGACCCTAACCCACACAGGGCAGGGTGTACTGTACCTTGAACAGGTGCCAATCTATCACAGAGCACACATTTAACCCAATTAACCTAAACTGCATGTCTTGGACTGTGGGAGAAAACCGGAGTACCCAGAGATAACTCAACAAGCACAGGGAGAACAAGCAAACTCCATGCACACAGAAGTGGATGGCTTTTTTTTATCACTCTATTTTCATGCAAAACCCAGGAACCTACATTAGACTACATTACAGGTGGTCAAATGTTCTTCTTGTTATTTATTTCTCAATTCTTTTTAAATATTTTAGAAATAATTAATCATGCAAAACAAATATTGTACTGAAGGTAATCTGGTGTTCATTAAAAATTGTGGACACACCTTCTGGTTTCCTGATTAATTTTTTTTTTTACATTTGCAGAATTCCAAAATTTGCAATAAATCCCTCTGAACAGATGCTGAGATGTCTCTGCTACTTATACACTGTAAAGTCTGATTTGCTGTTTGGTAATTAGTGATATGGTAACTCTAAATAAACTTTTCCTTAACGGCAGATGTAAGTTTTGGTTTTGGCTTTCCTGGGATGGCATTAACAAGACCCAGTTTTATCAAGGTTTTTAATGGGTTTTGCAAATGCATTTGCAAAATACTGTTTTTGCAAGAACTGTTTCAGAACAGCTGACCTTTATGTCATAAAATAACATCTCACTGTTGTGGTTGTTGGTATTACCTAATTATCCAATTCCATTTGTGAAAGTAAATTACTAAACAAATAACAATGAGGAATAATGACACGTGTGTCCAAATATTCCTTAGGTCTATATTGAGTGAACACATTGTGTTGCGTGAACACATTCAAAAAACTATTTGAGAAGACTTTAGCTTTGTGAAATGTGCATTATCTTTTAATTACAAAGAGATAAACATGGCCTATGGAAACATGGAAAATGTTGACCCTAACATCTGAATGTAAAAGTACTGTAGAAATTAAGACTCATCAGACCATGCAGATGCATTTTTCCTTTACATTTTTCCAGCAATTGTCCAATTTTGGTTAGCCCATGTAATGCATTTAGAGATGTTTTTTAGCATACCTTGGTTGTAACAAGATGTTTTTTTTTTAATGTACTGTTGCCTTTCTTATCCTAATCCTGCTTGGCCATTTCCCTCTGACGCTTTGGCATCAACAAGGCAATTTTGCCTAGAATACAGAAGTGGTACTAGGACCATATGAAGCTGGAAGCAATCTTTTTGATCTTTATTGATGTGATTATAGATTCAAGTTTGTTCTTTAGAATTCATGTAGATAATATTACCAGGATAGCATTCTTTCATCTCAGAAATATTGCCAAGATAAATAATATATTGTCACTAAACGATGCAGAAAAACTAGTTTATTCTTTACTTTCATCTCTTTAATATCCCACCAAAAATCTTACTTTTGCGTAGATTGCTGGTTTGATTCCTGGGTGATGCGGTTCAGAGGAAACACTTAATAGTCTTCGGCTCTCCCGACTGAGTGGTAGTAGTAGCCTTAATGCGGGAGCCCCTTAGTGACGGGGAGGATTTGGGCACAAATTTGAGATAAAATCTGAAAAAAAAAAAATATATAAAAAAAAAATCTTACTTTTGACCTATTAAGAATTAAATGGTTTCGCGCCACAGTACCTAAGGAAACTGCTAGTGTCTTCCGTTCCTTCACGCTTACTTCAATCAAAGGATGCAGGCTGCTTGTCTGACCCACAGATTACGAAAACTACAGCAGGGGCAGAGTTTTTCTTACAAAGCTTCTCTTCTCTTCTATTTTCTTCTTTTACTCTTTCTCTTCATCTCTGTTTATGTTAAGATACACATGTTGCTTCTGAGCTGACAGTGATCCAAACCCTTGTGATCCAAACCCATGTTTGCTTGTGGTGACTGGGGATGGTTCCACTTTACCAGGCGACAGATGCAAACAGCCGTTCTCTAACAACTTGTGAGTGCAGTCAGTCCATAGTCAGGAATGGAATTTCCTACACTCTACCTGAGCCTCTAATAACAAACTGGACTCCATATTACCTGAAAGACTGGAGGATCTGAGAAATTGTGGTGTGGTATGGGGTGTGATTAGAGCTAAGAGGTAATTGGGTGCTGGGCAAGCATCAGTGTTTGAAATTGATGCAGGCAGGTACAGGAAGCCAGTTCAGGGAGCAGAGTAGTGCTGTGGAGTGGGAGAACTTAGGAAGGTTAAGGATGAGACATGCAAGTAGAAATGGTGGAAAGAGGCAGACCTGCCAGGAGTGAGTCGCAAGAGGCCAGTCTTGAAATAACAAGGAAATAAACACGCACCTAATTAGCCTGTGTAGAAAGAAATGGATGAGTTCTTCTGATGTTGAAAAAAAGAAATCGACAAGAGCAACTAAGGTTAGCAATGTGAGGAAAAAATGACAGTTGATTGTCCAGAGTTACCCCAAATTTTCAAGCAGTGGCTAAAGGAGTGATTTGACTGTTATCCAGGGAAATCACAAGGTCTTGACCTGGGGATAAATCACCAGGGATGAATAGCTGTTTGGTTTTCATGAGATTAAGCTTCAGTTGATAAGCTGCCATCCAGGATGAGATGTCTGCCAGACATGCAGTGATCTGGGTGGAAACCTTGGTGTCTAAGGAAGGAAAGAAGAGGATAAGTTGCGTGTCATTTGCATGTCTCTTGGTAAGGTTATATGGTTGTATAATGCGATGATATGACCTTACCAAGAGACTGGGTATAGAGGGAGAACAGAAGAGGACTGAGTTCTAAGTTTAGAGTTTTTGTTTTCTTCCTCCTTCTGGTTTCCCACACTTAAGGCCACATCCCAAATAATTAATAATCTTCTGCAATAATCTTTTCAGAATTTCTTTAATGATGGAACACCTCAACAATAGCAGATGAAGAAGAAGAAGAAGAATCTTCATCTCTTCATCTAGTGTTTTTTTCGTATTTGGAAGCTATTTAATATTTTAATTTAATTGAGTTTGCTCAGTGTATTCTTTAAAAAGATTTCATCTAATTCATCTTTTGGTTTGTTTTCAACTTTTGCCATTTAGATAATTGAGCTATATTTCATTTCAATCATTTAATTATAAGATGTTTTTAATGTAGTTGACCTACAGTAAATTTTGTATGATTTCTTTCTCTTTGACCTTTTCACATTTGATCCATTTTGGCATTCCAACCTAGTAGGGTTTATATTTTCCTTGTTTGGTTTTAATCTTTTGATACATTGGTATTTCGACACATCTTTTAACCATTGTTTTTATTTATGTATTCTTTGTGCTAGGCACATATTTATTGAATATATTTGTAAATATATATTTGGTGTCGGTCAATCATATTTGACCAATCATTATTAGTATGTAGACTTACATACTTACATACTTACATTATTATTATTCTGCATGCTCTCTAGTAGAGTTTGGTGTTCCACAAGGTTCAGTTTTAGGCCCACTGCTTTTTCCCCTATACAAGCTTCCTCTAGGCAGCATAATCCGTAAACATGGTATTAGGTTTCATTGTTATGCTGATGACACACAGTTATATGTCTTAGCAAAACCAGATGAGAAAAACCAGCTTACTAAAGTTGAGCAATGTGTGCAGGACATAAGAGATTGGATGCTAGTTAACTTTCTTCTGCTTAATCCTGATAAGACAGAAGTTCTAGTCATAGGACCGCATTCAGCTACTGTAAAAGGAAAATTTTAGATCACACTGTAACTTTAGATGGCCTTTCTGTTCCATTGGGTCCAACAGTAAAAGATCTCGGTGTGATTATAGATTCCAGCCTTTCATTTAAAGCACATGTAGATAATATTACCAGGATAGCATTTTTTCACATCAGAAATATTGCCAAGATAAGAAATATACTGTCGCTAAACAATGCAGAAAAACTAGTTTATGCTTTTATCACCTCTAGGTTGGACTATTGTAATGCTTACTGTCTGGTTGTTCAACTAGATGCATAAACAAGCTTTAGCTGGTCCAGAATGCAGCAGCAAGAGTCCTTACTAAAACCAGATGATAGAAGCACATCACACCTACCTTATCTTGACTTCATTGGCTCCCTGTGACCTTTCGCATTGATTTTAAAATACTCTTGACATTTAAAGTATAAAATGGTCTCATTTGGTCTGGGGATGGCTTCACTCTACCATAAAGACGGTTCTGGCCTCGACTTGTGTTGACAACTGTTTCTCTGAGGACTTGACTTGACTAAGGTTGCTCGATAGTTTAAGGCTGCAATCCTAGTCTTATATTAGTCTTCAATAACTACCTGGACTCCATATTAACATCAACTGTTATAGCTGAACTGCCTGCCACCTAACACACTGTATAAATGCAGATCAATTCCTGCTTTCTGTTTCACCTAAATGAGGATGGGTTCCCTGTTGAGTCTGGTTCCTCTCAAGGTTTCTTCCTATTACCATCTCAGGTAGTTTTTCCTTGCCACTATCGCCCGCGGCTTGATCACCAGGGACGATCTGCTCATCTTGATTCATGCACACTTACATTCCATACAGACTTAAATACCTCTTTTGATTGTGTAAAGCTGCTTTGCGACAATGACAAATGTTAAACGTGTCATACAAATAAAATTGAATAAAATTGAATTAAAGCAATAAAGCAAAATATATTTTTGTCCCTACAAAGTTGAAAACCAGAGGAATCTTGATCAGCTTTTGAGTAACCGTATGTCCTACTCACATATTCATTTTTACAGCGCTGGCATTTTTCGAGGCCAAAGCCAGCTTCCTCCGCAGCAGTTTGCTGGAAATCCTTCAGACTCTCCTCTGTGGATGAGATGGGTGACTGGCTTGGCGAGCGTACAGTAAACACAGTAAATGCCATGTCAAGGTTTTTCAGTCGATAATGGAGAGCAGCTGCAGAGCTGCAGGGTCTCTGGATGGAGAAGTGCTCATCATGGGAGGTAAACACTTGCTTTTTGGCAGTCTTGTTATTACAGCATGGTTTGGGAAGTCATATGAAAGAAGTGAAATGATGCCAAAAAACAAGTGAATGAAAATTAATTTCCAAAATAAAATCAGTCTCTGACTTTCCTCATTATAAACATGGTGAAATATTTTCTTAGAAATAACATGGCATGCAGAATCACTTGTACATAATTATATTTTTTATCATTGAATTTTTTAGTATAACATTTAAATTTATAAAAAAGAAAATATATGCATTACCTAAAGTTAAAATCTAAATGTATAAAAAAAAATATATATGGAAAAATTTTGGGTGTGTGCTTTGAAATAAATGTTTTTTATCATTAACATTTTATTATTAACACTTTAAAAATTATAGACTGCCCCCTCAATATCTGTCTCATTTTATAAATCTTTTTATACTCCTTCAGAACATCAACTGAAAAAAAAATCTATTTTGTTAATTCTCATCATCTGTGTTAATTATAGTTTTATAGCATTAAAGTTTAATAGTTTTAATTCTTTTTCTTCTTCTTCTTTATCTTTCGGCTGTTCCCTTTCAGCGGTCGCCACAGCGAATCATCTGCCTCCATCTAACCCTATCCTCTGCATCCTCTTCTCTCACACCAACTAACATCATGTCCTCTCTCAATGCATCCATAAATCACCTCTTTGGTCTTCCTCTAGACCTTCTGCCTGCCATATTCACAATCTCTCCTTTGAACATGTCCAAACCACCTCAATCTGGCCTCTCTGACTTTATCTCCAAAACATCTAACATTGGTTGTCCCTCTGATGAACTCATTATTGATCCTATCCATCCATCACTCCCAAAGAGAACCTCAACATCTTCAGCTCTGCTACCTATACAGTAGCTCTGCCTCATGTCTTTTATTCAGTGCCACTGTCTCTAAGCCGTAGAGCATTGCTGGTCTTATCACTGTCCTGTACACCTTTCCTTTCGTTTTCGCTGATACTCTTTTATCGCACAACACACCTGAAACTTTTCTGCACCCATTCCAACCTGCCTGTCCCTGCCTCTTCACCTCCTTTGAACATTCTCCATTGCTCTGAACCGTTGACGCTAAGTACTTAAAATCATGCACCTTTTTCACCTCTGCTCCCTGTAGCCTCACCATTCCTCTTAGGTCCCTTTCATTTACACACATGTATTCCATCTTGCTGCGGCTAACCTTCATTCCTCTGCTTTTCAGAGCATACCTCCATCTCTCCAAATTTTCCTCCACCTGTTCCCTGCTCTCGCTACAAAGCACAATGTCATTTGCAAACATCATAGTCCATGGAGACTCCTGTCTTACCTCATTTGTCATCCTGTCCATCATCAGAGCAAACAAAAAGGGGCTTAGAGCCGATTCTTGATGCAGACCCACCTCCACCTTGAACACCACAGCTCCTCTCTCGGCACCCTGTCGTAGGCTTTCTCTAGATCTACAAAGACACAGTGCACTCTATACTTCTCCACCAGCATCCTCAAAGCAAATACTGCATCTGATGTACTCTTTCTTGGCATAAAACCATATTGCTGCTCACAAATGCTCACCACTGCCCTTAACCTAGCTTCCACTACTCTTTCCCACAGTTTAATTGTATGGCTCATTAGCTTTATCCCTCTGTAATTGCCACAGCTTTGCAAATTTCCCTTGTTCTTAAAAATCATCACCAATACACTTTTCCACCATTCCTCTGGAATCCTCTCACTCTCCAAGATCTTGTTAAACAAACTAGTCAGAAACTCTACAGCCACCTCTCCTAAGCACTTCCATACCTCCACAGGTATGTCATCAGGACCAACAGCCTTTCCATTCTTCATCCTCTTCAACGCTCTTCTCACCTCACTTTTACTAATATTTGCTACTTTCTGTTCCACAATAGTCACCTCTTCTACTCTTTGTTCCCTTTTGTTTTTTCCTTATACAACAACTCCTAAAAATACTCCTTCCATCTTCCCATCACCCTCCTGGCATCTGTCAGTACTTTTCTATCTCTATCTTTAATCACTTTAACCTGAAGCACATCCTTCCCATCTTTATCTCTCTGCCTCGCCAACCCGTACAGATTCACCTCTCCCTCCTTACTGTCCAGCCTAGCAAACAAGTCCTCATATGCTCTTTGTTTGGCCTTTGCCACCTCTACCTTCACCTTACGCTGCATCTCTCTGTACTCCTGTCTACTCTTTTCAGTCCTTTCGGTGTCCCACTTCTTCTTAGCTATCCTCTTTCCCTGTATACACTCCTGGACTTCCTCATTCCACCACCAAGTCTCCTTCTCTACTTTTCCCTTACCTGATGATACACCAAGTACCCTCCAACTTGTCTCCCTGATCACATTGGCTGTAGTTGTCTAGTCAACTGAAAGAACCTCCTGACCACCCATAGCCTGTCTCAACTTCTCCCTAAAGTTTACACAACATTCTTCCTTTCTCAGCTTCCACCACTTTGTCCTCTATTCTGCCTTTGTACTCTTCACCTTTCTCACCACCAGGGTTATTTTACACACCACCATTCTGTGTTGTCTGGCTACACTCTCCCCTACCAACACATTGCAGTCACTGATCTCTTTCAGATTACAACGTCGACACAAAATGTAGTCCACCTGAGTGCTTCTGCCTCCACTCGTATATGTCACCCTATGTTCCTGCCGATTCTGAAAGAAGGTATTTACTACTGCCAAGTCCACCACCATCTGTCCTTTTACATTCCTGTCCTGAAGACCAAACCTGCCCATCACATTTTCATCACCTCTGTTCCCTTCCCCAACATGTCCATTGAAGTCTGCACCAATCATCACTCTTTCACCTCTGGGGATTCTCTGCATCACTTCATCTAACTCACTCCAGAATTTCTCCTTCTCTTCTAACTTAAATCCTACCTATGGGGCATAGCCACTAACAACATTTAACATCACCCTTTCAATATCCAGCTTCATACTCATCACCCTAATTGATACTCATTCCTTACAAACTCCTCTTTCAGAATAACTCCTACTCCATGTCTTTTCGTATCCACACCATTGTAAAACAATTTGAACCCTGATCCTAAGCTTCTGGCCTTGCTACCTTTCCACCTGGTCTCCTGGACACACAGTATATCCGCCTTCTTCTCTGCATCATATCAACCAACTCTCTTTCCTTCCCTGTTATGGTCCAAACATTTAAAGTTTCCTACTATCACTTCTAAACTCATGCCTTTGCTCTTCTTTCTCTGCTTTCGAACACGCCTTCCTCCTCTCCTTCTTCAACCAACAGTAGCCCAATTTTCACCGGCACCCTGCAGGTCAACAGCACCAGTGGCGGTCGTTGTTTACTTGGGCCACAACCGATCCAGTATGAGAGTTATATTTGTGATTCGCATCATTGATTTGACAAATGTTTTACGTCGGATGCCCTTCCTGACACAACCCTCTGCATTTATCCAGACTTGGGACTGGCACAATAAGACACTGGATTCTGCACCCCGTGGTTACATTTTTTATAGTTTTAATTATAGCACTTATAATAAACTAATAATATAAAAAATAATAAATAATAAATAATGTATTAAATTAAATAAAATAATAAAAAAAAACTAATAATAGGAAGACCAAAGGGGAGATTTATGGATGCAGTGAGAGAGGACATGAAGATAGTTGGTGTGAAAGAAGAGGATGCAGAGGATAGGGTTAGATGGAGGCAGATGATTTGCTGTGGCGACCCCTGAAAGGGAACAGCAGAAAGACAAAGAAGAAGAATTATAGCACTAATATTAAAGTGTGGTCTGTGATTTTGTGTGCTTCCAAGGTAAATTGAAAATGTAACAAAAGTAAACCTTTTGTTTTATTATTCATCATACTGTATTATAAAGCCACAATCCTTTAATTTAAGGGGTTTTCTTTTAAGAGAGTTGAGATTTAAGTTAAGTTGAGATGAAAGGTAACAGCTGGGAGTAGGGCAAACTTAATTTCCAGCCCAGAAATAAAATATCAACAGAAATCTGTAACAAATATAACAGTAGCAGTAGCCATTTAAAAAAAAAAAAGTAATTGAAAAAAGAAATGTGGCCCTAAAATAAAATAATTTTTATAGGTCCAAATAAAATATTTTTTTTAAATAAAAAAAAAGCTTCTTTAATATTTATGCCAAAAAATGGTGTCTGCACATAATCATGTGTTTCTGACTGTAACGTATTGCATTATGAAACACATTATAGTATGATCAGGAGGTTTATATCCTGTGATTAGGCATAAATTTATCTTTGCAGTGATGTTGGTTAGTGAATGGTGTAAGAAGATGAAAATAATAAATGGATGAGATGTCTGAAGAAGAAGAAGACAAAAGTTTATTTAGGTGGAAATGGAAAACAAGAATACTTAATAAAAGACAGAAATAAAAGGCAGGACCATTTATGCTGTGATAATGCCATATTCTTAACCCTGACTTTTTTTCTCCTCTGATTCCCTGCTAGCTGTAAAAGCTTCTCAACACCACATAGATTAGCAAGGTGTAAGACGCACAGAGACATAAGTGAGAATGAGAGAGAGGGAAAGAGAGAGAGACCTTAATATTAAGACGGGAAGCCATTTTACCATTAACTCTTACATGCACATGTCCATACCAGTGTAGAGTCCATTTATTCTTAAGTCCTACCTTTCAGCCTTTGTGTCAAGAACAAAGAAAGAAAAAAAAAAAAAAGAAAGAAAATCACAAACTAAATAAGAACATTATTTAGTTGTATACAATCATGTGCAAATATTGGTATAATAATTAATAAATAATTATATGTTACTTTCTACATTTATAAGTACAGTTTATTATTTCAGGTTAAATACTAATGTGAATAAATGAAAGCTGTGATTTTCCCAGGGCAGTCCACCCTCAACTCAGTCATTAAACAACCTCTCTGTGATTCATTATGAGAAGTTTGGATTAAAGTCAGAGAAAAGGTGAAGGGAATCTCCATTTGCATACTGCTGTGAGACACCACGACCGCTACCACCACGTCCCCTGCTAATGTCACTCTGTCAGGACAGATCTGAATACAGTGCTGCTTACAGTATATAAGATACATAGAGTGCGCAGTTGCTCAGCTCTCTAAACTTATTCTATGTTGTATTTTAATCATCTTAAACTTAACAAAGTTTAATATGTGCAATAATTAAAAAAAAATCTGATTATAATCAGTTTAATACAGTACATCTGTATGTTAAAAGCAGAATTGTTCCAGCATCAACATTGCAGTTTTAGCCTTTTAATTTCAGATAATATTAAATTAATTTCTTTCTTTTTTTAATTTTAGTAATTTCTATTATTTGTCCTTTACCTCTATTACTGCACAATTTTTTTTATCTTTCTTACTTTCTTTCTTTTTTTACCCTTTTTATTTATTTATTTATTCATTTAGCTAGTTAGTTAGTTGTAATTTTTTAAATAATTCATCTTTTCTTATTATATTTCTTTTTTTTTTCCTTCTTTTATATTCCTCCCTACCTTCCTTTCATCTTTTTTCTTTAGATTCTTTTTATACAGTGGCTTTAAACATCTTTCTTTCAGACAGCTGAAGATAACGTTTGTCAGAGCACTAAATGACCCAAAGCAAAGCCACAAACCGAGCTCAACAAAGAAAGAAGTTTTCCGTGTCTCGGTCAAAGATCTGATCTTCATCCTCCTAAAAATCTTATTGTGACCCTGCAAACCTTTGTTTCTTACTGAGAGTAATATACAGGAAATAAGGGGCTCAGATCTGAGTGTGGGAGAGGGACTAAACTAAGTGCACTCCTGTGTTAGTCCTGACCTCCATAAAAGCACAGTGTAAATTTGGTAGAAAATATGAGAATCTGAATTTTTTTTTTCCCCTAAAAAACAGGTCTTATCATTTTGGGGGTCAAAAATTTACACTGTCAGATCTTCATTACCTTTACAAAGGGCATTAGAAAGGACAAGGCTGATGCAAAAATCCATTTATTGTTTTTCAGTAACGGCTGGTGAAGTACAGTAAAGCAGACAGTACAATATGGAATATTACTTGGAATATGTTTTGAGACCAGGCAAATGTTTATATACTGCTATATATATTGTAACGGGTCTGGCACATGACAGAACACACAGGAAGCAGATGTCTAAGTTGCAGCAATGGGTGTATATTTTAATATGTACTACTTAAGCAGTCAATAGAAAGAATGCAGTAGTATCGAAATTATGTTCTGTGGGACGCGAGGTCATCAGTACCGCAGAGACGGCGAAGCGTGTGAAAGAGCAGGTGGCAGGCAGCTTTCTTCAAGGCAAACAGGACTCTGAGTCTGTGGATACAGGAGAAACGTGTGAGTAGATAAACAAATACTCTCTACTCACCAGGTAAGGGTGTCGGGGCCTTGGTAAGGCTGTGTGGTGGTTGGAATTGGCATTTCTTTATTAGCCTGCAACCCAGGTGAGATAAACCCACTGTCCGCAGTTTGCCCAGTACCTGTCTCAGGTGGTGCAGATGATCCTCCCAGCTACTTGAGTGGATCGCAACATCATATGCAAAGGCGTAGGGGCAGTGGTTCCTAGGGGTGATGTCCATCAGCTGCTGGGGCACTGTGGAGACTAAAGGTCAAGACCTGGTACTGCCAATGGCCATGGTCTGTATTGAAGGCAGTCTTGGCTTTGGCCTCTGGTGTAAGGGCCACCTTCCAATAGCCCTTCATCGGGTCGAACATGGAAATGAAGCAGGCCTTTCCCAAATGGTCCATGAGTTTCTGGCTCAATTGCCAGAAGTCGTTACATAGTCTGGCTTACACATCAGGCTTTGCACCGCAATGATGCGGCTAGACCAGGAACTAATTGACTCCTTTATGATGCCTTGCAGCTCTGTCCTTCTCAGTATTAATGGCACAATAGTGGGCCTTCGGTGCTCTGTATGTGCGCTGACGAATGACTTTTTGATGGACCTGTGCAAAAGGTGGCACACATAACACATCAATTTTGACATAAATGCCGTATCTTGATGAGGATTTCTTTCGGGAGTCCCACCCTGCTGAAAAGCTGCACCAGCTCTCTTATGAAGTTTAAAGAATTGTCTGTGTACAGGCAAACTCCCTCTGGGTAGCGCATGGCATAATTGACAATGACTAGTAGATACTAGTAGATACTCATGCGCTTTCGCTGATTTGGGCAGTGGCCCAACCAGGTCCATTCCCAAAGTCATGCTGATGATGGACAGTGTAATCAGCGGTGCAGATCAGGCTTCACAAGCACTGTCTTTTGATGTTCTTTGATTTTTCTCTATGGTGCTGTTTATCCCAAACGGTGTCAAGTGCTCCAGGTGCATGGCCTGTGGGACCACCAAAGGATAAATGTCAGTTCTTCTTCATACAGTATGATAATATAATAAATTATTTCTCACAAAGAAATATAAGCCTGGCTGGGGCAGTGTGCCCGCTTCACCCTCTATTGTTATCACTTGCTCGCAGCAGTTTTTTAATCTCTGGTCTTCATGTTGTACCTGGGCAAAACTTCTCTCCTTTTTGGCCTGCTTGAGATAGCAAGACATACGGATTAAAGGGATCATTAGCCTCACCTTCAGTTTCAGCAAAAAAAATAATGGAAACTCTGATGATTTATTCCACAACCCAAAAATATTCATACTGTATAAAAATGTTTAATAAATTATACTATATAATATAAAATAAATTAATTAATTTAGAATTAAGAATTAATAGGCTACTGTATAGGGCATGCTCACACACACACACACACACACACACACACACACAGAATCATTGCTCTCTGATAGAGAGTCTCTGTCAGCAAACTGGAATCTTTTTTGTGTGACTTTAACAAAGAACCTCTCTAATAACATTTGCTTTTCCCTCCTTTTGTGGATTTTTCAAAAATGTGACATTGAAAGTTATCACCGAAAGGGCTGGCTGTTCACACAGTGCTGTATCAAAGCATATTCGTGGAAAGATAACTGGAAGGCAAAAGTGTGGTAGGCAAGGGGGAACATAAAGATTGCCAGGGAAGGCCGATTCAAGAAGCTGGGAGAGCTTCCTCATGGTGACGCATGGCGCTGGTGGCAAGTGATTCTGTTTATCTTCAACTTCTTCATCATGGACAGTTCCAAATATCAATTCTACCCCAGCTGAAGATAAAAAAATGTTTGACTGTGCTGCAGGATAACAACCTGAAGCAAAAATCTAAGGCAACAAAGGAATAAATTGAAAAAAACAAAATCAGTGTTGTGTAATGTCGTAGACAGAGATTAGATCTTTAATCTGATAGAAAACCTGTGAAATGACCCGAAGAGAGATGTGTGCACGAAATCTCACTATGTGGTAGATCTGAAGTATTTTGTAAGTAAAAACTGAAGAATGATAAAATGACCAAATACTAAGTCAGCAGCCACAAACAGTCAATTCGCTGTATAACAAGCTAAAGGTGTTTTAACACAGTATTAGTTAAGGGGTGTACATACCTGTACAATCCAGTTTTTATTATAAAACAATATAAAAAATAATAAAATAAATAACCATCACTCAGCTCACTTAAAAATATATATTTTTTTTACTATTATTTTGGTGTTTGCATTTTCTTTAGTGTAAACTGGGAATGTGTAACGCAAACAGACGCGCACTCTCTCCTCTCCTTTCATCTCGTCTTGTCTCCACAGCTCGTCGTCTGCTCCACTTGGAGACGAGGTTTGTTTGTTTCTGCTTCATGAGCTGTAATTAACATTCCACTAATTACTGTGATTTACACTGACAAAGAGGCATAGAGGAGAATAAGCACCCGAATCACTCGCATAACTTTAATATGCACTGACTGACTAAACACACACACACAGATACAGATGTGTTCTTTTTATACAGTATACAGCACTGTTCTGCACGTATGCCATAAAGAAGGAGTTAGATCAGTGGCTCTCATATTTAATATTAAACAGATTTTTATTCAAGATCAAAGGTCCAGAATGGGTAATGAAAAGAAAATGTAATTGAATTTAAATCAGCTTTATTTATAATATAGCTTTTAACATTAGTTATAGTCACAAAGCAGTTTTACAGAATGAAAAAAAAAAAAAAATTGGTTTGAAAAGAGTCATGAACAAGCTGACGATGGCAAGGAAAAACTCCCTAAGGTGGCAATAGGACGAAACCTTGAGAGGAATCAGACTTAATTTGGGTGAGAATGGATTAGATGACTTTTATTAAACTTGCTTATTACTAACAAGCAATGTACGTTCATGTTTAATGACAAAATGAGGCAAAATACATTGAAGCCTATTAAAAAAAAATGCCAGTGTATGACTGCAGTTAGTCCAACTAAAACAACTTTAAAGCAAACTACATATAACTTTTAAAAAGATTCCAAGTTATTGCAAAGAAATGGCACTGTTTGTCTGCATATCGTTGCTTGTGAACCTATACAGCTCCAGCTTTTAACATGACAAAGTTTAGATGTGTTTTAAGAGACACTTCATTGTGTTAATTTTCATGCCAAAATATACTACATAAGTGAGGTGTATATGCTTTTATGTACAGTGGAACCTTGGATTACGAGCATAATTCGTTCCGGAAGTGGGCTCGTATTCCAAAACACTCGTAAACCAAATTTAATTTTCTAATAAGAAATAATGGAAAATCAAATTATTCATTTCACAGCCCAAAAAATAAATACATAAAAATATTTAACACTAAATATAAAGTAAAAATAAAACAAATTACCTGCACTTTACCTTTAAAAAAAAAAGTAAAAATAAATCCCAACAGATAAGTGATTCCATTTGTGCCTCCTGGCGCTGTGCGTGTGTGTGTGTGTGTGTGTGTGTGTGTGTGTGTGAATTTGAAGTAAGCTCCCCTCCCCTCCTTCTCATCTTACACAGTTACCCTTTCTCCACTCTTTTCATACACGCGCACACACAACGGAAACACTGGTTTATCGGAAAAATAAACAAGAAATCTTTTTAATGACACTTGATTGAGCGATGCACTAATGAAATCACTGCTGTAAAGTAAAAATAAAACAAATTAATCTGCACTTTACCTTTGAAAAGAATCGCGACAGAACAGTGTTTCTGTGTAGAGCAGAGAAAAAGAGTGTGTGTGTGTGTGTGTCTGTGAAGGCGAAAGTAGGCGGGGTTTCTGTGTGTGTGTGTGTGTGTGTTGTATGTGTGTCTGTGTGTGTGGCATGGTGTCCAATGACGAACGTGCATACAAACACATAGAGCAGGCTAAGCCTTAAGCAAAAAGAGAAAATAATTCTTTAACGTCTAATCAAACTTGCTTTTGCTTTATACGCGCGCTATACACCACGCATACAGACACAAAATAAAATATGTTTCACGCACACACGTGTGTTATAATAAACATTACACGCGCGCACGGATGTTGATACCAGTAAGCGACGCGCACTAAGACCCAGCAGGGGAGACGATTACCCACATTTCCACAGCGCAAAAGAGAAAAAAATCGTTGGCTCAGTTGTGATCACGTGACACTCAGCGTCAAAAGAAGAAGCGCATGCGTGATACATGATACTCTGTACTTCTGAGACAGGTAAACCAAGACTTGTTCGTTTTCTAAGTTAAAATTTATTAAAAATCTTTGCTTGTCTTGCGGAACACTCGCAAACCGCCTTACTCACTGTATACTGTATGCTTTCATGCCTGCATAAACTGATTAAACATACTGGCCTTTCACAAGTTTCACTCTGCCCTAAGGGGGCTAAAAAGTCTCTAAAAAACGCCAACCAAATGGTGTGGCTCGCTCTTGCACTTGCCGCATGTCTAAATTTAAGATAACACAATTAAGAGCACAAAAGATGAGACACATGAATGGCCCCAAAGAGACTCAAAATACACAGCAGCGTTCTCAAAAATTTCAGTCTGACATCAAGTAGCTTCCTAAACCTTGTGGTTTAGGTTTGGTTGCTACATGGAGAGAGTGACCTTTTCTTTGCATATTTGGATTGTGATATCCTCATCGCACAGGGGGAGGTGATGTACTCTGACAGAAAACACAGAAGTCTTTTCTGTGCCCACAGGACAAAAATGTAAAAGTCGATTAGCCATTAGCTTGCTCACAAATTTTAGAACGGGCACCTTTTAGCACCTGTTCCCTGAATGCTCTCATACACTCACTGCTGTGGATGCTGGCATGAAATTATGATTAGCATTAAAGTCATGCCATAAAACTAACAATTTATTAATAAGTACAACATTTTTTTATTTTAAAATAGGAAACACACTCTATTAAAAAAATATATATATTTCTAATTTAAGGTAGACAGCGTGCAGTTTTTGGTTTAGGTTTCTGTGTATTTCAGCTCAACACCCCAGACAAAGCAGTAAAGAGCTGTAAAAATCACAAGATGTTAATTTATCATGCGGAAAGCCAGTGCCAAAAATCTCATTAGGTTATAATAATCATCATCATCATCATCATCATCATCATAATATGTAAGGTAATATATGTGTGCGTATGATGATGATTAATATCAGATTATTATGTATCGGAATATCGGAATATTTATCAGGTCAAGTTTTTTTTTTTCTTCCCAAAGTTGTGGCGATAAAGGAGTAAACAAGGCCTTAAAATATACAGCTCAAAAAGAAAGGAAGGAAGGAAAAAATCTATGTAATGTAGATATAAAATGGAAGAGGAAACTAATTAATAAATAATTGGTTGAAGGGAAAAAGACAGTAATAAATAAACAAAGGGTTATATGAAAAGTACTGTAAAACAAAACAAATGTAAAGAGAAATAAAAATGGAAGCAAGAAAGAATTGAACAAAGCTAAAAAAACATAGAAGCATCATATTCATAATGGAAAAAAGGAGAAAGAAAAAAGGATACTAGTAATAAAGAAAAAAATATGAATAAATAACAAAATAAAAAGGAAATAACCAGAAATAGAAAGTTAAAAAAATAAAAAAGCTAGTAAAAACCTCCTTTTGTATTATAGATATTTATGTTACGATAATTATCTGATCAGCCTTCACATGACACTTGCATTACATTTATTAAATGTTGTCCATCCCACCCCCTCCAACCCCCTCTTAGCCTTAGCCTGAATGTTGTATCTTTAACGTAACAGATGGATCTACTCTTGTATCTTTTGGTGATTCACGCGTGATTGAAATGTTATCTTTCATCTTACCAATTTAAATTAATGAGACTTATTTTTTAAAGAAATTAATTTGAGCTGTCAGATAGCTGCTTGTTTATTTCTGACACACTAAGGAACACTTATTAAGATGGAAACACTTCTCTTTCTCAACACTCATGTAGACGTACTGCAGGAAGCAGAAGGAGAGATCATCAGTGGAGGAATCTGCACCACCCGTATGTCACGATAACCCAAGACAGCAGATTGCTGAGGAACCGACTAATTATCACTGTGACAGAATAATAAGCTTCTTATAATTCATCTGGTTTACTCACGCTGCATTAAAAATGTCTTAGCAATAAGTGTTAATGTTCATGTAACTTTCACTCTGTCGTTCATTTCATTAATTCTTTATTCTGTATAACAAAGAATAAGAAAGCTTAGTTAAAATGTAATGTTACATTTATTATATTTTGTTCTTAAGGTGTGGAAGGTTTTTTTTTTGTAACATTATTTCACATTTATTGTAGAAGTCCCACAAAAAAAAAAGTTTTAAATAAAACTTTGTATGAAGTCTATGGCCTTCATACAAAGTTTTATTTAAACCTTTTTTTTTTGTGGGACTCCTACAATAATAATATTTACAGACCCATTATGCTCAGTTGATTTTTTTCAGCATTCCCAAACTATTATGTAAACCAAATTAAAATTCTTCAAAGTTCTTTGTTGCTTGAATAATCACAGCTTGGAAGGAGAGTGTCCTGAAATATATAAAACTCTTAGTGTTGCTAGATTAACGTATCTTTCTACTCAGAAAATAATAATAAAAAAAAAAATCCTAGATTCTTATTTAATACTGTAGCAAAATTAACTAGGAGTAAAAAAAACTGGCAAAAAAATGCTTTTTTAGACAAAATATTATGTAATGGTAATGTAACTACTGTAGATCAGCACTTTACTCCTAATTAAGAGACTAAACTAATTTCACTTATCTCTCCAGCAAAATCATTTAAATCCAGTACTGACAAATTTTATCGAACAGATATTACCAGAAATAACAATTACTTAGTTTCCCACTGAGCAATTGTTACATACCTAAAACATTTAAACTAGCAGTTATTAAACCCCTAGTTAAGAAACCTGACCTCTACCCTGTCAGTTGTCTAACTACAGGCAAACTATCAAACCTCCTTTTCATCTCTAAGATGCTTAAGGTTGTAGCACAGCAGTTATCTTTGTATCTACATAAGCATTACATTCATAAAATCGGTCAAAGTGGTAAATGACCTTCTTCTCACCTCTAATCAGGGTTGTGTCCCCTTGGTTGTGCTGCTTGATCTTAGACCAGCTTTTGACACCACTGATCCTACTTTTCTCCTTGAAAGATCTAAAAATTGTAGGCCCTCTACTGGCTCAGGTCCTATACTGATTGATATCAGTTTGTAGAAGAAAACAGTGGATATTTTTACATGTAGTGAAATTTGGCGATCCACAAGATTCTGTCTTAAACCCACTGCTATTTTTTCTCTATATGTTTCCTTTTGGCCAACATAAGCTGTAAGCATGAAAGCCAGTTGACTGACACCAGCTTAAAAAAAGTTGAGGAATGTTTGAAGGAAATTAGACACTGGATTTTTATTAACTTCCTACTACTTAATACTGACAAGAGAGAAATACTGGACCTCATGCAGCTAGAAGTAAGGTTTCTGATGACAAAGTAACACTGATTATTGATTCCAATCTTCCATTTGAAGCTCATGTGGAATACATTCCAGAGATGGCCTTCTTTCATCTCAAAAACATTGCCAAGATAAGAAATAAAATGTCACTACATAATTAAGAAAAACATTTTCATGATTGGATTGCTGTAATACATTAATGTTTTAAAGTTCTACTAGGTGGATAAACATAGTTCAGTTATTCCAGAATACTGCTGCCAGAGTCCTCACCAGAACCAGGCAATATGAGCAGTGAAGTTTTCATGGTATGAGTGAACTGCTACTGTTTTATGAACCACCATGCCGACTTCAATCGAAAGATGCAAGCTGCTTGCTGATACCTTGTATAATGTTAACTACAGCAGGGGGCCAAAGCTTTCTCTTACAAATCTCAATGTTATGAAATAGACTTCCAATTAATGTTCAAGACTAAGTCTAGGCTAAAAAATATATCAGTGAAGATTCTTAGTCATTAAAATTTATTTGGTAGTTGAGACATGTCAATTTCGACTTCTTACCTGTTAAGTAGAAACATTTCACTACTCATCCAAGTAGCTTCTTTGGTCCTGCTAGATTACCTCAAAAGTTTCATTAAATTATGCTCAGCAGTCTTTAACACTGTCAAAACTTTATTATAATATATTATATAATATATATATATATAACTTTTTTAAATATAATCTGCCACATAACTGCTCATAACTTACTCCAAAATAATATTTTTGTTTTATTTATGGCACAGGTTTAACTTCAGGCAAACATTGATTTCATTAAATTCTGTCTAGTCAATTTTGCAGGATCGTGTGACAAAATCTGTCTGGACAGACAGACGAACATACAGGCATACAGCAGAACATTTTCTGTGACTGGCTTCGGGTTCTCCAATATATGAAATTTTAAAAAATGATTGAAAGAGTGAGTTTTAACTCATGTTGAGACAAAATCTTTCTTTTATTTATATAAGAACATTTATTCAGATCAACATCTCGTTACCACTGGAAACCACATGATCATTAGTGCTTCATGCTAAACTGAAACTCTCCATTACAGCAAATACTGTATATGTCGCCTTGGAAGTAATTTCACCAAACATAAAAATGAGTTAAAACCTGGGGAAAAAAACATAATCTGGAACGCCCTTGTTGTATAAAATATCCTTCCTTTGGGATCCTACTAATGTGTAGTCCACCACAATGTCGCCCCGGGATAAGTGTGGTTTATGGGAAAGCCTAGAGGGAAATCAGGATACGGTCATGACCTTCAGAGAGAGACAGAGCAAGAGAGAGAGAGAGAGAGAGAGAGAGAGATGGGGAAATGGTATGATCCACATGAGAAAGTCCAGGGATGCTGTAATCTAAGAGGCTCACCTGCTGAGTGCTGATAGAGTGATGGAAATAACCAGTGAAAAGACAGAGACTCCTCTGGAAAATGTGGATTTGGGTTCATTAAACTTTTTTTGCATGAAGAGAGGCTTCGAAATGCTAGAAGGTTTTTAAACGAAGGGATTTTGACTGCACCTGAGATACTGAGACAGAAAATTAACACCCGAAAAGGTGATCTTTATCTCTGACCTGGATTTGATTCGGATTTCGTTTGTTTACAAACCTGTGTTTTGATTATTAACGAGGATGCTCTTTCTCTTCTTGGAGCTTCTACCCTTCCCTCACCAGTCATATTACATTTTACAACAACAATAAATAAATGAATAAATACATTTATTATTCTCCTCTTTAGTTTGCAAAGAAGATGCTATTGTAAAAACCTTATCTTGAATACTTGAATCTTATTACTAAAAATGAACCAAAGCAACATCACTGCTTTTATCAGAAACATGAACAATACCTTTAAAGATGTGCAATTTGTTTCTTGAAATATTTTGACGAACAGGTGTAATTGTTGTGTAGCTGTTTCAATTGAGTGAGCAGCCAAGCCTGAAGCTAAAAAGGAAAAAAAAAAAAAAACTAACTAAATAAATAAATTATACAAAGCTTTTCAAATCATCATTAGCAGGACGAATGCTCATTTGCATACCGAAATTAAAGCTCGGTTTGTAATACAATATAGCTCGATTAAAACTAGCAGCAAAACACAATTGAAATGAAATTATTTATTCACAGCGTGCTACTCATCTAAGATTTACAACAAGGTTTGGAAGATTGGAGCTTATTTCATTTCAGCCTGTCGAGGATTTAACCTGCAGAAAAGTATCATTTGGACTTATTATTTATAACATCATGACACCAAAATGCTGCTGAACTCTGGATTCTGACTGGTCAGAAGGTTAATAGTCAATGAGACCATAAAGGTTAATGAGGATGAAGATGTTAGTGTTACATCAGTGAAAGGAGTCTCCAGAATCAGTGCTTTGTAACAGTCAGAGGTAAAGCTATTACAGACAAGTTTCAGATATCTTTAGGACAGAGAAGTTT
This sequence comes from Clarias gariepinus, assembly GCF_024256425.1. Lineage (NCBI taxonomy): Eukaryota > Metazoa > Chordata > Actinopteri > Siluriformes > Clariidae > Clarias > Clarias gariepinus. Next base: position 27,547,287 of record NC_071112.1, read on the forward strand.
ACGCTTCTTTGCAGTGTCTCAGGAACATGCAGAACAAGCCGTGTTTATTATTTATTTTTACTTTAGGGGACAGATAAAGAGAAGGCGGTGGGGGAACAACATACACAATGTTAAATGTAACTATACATGAATAAAAACGAACCCTTTGCGCTTCCAGGGTCAGTGTTCGTATCCCCACAGCTCAAAAACTTTCAGGTTAGGCTAACTGACACTCCCAAATTGCCCGTAGCATTTAAATGACAATCAATGCTGGTAACATAACCCCTTAAGTAACTGCCACAGAAATTACATATATATATACAGTATATCAAAGGTGGAGAGTATCTGTCGCTCAATGTGACAGATGGCATGTGGATGGACCAAAACACCAAAAAAAGTAAATTAAAACAGTGGGTGACATGATATTAAAGAAATTTAATCACCTGCATGATGGTAACCAAGAAAGTTAGCATTGTGGCCTTGAACATCCAGGGTTGAGGGTGCTGAGGGTTCCCTACAAGTACTCTGGTTTCCTTCCAAAGTCCAAAGACATGCACATACATACTGTAATGTGTGAGTAAGTGTGTAAGTGTTTGCATGCTTGTGCCCTATGATAGACTGGTACCCCATTCAGGGTGTATCCTGCCTTGTGCCCTAAGTCTCCTGGGATAGACTCCAGGCCTCTGCATTCCAGTGCAGGATAAGCTGTATAGAGAATGAAAGAGTGAGACTTACAGTACTTATTTTGTTTTGCGTGTATTTGCTATAAATCATTGTGTAATATATTGATGCCTGAGATGTATATCATCTCCTCAGCCTAAGGATCGCATTAATTATATATTCTTTATACATGTATTTTTAATTGAGCACTACCCAAATCTGATGATCTCTCTTCTTTACGCTCACAAGCCATAACATTGAAGAACTCCTTTCCAGTGTTTCGGGTCTAGCAACTGATCCAACAAGCATGTTTCGTCTTTTGCTAAATGAGATCGTGTCTATTTTTCCAAACTGATCTCTGACTTTGATTTATAGAAATACTTCAGCAATGGGTCGATGAATTAAGGATTACATTTGTACACTTATTTAGTTACATGTACATGTCATTTCTGCCTCACTTAAAGTACGTAACACATGTTTTTAATTGAATAAGCTTTGTCATCATTTAACTTAAAGTGGTGTTTTTTGTACCTTTTTTATACTTGCTGGGTAATAATAGGATAATAATTAATAAAAGGATAATAGGAGTTGACGAATTCCTCGTTAACAGGTTAAAACTAATCTTTGAACTTGTTTATTGAATTTAGTATTGAAATAATTGTTTATTGAATTATTCTCATTAGGCATGTATTTATTCTTTAGGATTACCCTCAAAACAATTATTTATCATCCAATTTTTACCTTACCTCTTGGTTACTTTGTTACGCTTCCTTGTCCATTAAAAGAATGTTTTTAATATTTTTGCTGTGACCGCATGAGCTTTTACTTTAACAGTATACCCTTTCGTTTTCAATTAAAAAAGAGAATAAATAAACCTCAAGAGAATTATTTAAATAAATGAAAGGTTTTTATGTTACCTGATGAGGGGTATTAGAACACATCTCTTAAATAAATTTGTTATGTATATTTTTTATTATAATATTAATTACTATAGTAACATCTATGGAGTTACCGGTCAAATTTGACCAAGATACAGTATATTTATTTTAAAGAAAAAGGCAAAAAAGTCTTTTCAAAAATAACCTTTATATAAATGGAAAGCTAAACAAGTAAATCTCAAAATGTGGATTTGCAAGGTCAAACAAACAACGAAATATCAAGCAAATCAAACCAATAGAAATGAGGTACTAGTTCCAAAAAAAACGTCTTTGTGTGCAAGAACATGCGTGTGCATTTAGATGCATGGGTGGCAAAAAGTAACTCTTTGTGTGTTCTTTGCAAATATATTTTTTGCAGTAGAAGCAGAGTACATTCGTCTTTCTGTCTTTATTCCTAGGGCAGACCTGACAGCTCTTCCTTTTAGAATCAGGTGGCCTCAGTGGGGTTGTGGCTGTGGCTGTGTAGGTTGATGTTGAGGCAGTGCTGGCCGAAGAGGATGCTGGCACTGATGCTCTTTGTGTTGCTGATGGTGTGGAAGGAGTGCTACGTGAGCTCTGCAGCTGTCTAACCAAGGCTGTCCCGGGACACCCGTTCCCTTCGCTCAATGTGTGCCTTGACAAGGGAACTTCCTAATGTCTCAAGAAACATTCTCCACTAGTTTTTTTTTTTTGGTTGAGTTCCACCCTAGGTGAATGTGGGTCCACAACACAAATGCATTGTATGTAGACACAGCTAGAATGTTATAAAACACAACCATTGGCCATCTCCTGGTCATTCTCTGGCAAGTGTAAGTGGCAATTAGCTTGTCCAGGTTGTCCGCTCCACCTTTGTTTTTATTACAGTCTAAGATAATTATGGGCTTTTTGTCACTTGCTGATGACACAGCTGCATCTTTGTGAAAAGTGGACATAAGTTTCACACTTTGGTGTTTTTTTTGGACAATATGAAACAACCGTGGTGGTGTCTGTTCTTCACCAGCAAAATCTCGGCAGGCAGCTCAGGTTTTTTTTTATTTTTTATTACTGTGCCCACCATGGTAAGTTTCCAGTTGAAAAGTTCTTTTTCAGTATTGTGACCCCGCAGTCCAGTAATCATATAGAGGACTACATGTTTTCCTTGATATTTCTTAGGAATGCCACTTGCATGTTTGCCTGTGTAAATCTGCAGATTCCATGCATAGATGGTTTTTGCATCACAGGCTGCCCAAATTTTTATGCCGTATTACCCTGGCTTACTAGGCATGTACTGCCGGAAAGGGCATTTTCCACTGTTACCTCTGGCCCTGATTTGAACATCAGTGGAAGGGGCTGCACACACCTTTCCCCGACATCCCCTGATGGGAGCAAGCTTGTCAGATTTTTCTCTAGTTTCTCTGTTGTCAAATCTAAGGACTCCTGATATCATTCGAAATGATTGAAGTGACATTGTTGCCCGGAAAATATATCTGCCTATCGACGCATCCCAGAGACTATCAGTTGCCTCATTGCTGGATTTGTAAACATCAGCAAGAAGAAGAACACCAATATAAGCATCCAGGTCTTCCTCATCAATGTCATTCCACATGTCGCCATAAACGTTTTTTCCTTTAAGGTTTGTCATAGCAATCATGACTTTCTTTAGTGACAATGGCATAAACAGATCAAAACATATCTTGATGTCACTTACTCTCGTCACAGCAAACCGTGTGATTCCAGGGGTCATTTTGATGACATTTGCAGCAGCTGCCCTGCCATGTAAGTCAGGAGGTACTGAGCTCCAACAGATGTTACCACTTTGGGATTTTTGGCTTCAGCATCTTTGACCTCCTCATCAGACTCATCAGATGTGTCTGTGCCTTCTGGTAGATACTCTACAATGTCTTCCTCCTCGGAAACCTGCACATCTGTATCACTATGCTGTTCTGCTGTTTAATGCTAAACTAAATTTGTGTTATGAAAGCCTTACATGTCTCACACTGTCTTTGTTTGTTTGTTTTGTTTGTTCAGGTGAGGAGACACACAGGCAAAGTGAGAAGCCCCTCAAAGTGTGTTTATGATTTTTGTTTTGACCCTAACTATTGTTTTATAACCTTAAATTATACTTGGGTCAAAACTGACCCTACCAACACAAATATAATCATTTTTACCAGAGCATTTTATAATTTATTAATTTAGTACAATTATTATTATTATTATTATTATTATTTTAAATTAAATACAGATTCCTGACAAAGTCAAAAAGCCTTGATGCAATAAACTAAATTAGGTAGTAGTTTTATGCATTTAAAAAGTAAAACGTGTCGGTGCTGACACTAACACAAGAGGAAGGGTAAAGTGACAAGAATGACGTTGTAGACTATATTCCTTGTATTCATGGCAAATGATGGAAGTAACATAAAACAAAAACAAACGAAAAAAACTAACAGTGATAAATTATTTTTTTACGCAGTCTTTGAGACTGATATGTTTGAATAATGGAGGACGTGACTCAGGCATCTGCCCCACTCCGTACACGCCCGGCTGCACCGTGATGCTCTGATGATGGAGGCTATTGATTTATTGTACTCACCCTCCCTGTTGTATCGAGTGTGTAAGTAAGAGTCGACCTCATTCTGCTGGTAATGGGGGTGGCAAAACACATCCAAATAACACACACACACACACACACACACACACACACACGCACACAGTGCTTAGCCCCTATTATGGCAGGACCTTTAAATAATCATTATTATTAGTAGTAGTAGTGGTATTTTTTGGTTTATTATTAATATAGCGCTTTTAAAAAACAACCATGGTTGACCAAAGTGCTTCACAATGTCAAAAGAGAAAGTCACACACAATCAATACATTAAAATTGTCACAATGTCTCAATATCTCAACTCAGTTTTAATTAAAGCCAAAGAATATAAGTGTGTTTTAACGATTAAAAAATTTCAACACTGCCTTATGTGAGCAGGTAAATAATTCCACAACTTTGGTGCCATCACTGAAAAAGCTTGGTCACCTTTTTATTATTATTATTATTATTATTATTATTATAGTTGCTAGTAATAAATATAGTTGCAAGCAATGATGAGTGTGCCCAAGCACCCTGCGCCATCACCACCCGGGTGCAACAGAAATACAGTGGGCACACTGGGCACATGCATTTAAAGAGGAAATACCAATAACATTATAAAAAAAAAAATAAAAAAAAAAAGGGAAACACTATAATTTCACTCAATCTGATGTCACTCAATATAATGTCACGAAAAATGTGACATTATATTGAGTGACATTATATTTTAATGTCATGAAAAGGTACTGTATTAACCATTTTTAGGCATATGTTTAATGCATCATCATGGCTGACCCATTTAAGATATCAAAATTGCAATTTTGGTATTTACAATTTTGTATCCTCAATGCCTTAAAAAAAGATAGGCATGGTTTGGTGAAGATCATAAAAATTCCCTTGGTAAAGTATATCAAATATATACTGTATATAAAATAAATGACCCAAAATAACTTACTTCTTGTTGATTAGAGCCCATGACGGCAATGCGAAAGTTGTTCAGCTCAATAAGATTTAAATGTGTACCAGGTTTTGTGTGCATACGTGCAAGTGTGTCTGAGCTATTCAGCAAAATCTCATGAGACTCTCAGGCATTCTAATGGCAGCAGAATTCCCAACTGTCTGCCGATTTTAATGACTTTTTGAGCATGTTAAGACTCCCAAAAAGCCATGGATGTTGGAAAAAATAGATCAGCTGCTAAGGTGCTCTAATGTGGCTGCTAGGGCGTTGCTTGAGAGCTTCAAAATGATCCTGAGAAACTGATTGGTTGTCTGAGTAAAATAAGCCCACTCCTACTGTATGTCTTTATGACGAATATAACACGTTCACACCTGCACAGCAGTTTTATATAACCGGAGTGCATATAGGTTTTAAGTCCCACTCATACAGTATATAGGTAGGTGTTTGTGTGTGTGTGTGTGTGTGTGTGTGTGTGAGTGTGTGTGTGTGTGTGTGTGTGTGTAAGAGAATGCGTGTGTGCATGCATGTGTGTAAAATGAATAACCATCCATCCCCCGCAGGATACATTATAATTAAAATAATAAAGACAAAGAGGACATTTAAGCAGTGTTGTGGTGATTATTCAGAAGTAGAAAGTGTTTCTATTTTTGTGTACAAGTGTGTTGGTTTTTACACCTCTAGAGGGAGAGATTAAAAACACAGCTGTGTTTATCGTCTTCAGCAGAAGCGCAAACATAGTTAATAACAGAGCCATGAGTCAAAAAGAACTAACAATCAACAATCCGGTTCCCCGCATGCTCTGCATCTCGCTTGACCATGTCTCTACTCTGACTCGGTTCCAAACTGCGACTCCCAGTGTTCACGGCGGGTCAGGAGTCACAAAGTGTGTGTGTGCTTCCTGGCTGTAATCACAGCTCCTGTTTTGAGTTCTTTCTTTAACTTGTTTGATAGTTTTTCAGTTTACCTTGTCTCGCGTTGAGTGTGTGCACTGTTTGTTCTGGTGTGGTATTGGCTTTATGAGAGCAATCCCAGATTATGGTTGTATGGCTTACATGTCTGCAGTAGGGTCAGGTCTAAAACAGCTGGATGCTTAACAAGATCAAGCATGCAAGCATCTGTTGTGGAGCTTTTAAATCCTCACCCATAGCAGCTATGCATGTTGAAGTGAGAGAAAGGCCAATAAGAATCTGTGAAGAGAGTACCAAAGTAATAGACCTACATGAACCACACATTAGCCCTGCAATATGTCTGCTGTAGCATGTTATTAGTCTTTCAGCTGTTCCCGTTGAGAGGTTGCCACAGCCAACCATCCAATCAATAGGCACAGGATTAAATACCGGATGCCCTTCCTGACAGGGTTCTCCTATTTTATCCAGGCATGGGACCAGCCATCCAGTGGCTGGGAATCAAACCCAGCCCTTTCACATGGCAGACGAGAAACCTACCACTGAGCCACTAATGCTCATTATACCTGCTCTACCATCATGGCAGTTTATTGAGCCATCCATAGATATAAGCTTAAAAAAATCAAAGACAATTCTTATTAAACCACATTAAAGTAACATGTATGGGAAAACTAATCATAGTTACAGACAGCGCATTTTTATCCCACAGCACAAGTTAGTAGTTAAAAAGAGAATAACAGATCAATTATCAGTGTATACTGTTGAACTGTTAGGAATATTATTAGCATTGGAGTGGGAGCAAGAAAATTGTCAATACGGTGTGCTAATCGCATCTGACACCAGCACCCCCCGTTTCCCAGCACTTACATGCATGGGTTCAGGAAGTTCCTGTAGGCAGCACACAGTGTTTAAAATATTACATACACTGTAAAAACTGTACCATAAAGATGTGCAGGTTACTTTTTTGGCTTCCCGTTTATGTACGTAGGAGTTGAGGGAAATGAGGAAGAAAATCAGTTGGCTAAATAAGCATTAAAAATGAACATAGTGCAATTAGAAAATGCAGTAAGCAGGTCTACTCACTCACTTAATCATTGTCTATACTACTTTATCCTGTAAACAGGGTCATGGGGGGCCTGGAGCCTATCCCAGAAGACTTAGGCCATGAGGAGGGGTACACCCTAGATGGGGTGATAATCTATTGCAGGGCAAACACACATAGACTCACACGCTCATTCACACACTATGGGCAATGTCAATTAGCATGTGGGCAGTGGGAGGAAACCGGAGTACCCGGAGATACCACCAAGCACAGGGAGAACATGCAAACTAAGTAGGTGTAAAATAATCACCAAAGGTCATACAAACAAAAACTGGCAGGAATTCTGGAACAAAAGTGATGCAGGTAGACATGTAAAGCATGCAGAAACATGTAGGTATAAGTAAAAATATGGGGCAGGAACCTGAAGGAGAAAGTGATGATAACCAGACGGAATTAGGTAAAATCTTAAAGGCATATGCCAATGCTCAACTAGATCATGCACACACTGTGGATAAACAGATGTAATTAAACATGCACAAACAGAATCAATTAATATAACATATACAGTACCTTATGATGGCTCTGTATGAAACCATCTTTAAAGTAATGATAGAAAGTATCTTACAGTATCTTACATAAAACATCATGGAAAAGTCTACAGTCCTCTGGTAATTATATTTAAAGAAAATTACAAACTGTCAACACTTTTGCAAAAACTTTGCTTTAAGGTATTAAAGCATCGTCCTTATATTCTTGGTCTCGGTCCATCATACTCTCATCGATTTTATCCCTAAAGCAGCTGTATGGGGACGAAGAGCCACTTCTGATGGGCAACAGTGCATTTATGGCTCGTAACTAAGCCTGAAATATTTTTAATGAAAAAATACAAAAACTTGTTGACTGATGGACAAAATGCATTGAAAAGAAAGGATATAATGTCAAAAATAATGTATTTCTCTTTTCTAAAATTAAATTTAAATAAACTTGACAGCAAGAGGGCAGGTAAGTTTTGACCCTTGTATGTACTGTAATGCTGTTGTTCTAATGTCACATTTGACTGCAAAATTTTTGTTTTAAAATGTGTTTAAATAAAATGATGCCATTAAAATTGGAAATAAAATAATACATTATATAGTAATACTCCATAAAATATAAGACTAAAAATATGCAAGACAAATGATAAAAATAAAGAATTAATTAAGTATAGTCTATAATCTTTATGGAAGATAAGTGCATTGTTACCCTGCTGCGATCACAACACGTCTAATATCTGTAATAATTAAGTTCTTTTTTTTACATGGAGATCATTGTAAAAGCTCTCAGCATGAGTTAAATCAGATCTGTTCCACTCTACACATCACCTCAGGCTGATTCAAGGCTCTTAAAAATCACTGCATGGAAGCGCAATCATAAACCGAAGCATTTTGTATTTAGCATGCATTGCTTTTTTTGCTTTTTTAATATTCTAACGGGTTGCATGATTATTTTTTTCTGAAACTGTCATGTGTTAAGCATCAGTTCGACAATTACACTGTAATAAGAGCAATGACGCGAATGAGGGATTGAGACATAACATTAACTCTGCTGCTCTGTTTAAAAAAGCAAACATAATGAGAATGTATTGACAAATTACAACTCCGCTTCGGCCATCATATCGAATATAATATGCTAGTGTAGACATACAGTCCACTCCTAAAGTCTATACACTAAACTGATATATATATATATATATATATATATATATATATATATATATATATACGATCTATGTAAGAGCTTCACATTTGTATTTATTTCTCCAGACATACCATTTGACTGCAGGTCTGCATGTTAAAGACTAGTTAAGTGGATCCTGAGGGTGTTGATTAATTCTCTATAACTGCAGCGCTGCATAAAATTAATGCACTTACTCTAAAACTTTATCATTTCTATATTGAAGGCTCATTCACAGTGACATGTACAAGAATGGCTTTCTTACCAAAAACAAGTTATAAAGAAAATGTTATGTTGCCTATTTGTTGATGTTTTTATATTTTATTACCCATTTGTGGGCTGTAAATTGTTTTCTGGAATTTTTTGTATTTTTTCTTTATTTTGGAAACTTTAGGAGAAAGATTAAAAAGTGGCTGGTGAGGAAACAAAGAAATTTCACAACATTAATTATAAATTGCTGTACTATAAGAGAAACACAACGCACAGGAATGTGCTGTTATTGGAAAGCACTCTGACCCTCATTTATCCCCAAAACGCTCTTCCTATCACATCTTATTTCTATTCATTTAGTTTTTGGTGCAGATAAGCAGGTGGATGAGAATTAGACTCCAGGCACTTTATGACAGTACAGAGCGCTACAGAACTTTTTACGAGTCAGCAAGCTTTTCCCATCTGTCCCTCTCGCTGCTGTTCAGTACCGCGGCCTCTTTCAACTCACGATGACTGATGGAGAGCTTCAGCAGCAGCAGCTCAACCGGGATCCGAGCCAAAGCCATGCTGACGGTCACTGCAGTTTATCACACCTCTGACAAATCACAGCGAATTTACATCACCTCGGATTGAGCAGCCGGGTTCAACTCTGTAACAGCAAGGACGGAGCCGACATGACTCAATTTCTAATTCAAAGAGCTACTTTTCGTTTTGAGTTTAGAGACCCTGAGGGAAAAATAGCATGAGGGTAAAATGTCTGTGTGTTGGTCTTCATTTAACACTCACAAAAATAAAAAGTTAAATGGTACCATTTACAGTATAAACAGCACCTGAACCTATGTGTGAGTGTAGCTACTGTGGAACTTTCACAGAGCTCCACAGTAGCCAAACTCACACACACTTTGGTGGTTAGCACCTACCAAAAGTGATCCAAACTGTTGATAAATAATAGCTGGCTATGAAGCCACAGTGCCTTGCAGCTGCAGACTGTCTGTCTGTGAGACCTGTCTATTAGTGTGGGACTTGGTGGCTTAGTGGTGCCCTCTGCCACCACAGGTTATACCCTTTAAATATCCAGTACCTTCCACTTTGTCCTGTCATTGTTTTCCCATATTGTCTCATTCATACCCTGGAGTCCTGACTGGGGTTCAAAACTGTAACCCATCCCAGGGAGCCACATGAACTAATGTAAAACCTCTGATTTATAGAGCTTTTCACCTCCATATCCTGAAATGTACTGTAACTCTGAACAACAGCTAAACTAAAACATTGAGACTAAAACCAGGGATGTCACATACCAGAAGCTGTGGCCTGAGTGTGGTTATAGTGATGCTTATTGGACTTTTGTTTAATAAATGACTTAAAGCAACACATTAATGTGTTGAATAGGAAAGATACAACTCAAGGCTCTTTGTGTCCTGGTTGGCGTTCAAACCAGTGCATTCTCAGTGCAGAGGTAAGTGCTTAGCCACATGAGCTACAGGATTTTATGCTTGCTCTCTGTTCTATAAAGCTTTTCACCTTCATTTTAGTAACCCTGGACTACAGCTAAAGTAAAACCTACAGACACTTATTGGACTTTTGTCTTACCATCCCAGGGGCCCACACCACCAATCTCTTGATCCAGAGGCAACTATTCATCCACTTGAGCTACCGAAAGCCCTGATTTCATCTTGTAGAGCTTTTTACTTCACATGGGAAATTCTGAACCACAGCTCATGTTAGATGTGATGGTTAAAACCACAAATGTTCTCCACCAAAAACTGTCACTACCCACTAGACCGCTTATTGGACTTTTGCCTTAATGGATGATGCAAAGCAAGACAAAAAAGTGTTTATTAGCAGTGGCACACCTCAAGATTCTCAAGCCTGGGTTTCAAAGTTATGACCTAGAGGCAGTTTCTCATTCACATGAGTCACAGGAACATCACATTTCTGTTCTGTGGAGCTTTTTACTTTCCTATACTGTACATAACCCTGAACACCAGCTAAAGCAAAGTATACAGACCTGAATCAGGGAGGTCACAACCCAGAAACTGTGACACTAGCACTTACTCCACTGCAGGACTGGGCAAAATTAAAGCAAGAGAAAGTGCTTGGTAAATGAAAAAAAAGAAGTGAGCTGGTTGAGTTAACTTTTCTGTACATTATTTCAGTAGCTCTGAGAGTACCACTAACCAACAGACTTCAATGCGCAGCAACACACCCCATACCTATGGGCCTTCTGGGAAGCGTTTAAAACAGTTTCAGCTTTTAGCAAATCTTCCCAATGAATCAATGGGATGTACAATTCCTAAATTAAAGTCTTAAACCCAGAAGTTCAGGTTATGACTCATACCGTCCCTGCAGCTCAGATCACCTTCATATGCAGGAACTACGATGCTAACCACCTAACTACTGAAAACACGCAGATGAGGATTTAATAAATAGCTTTTGGTAATAGCTTAACAAAAATGTTGTGCCACTCAGTTCTCAGCTTCATCTCTTTATTTCACTTGGGTTGTGGGATAAATAGTGTTCGAGAATTTCAGAAAAAAAGTGTGGGTTTTGCATAACAGTACAGTAAACAGACTCAAAACGGGAACATTTTGCACCAGCAATCCACTACACTACTGTACCGTCATGGTATTACTTAGCCTTTTGTCTCATTAAATGACTCAACGCAAGACATTAAAGTGTTTACTAGGTGATGTGCAATTAAGAATTCTTTTGAATCCTGGCTGGGGATCAAAGCAGCAATCGCTTAACCCAGATGCAAGTGCTCATCTTCATAGGCTACAGGAACATGTGACAGAATCCTTTCCATTGGAGATTTTTATTTACATTTCAAAGGGGTGAGACACTAACCACTACACCATGGAGAACAGATCAGCCCTTGTGTTAATTGGACTTTTCCCTTAATCAACAAGTCAAGCCAAGACAATAAGTAAAATAAAGTTTTTAGCAGAAGAGAAAAAACAACTAACTGTCCTTTGCATACTGGATTTTGAACTTCTCAACCCAGAGCCAAGTGCTTATTCACACAAGCTACATGCTTACTCATACAGAACTCATACTCGCTCTGTATTATGGAGTTTTTCACCTTCATAGTATTAGTACCCCTGACCAAACAACTGAAGTAAAATCACACAGACTCAAACCAGAGTCTGAGACACTAAACTGCTACACTATTGTCAGACAGGCTCTTTTGATGCTCATTGAACTTTTGTCTTACTAAACAACTCAGAGCAAGATAAAAAGCCCATTGTAAGAGAGGTACAACTCTAGGATCATTGAATCCTTGAGTCCTACATTAGCTCAAGGAACCAGTAAGCACTAGAGCCAGAGGCAATTGCTCTTCCTTATGAGCTACAGCTCAAACTCAGTGCTTGTTCTGTAGAGCTTTTCACCTTCATATAAGTAATGCTGGCCTGCAGCAGAAGTAAAACACAAACACTTGAACCACAGACATCACACAGCACTCTGTAACACTAACCATTATATGGCCTGGTGTTTATTGGGCAATTGTCTGTTTTTGGCTTAACAAACCAAGGATAGCTAACACCTGAAACTGCAACACTAAACACTACACCACTGCAACCCTAGATTGGTGTTTATGACTTATGTTGAATGATAAATTACAGATAACTTTAGTTTTAATGTCAGGCTCAAAACAAGACAACAAACAATTGAGTAGGTAAGATGCCACTTTAGGATTTTGCATTGTAGAATCCTCAGTGCGGTTTACTGAGCGTTTGTCTTACAAGAGGCAAGAGGTTGAAAGGCTCCTACAGTAGGTTTTGCATGAAAATAGAAAGAAGCATGTGTGACAAAGTAACCCAAAGAACTCTACTGCACTTAATACTAAAAATCTAACATTACTGAATATTTTCAAGCAAAAGATTTTTACAGCAAATATTGACTGTGCTTATTTTATTACTCTTTAGTGTTCTTTATAGAGGTTTCTTCTTGTCCTTTTTCCATTTTTGTATTGACCAATTAGATTTTCTCCTATTGTGACCTTATATTAGAAGAGCCACTCCCCTGGCTTGTTGTTTCTGCAGTTCTCTGGGGAACGTGGATCATCAGTAGCTCATTTACACAGACACTAAAATATTGTGTTCAGAGGAGTGAAATTAAGGAAATTTAAGGTATTAATTATGCATAATCTGAGGGGAATTTCAGGTAGAGCATTAACATGGGGAGGTCTGAGAACGGTGTTAACTTGTAAAACAAAATTTTTTTAAATATTGACCTTCAATAGTCAATATTTTCTTGTCATTAGATAATTGTGGAAAAGGTATTGTATGCTCTGTGGCCATTTTCATGGCGAGGAACATCAATAGTTTTACTACTTTTCTAATTCCACTAGTCTGTGTTTCAGCTCAATATAAGGAACACATTGTTACGAGGACACTGCTAAGAGATCGTGTTCTGCGTTTAATTGAATCCTGAATGAAATGAACTGAACAAAGGAGGACAGAGAGGGTCACTAATGAAAGAGAAGCGCTCTGGGGTCATATGACCTTTGCCGGCATTTCTGTCTCACGTTACACAGCAATCAATGACCTCCTTGTGTGTGCGGGGGAGGGGGGAGGGAGTTGATGTCACATTTAGCAAATTAGCAGGGCTTCATTTCCCTTCACAATCAATACAGCTACCATTTTCTAACTGTCTGTCCTGAACAACAAGCGCTCAGTCAGCGACCTCCTTGTAAGACTCTCGAGTTCCTTTGAATAACAAAACCTTGTAAAACTAGCATCCAAGGACAACTTATTAGTATCCATTATTTAGATGAGGTAAATTTGCCTGGAACATTGAGTAATGATCATTTTCACTTTTACATCCTCAATTTATCATCTGAGTGTTAAGCTTTGTTTTTGTGCGATAATAGTGTGATAAATGATGTTAGTGAACACATGATTAAGAAAATACATGATTATGTAGAGCATTACCAATTACATTAGAGCTTATAACAGGAATGAAAAGCATGCTGTTTGCTAATCACTAGTGCAGCCAGTTCTCTCTTCGAGTCAGTTTCAAGCTGAATACATTTTAGTTGTATTGTAAGAACAGCTGATGGGAGAGATGCTAGTAAAGTATCACCATTTATGGACAAAAAATGAGTAATTGAAAAAAAGTTTTTAAAGTATGTTTAATTATGGTTTAAGTAACATGTATTTGCAGGAGTCTCCAGTATCAGTGCTTTGTAACACACTCTCTTTAAGAAAGAGTTTAAACAGTGTATGTTATTTTTATTTGTATCATTTTTGGGGATTTTCCCTGATTTTCTTCCTAAATTAGTGATATCCAATTCCTCCCCGTCACTAGGGGGCTCTCACATTAAGGCTACTTCTACCACTCAGTCGGGACGGCTGAAGACTATCACGTGTTTCCTCTGAATCACATGACTCCAGCTGACCGCATCTTTTCTAACTTTTCTAACTGAGGACAGTGCTATCTGCTCCTTCCGCTTGTGTGAGCTCACAGACGCCCCGATTGGATGTGGAGTCGTAATCAATGTAAGGTCACCAAGTACCTCTCATCCCTCCTATCTGAGAGAGCTCGACCAAGCAACTCTCTCTAGGCTGCATCTGCAGGAGGTTTCAGCAGCAACCGGAGATCAAACTAATGATCTCCGGATGATGACTTTACCACTGCGCCACTTGGGGCCCTTAGACAGTGTATGTTGCTCTGTAATGTTTTATGTCCTAGATTTAAACCCAGCTGATGTTTCTTCCTTCTCGTGTCTCCTCCAGATTTAGCTCATCACTACCTAAAGGTCAAATCATTGTACACCATTAAACTCTCATTGCCAGCTTTTTTTGTGTGTGTGTCCTTGGGTATTTTTGACACATTTAATTAACAGGTTTGGCCTTATTAATCTGCCTTATTAAAATTTAAGATTATAAGATGTGTTATAAAAAATAAAATAAAACAGCTGGACTTCATGTCCTCATCACTTCCTGAGTTTTATTCATTATTTATTTCTGTCTTTCTTCCTGAAGGTCACCAGCTACATCCTGACGGCATTTCTGTAAAGCTCAGCGTTCACATTTTAAGGTCAGGATGCTTCATTAATACCAATGCAGAGTCAAATTTGTTGAGATTTTCATATTTATTTTCATTATGTCTCCTGGGGCTAAGAAGTGAGTGGCAACTTAGATAATATTCAGTTGTCAGACAAAAAAAAACAAAAAAAAAACAGGGATGAGTAAAATCAAGAATTTTGAATAATTGAAAGTGAAGGAGACAAAGGTACGGAGCACTCGCCATTAACTGCTGTAGCAGGCATGAATAAGTAACGAGCTTGAAACTGAATTAATTAGCATCTTCTTCCTGTTCCACTCAGATCATCGGAAGAACAGGACGACCTAAAGTCTGAGATGCTTATTTAATATTGTTACATTACATCTTATTAATTATTTACCCTGTTTTAAGATAATGTCAAGTGCTGAGGTTTGTTTTGGGACATGGCTAAGCTGTGTAAAGTAAAATTTATAACTCATGGGAAAATTAACTATAATTTTTTATATATTTTTCTTTTTTTTTTACCTAATCACAGTTCAATATTAAGACATATTTTACAGTGTATAACTGGTTACATATGAAAATGCCTTTTTTATCTATTTCACATACAATGGTCATGTGATCTCCACCGATACAAGATGGACATGATCACTATACCCTGTTATGATCATCTTACTGTAGCAGCACATGGAGCACTTTATTTCTTATTTATTTATTTCCTTCATTTTTATTAACAGAATATAATATTTTACATCATTAACTAAACAAAAATAATGACCTGTAAATAATGTTGAAGTACTTCATGTTTGGTTTAGAACAAGTCTACTTCAAGTCTGCAATAACCAATATAAATGAATTTATATATTTCAGACACAGGTCTATAAGACATCCCTTTTTATTAAGTTTCTTTGAATGGATTCAGATTCCTTAGACTATAATACTTCCTATGGCTCTGAGATGACCATTACCAGGGGCATGGGGGCTGGGTGAGAACTTGGCATTAGGACTAAAATGCCACTTGGATGGTGTCTGGATCCAAATCTAGCAAGGCAGCTGGTACTGAGCTTAGAATGAGCTTTGGACTGCTACTCGGGTTAGAATTAAACCTTGGTGTGGGTGCTGGGTTTGTGCTTGGCTCAATAGAACTTAGTGTGAGCGAGGGCTCAGGGCAAGAGACCCTGTCCTGTCGGTCTTCTGTGATAATTGCTGGAACTTCTAATTCATTAAAAACAACTTTTTTGTTATATTGAAATTCCAGCCTCCTAACACTGCAAATAAATTCCTGTTATCTAATATTACCCAAATGAGGATAGATTCCCTGATGAGACGTTTTCCTCTCAAGAATTTTAGCTATTGTCATCTCAGGGAGTTTTTCCTTGCCACCAATTCCTAAAGGTGGGCGATGACAATATCATTGATATCGCTAAAGTTCAGTGTGAACAGGATGATTTTTTATGCTAAGTATAAGATAAAGCATAGCATAGTTTAGGCTGGGCAGAGCATAATATGTTCCTGGCCTAGAAGGTTGCCTTGTTGACCTCTACAGAGTGCTGGGCTATACATATTATCAGGTTGACCTCTACAGGGCTCTAAGCATGGAGCATGACCAGGAGCAGAATAATGGATGGGGCTTTAAGCAAAGCTGAGTTATCAACATTTGGTCTAAGCATGATATGGGAAAACTGCAATGCAGGAGCCTGTCCAGTCAGCTTACCTTGCTAGCTGGAGCTTGCCCGCCACATATGCAAATTGTTTCTGTCTGCATTCTGTCAGAATATTGGTGATGTAGGCAGGATGAAGGCATAGACAAGAACAAGACTACAGTATGAAATGGAAATCAGCAATAAGCTTCTTGAGACCACTATCTACAGAACAGGGAACACCTTTAGGAGAATAGACAGTGGTATAGGCAAGAGCCTACACAAGATCCTTATCTATACCAAGGAACTATAGGCTTTAAATAAACAGGTGTTAACAAGAAACAGGACACACTTGAACTGTGTGTCACTGTGTGACACACCTGGCAGTGTGTCTATTTTAGGGTCCTAATATCTGCCCACTTCATACAATCATTAGGTAGCACCAGTAAAAATTTCAGGGCCAAGACAAAAGCAAAGACCCAGATGTCTTCACAACACTGCTGCATAAAGAATAATTAATGAACAACTTATACTGTACTTAAGCAAGGTTTTTCATAACATGTCCTAAACAGTGTAAATTGCAGTATAACGGACTGTATATTGTATTAAATATTTATATATCCTGAGTGCTGAACCTGAATCCTCTAGCATTTTCCTTATAGTCACTATTTTAAGAAAACAACTTACTGTAAAAGGAATCTGAACTACAGATCCTATTTCTGACAATCAATGAGTCTAAATTCACTCGAGGAGACAATATCCGGTTTTGGTGACACGTCTTACATAGGCAGTGTACAGTACACACTGTGATAACAATAACCAAATATAAATTTGTATACAATAAAAAGTTACACATATTTTAGTTTTTGTCCTCTATACAGTGGCATGGTACCAGGGACACATTTCCAAAAGTGGTTCATGGATAGATTCTGTTATTTGATGAAGAAAAAACGAAATATTAAAATATGTTGCCTTTTTTAAGGCAATAAAATTTAGAATTAAATATAAAATTGTAAAAATATTAAAAGTAATAATGTTTCATGTTACTTCATTTTATATTTAGATAAAATACATATTTTATAGTAAAATATTGTGTTTAAAAATGACAATATTAAATATGAAATTAAAATATTATGTAGTAGAAATGTAATATATCATATTATAAAAATGTAAACTTAAATCACTTAAAGTAATAGTTTATTATATTGCTTATTTAGTATATATGAAAATATTAATTAATAAATTTTAAAACTCAGGTTTTAAAAATAATTTATATTTGTAATGTTAAACTAAGCAATACTAAAATGGTGTTAATTCCACTCAAAGTTCTTCCCAACTGTGTAAAAAAAAATGGAAATATGACTTTAATATAAAATCAGATGGTGGTTGTGGACTTTTGCCCCTCTGCATGAATAAAAAGCTGACGTGAGCATAAACGATTAAATAAAGTGTCAGAATTTTAATTTCTTTCTTATTTCATGCCGGTGAAAGGAGATGAGATCCATTGTGATGACAGAACCAAAATGGTCAAATATTAGCTCCCCAGCGTCGCTCCTGCTGCTGCTGCTTCCACAGGATTTTAACCAAAAAGCAAATGTGTTTGATCTAAGAAACAGGAACGAGTGATTTAATTTTAGATACCTGACCTCTGAGGGAAAGTAACTGTTAGTGGTGAACGCACGCTCTGTGATGGACAAACTAGACATATTTTAGTCATATTTGAAATGCTAACTGAATTGCAATTTAATATATAGAATTGAGTAACGTATAGTAATTGTCAGATTTGATATCATGTCTTCTTTTACACAGTTTCAGAAAAAAAAATTAATGAAGGAGGAGAGCGTAAGGTAACATTAAAATCTAAGAATAAACAAGGACAAAGTTCAGGAATAAAATCTATCGGCGCCTTTAGAGTGTCGTGTCTAATATATGATATATAAATATTATATATCATATATTAGACACGATATATATATATATATATATATATATATATATATATATATATATATATATATATATATATAACAGTGGAACCTTGGATTACGAGCATAATTTGTTCCGGAAGCAGGCTTGTATTTCCAATCACTCATATACTAAATCAAAATTCCCCATAAGAAATAATAGAAACTTAACTTATTCACTCCACAGCCCCCAAAAATAAACACAAAAAATAATTAACATAAAATATAAAGTAAAAATAAAGCAAATTAATCTGCACTTTCCCTTAAAAAAAAAGTGAAAATAAGTCCCAAAAGATAAGTCTTTCCATTTGTGTGCGCAGGCGCTATTCAGTTCCCAAATGTTGCTTGCGGCAAGTCACAGCATGGTAACGTCTGGTAACCTGCAGACCCCGCAGGTTGGGTTGGGGCGGGTCATTAAAAATTAAATAAAATTTCCATGTTCCATAAAAAATCCATGTATGTTACGTGCAATTCCCTATAGCCTATATTAAATATGTGGGAATATCTATTTTTATATTTTATCAAGTTCTATGATCATGTTATTACTCTGACCTAATTTATTGTTCATATTCATAATCATATGTTGTTGCCAGTTTACAGGGCGATGTTTTCAAGCACTTTCAGGCTGAAATAAAGGCTGTTTTCATTTGAATTACAATGCCTAGTATGTCTATTTAATGGTCGCGGGTGCAGGGTGGGTTGTAAAAATAGATACAGTCGTGCAGGCTGGGGCGGGGCAAATAACTTCATTAAAGCGGGACCCGCGAAAAATACCCGACCCACGCTTCACTACCGCGCGCCAAATTTCGGCATCTCGCTGGAAAACATGCGCATTTCTAATGGCCACATCTGTATGTGTGTGTGTGTTTGTGTGTGAAGTTAAAATAAGGAGCCCTTCCCCCTCTCCCCCTTCTCGTCTTACACAGTTACCCCTCCTCCACTCTTTTCACACTCACGCACGCACATAAGGGAAACACTGGTTTATCAGGAAAATAAACAAGAAATCTTTCTAATGACAGTTGATTGAGCGACACACTAACATAATCACTGCTGTAAAGTAAATATAAAAACAAATCAACCTGCACTTTACATTTAGAATCGTGATAGAGCAGTGTTTCTATGTAGAGCAGAGAGAAAGAGTGTGTGTGTGTGTCCGTGTGTGTCTGTAAAGGCGAAAGTAGAAGGGGTGTGTGTGTGTGTGTGTGTGTGTGTGGCACGGTGACCCAAAGAGCAGTCTGATACAGAGAAAGAAAATGGATCTTTAACCTCTCTAATGAGACTTGCTGTACACATGCTGTACACACACGCATACAATCACAAAATAAAATATGTTTTACGCACATACACGTAGTCACAGTGTTATAGTAAACAGCATGCATGGATGTTCTTTATACCATTAAGAGATCCACTCTCTTAGAGCACTAAGACCCAGCAGGGAAGACGATTTTCCCACAATTCCGCAGCGCAAGAAAGAGAAAAACCATTGGCGCAGTTGTGATCACATGACGCTCGCCGTTAAAAGAAGAAGCGCATGCGTGATACATGATACTCGGTACTCGTAAACCAAGACTTCTTTGTTTTCCAAGTTAAAATTTATTAAAAATCTTTTGCTCGTCTTGCAGAACACTCGCAAACTGCGTTACTCGCAATACAAGGTTTCACTGTTATATTGCAAATATAATACACATTTATAAACATTTGTTTGTGCTTCTAGTGAGATAACACAGATTTTGGTCATGATGATATACAGTTTTTATTGAAATCTGAGAGAGGTATAGATCACCATGTGCTAAAAAGAAAAAAAGATGTAAGCTACATTCCCTGCATACTGTAACTAGGTAATTAGCTAATAACATTAAGCAAATTGTCAAATTTTTGGCTTTTATGACCTCGATGGGTGACGTCATCTGATAAGACACACCTGCAGGTTATAAATAGGAGTGAAC
The DNA here is from genome assembly GCF_024256425.1 of Clarias gariepinus. Lineage (NCBI taxonomy): Eukaryota > Metazoa > Chordata > Actinopteri > Siluriformes > Clariidae > Clarias > Clarias gariepinus. Next base: position 27,567,790 of record NC_071112.1, read on the forward strand.
CGGCAACATTCCTCAGATTCTTGTCTTCACCTAGTTGTGAGCGTGTCTGTGAGTTTTAAACGACATGTCCCTCCGTGTGTATAATCCATATCGGAGGGCGATCTCTACACTTTACCGCTTCGATTAAGTGCTACGCGTGCGCCTCGCATTCCTTGAGAAGCTTCGAGCCGCCGCGCATTCCTGGGGCTTAAACTCGTGCATCCGGCAGAGCTGTGAGAGACGAATTTAAAAACTCCTTTCTTTCGCGTTCTCATCGGATGGGGAAATTCCTCTGTCCGCTCCCAAGCGCGCCCTGGCGCTTCTTGTGAATGGGCAAGGATAAACATCCTCTTTTGCTTCCGCGAAGATGGTAATAGCCTCTAAGCACTTAAAAAATAAATTAATTAAAAAATAAAATAAATAAAAACATAGACGTCAGGTTCTGTCAGGTGGCCGGGGGGCGGAGCCTCAACGACGCTCTCTCCCCTTTTCTTAGCAATCTCTATATGAGTTAACCCTTTCATGGAGTAAGCGGTATTCATCCCGTGTTTTCCTGCCATCAACTTATTTATTTATTTATTTAAATATAGTTGAGGTGGAAGCGCGGGGTGGTATGATGACACGCTTCCAGACTATCTGTCTCCGGGGACATTATCCTTCCTGAAAAGCTATTACTTCCTTTCAAGCTGTGTAGACATTTTATGTTCCCTGGAGGGAAAAGCTTTTCAGGCAGCAGGTCAGGTTGGTGCTCCATTGCACACCATGGCGGTTTTGCACGCCTACCAGGCTGACCTGCTGAGATACTTGAGTACTGGCGGGGCTCTTCAAGGTAGGGCGTATTGGACTTACGCCGGGCCACAGACTTGTCTCTTCGTGCAACAAAGCAGACAGCTCGTGCTATCGGCCGTTTTATGGCTGCGATGGTTTCCGCGGAGAAGCACTCAAGGAGAAGGCTCGTGTATTCCTTCTTAATGCCCCATCTTGCCTCCCGGCCTACTTGGCAATGTCGTTAACTCGGTCGCAATTAGGTTCATAATGCGAAGTTATATAAAAAGCCTTCGGGAAATTCCTTCCCCGCCGTGCTCAAAAGTCTCGACTGGGTCTGACTGTTGCGAGGCGTGAAACACACAAGGAGAGTGTTTTTGAGCCGGGCACCCCCTCGTAAGATTGGGGTGCGTCACGCAATCCGCCACAAAAGAGGTCAGACTGGCATATTGTCTTCTTCACAAAGAAGCCCTGAGGTTCTTGTGCCCAGGACCGTGAGGGGTGGCCCCCCAATGGGGAGAGGCACGCAGAATTCCTTTCAAAGAATGAAGTGTTCTCCCTGGCACCCTGGCACCCTGGCACCCCCCAGGAGATTGGTGTCTGCCACCACTAGTGTTTCGGGCAACACCAGTCTCCAATAAAATGTTAGTTCTTCATTTTTTTCCTGCCATGTTTCAGGATGCCGAACATCTAACATCCCCCCGTTTAACCAAGCCGCAGAGACTTTGCCCCTTTCTGAGAAACTGGCAGCGTGGAAGCTACTGCCAAGTATATCTCCTTGGGTACTGAGGACTGTAGAGAGAAACTACAGGATTCAGTTTTCACATCACCCTCCGCGTTTCAATGGCGTGGTCTCCAGTTCCTTGAAACCGGAAAGTGCGCATCTGCTGACAGAAGATGCTGGGAAATGTAACATGTTCCCCTACCAGACAAAGAGTCAGGCTACTACATTCGGCATTTCTTGGTTCCCAAGAGGAACGGGGGGCTGCGTCCAATTTTTTAGATTTTGCGGGCTTTACCGCTATCTAAAAATAAATCAATAGAAATATTGCCACAACACAGGAGGTTTCTGAGGTTCGCTTTCAGTATCGGGTCCTTCCATTTGGTCTAGCTCTCTCACCCGTACATACACAAAATACATGAATGTAGTTCTGGCTCTTACGACTCCAGGGCATCCGTATTTGAATTACATGACTGGCTGGCCCAGTCTCAGTAGCTAGCACTTCGACATTAGCATGTCGTCCTAGCAAATCTTTCTTTCTTAGGATTGAGATCCAATGCCATGAAAGCATGCTCTTTCCTGTTTAGAGAACAACATATTTGGGTGTCACATGGAATTTGAGCGTAAGCGGGCACAGCTGTCTCCCGCTCATGTCAAATCTATTCTCAACACCGTCAAGGAAATCAAGCTAGACCAGAAAGTGACCATTACCTTCAGAGATCTTAGCTCTCATGGCAGCTGTATCCACGGTGACACCTTTGGGCCTTTTGCACATGAGAGCATTTCAGTTGTGGCTAAGAACCAGGGGATTTCACTCTAGGGCCAATCCCCAATAAGAGCTATGCGCCAGGTGCTTCGTACCCTTCCTATGTGGTTCAGACCCCGGTTTCTGACCCTGGGTCCCACTCTAAGTTCGTCTTGTCGTCGCAGATGCTAAGAACAGACGCTTTCCTCATGGGCTGGGGTGCGGTCTTAGATGACTGTCCAGCCCAAGGAGGCTGGAGAGGCCATCTTCTTGCGCGGCACGTCAATTGCCTCAAAATGATGGCTTTATTTCTGGCCCTAAAGCACTTCCTCCAGCAGTTGAGACTACCATGTCCTAGTGCGGGTGGACAACACTATGGCAGTCTCATATATTAATCGCCAGGGCGGACTGTGCTCGCGCCGCTAAATAGCTAGCGCACCAGGTTCCTGTCCCTCAGGGCGATTTACATTCTGGGAAAATTTCATGTAGCGGAGGTGAATCTCTTTGCCTCGCAAGATCAGCAAATGTCCCCTTTACTACTCTCTGCCTTGGCGGTCCCTGAACAGGACCAACTAAGTCATGCTGGTCTTCCAGCCAGCATAATTAAGTCTATTCTAAGTGCTAGGGCTGCCTCCCCTAGAAGAGCTTATGCCCTCAAATGGAATGTATTTAAAAGTTGGTGCAAGAGGTATTCCCTTGCAGCAAGTGTGTGACGCGGAGGGTTGGTCCCCTCCGCACACATTTGCCAATATGCATCCTATTGTTTTGAAGCCTTCTGTCCTCCGCCTTTACAGCTTCGAAGCAGGAGAGACTTTACTTACTGTGTCCAGTACGTGCTCTTCAGATTTACGTCCACCGCATTAGCCACTGGCGTAAGTCAGAGCAGCTTTTACATGTTTTGCAGCCGCAAGCTGCGTGAGAGATGCTATTGCCCTCTCCTATGAGGCGCGTGGGCTCACTTCGCCTCTAGGAATTAGGGCTCATTCAGCCAGGGGGATCGCCTCATCTATTGCACTAGCAAGAGGTATTTCCCTGGAGCAAGTGTGTGACACGGAGGGTTGTCGTCTCCGCACACATTTGTTACATTTATAGTCTGGATGTTCATGCTACTCCGGGCTCACGGGTCCTCGAGTCAGCTACCCAGACATAGTTCTAAGACCTTTTCGGCCTTGTGCGCAAATGCTACACAACCTTGGAGTCCAGACACTTGCAGTGTGGCGGCGTTGGCACTCTCGTTCCCATAGCGTTTTCAAGTTCAAGTTCAAGTTCAAGTAGGCTTTATTGTCATTCCAACCATATACAGTTAGTACACAGTGAAATGAAACAACGTTCCTTCAGGACCAAGGTGCTACATGCAACATAAATTTACAACATAAATTACCATAGACACTAAACTAGCTAACCAAGAGGCCCAGTTAGCTGGCTAGCAGAGACAGGACAGAGAGACCTAACATAAATTACAACATAAATTAACAAAAACTAACTAGCTAAGTAACATTTTTATAGACAACATAAAGTGCACGTGCAAATGTGCAAACAAGAGCAACAACAAAGTGACAGTGCGCAACCACGACATAACAGAACATAAAATATGGTGTTGAGTTAGTGGGGAAACATAAACATTCCTTAAAACAGCAGCAAGAATTGAGGAATTAGTGCAAAATGTAGTCCAGTAATGATCATTGTGCAAAAGATTGTTAAAAACAGTGTAGCATTTACAGGTTGGTGTGTACGATAATTTGGTGGTGTAGGTCAGCGTGTCTGCACTTGTGTTGATTAGTCAATCCAGTCTCAATAATTTGAGGTAGTTAAGTTAAGCTGTGTGATAATGTTTGTGTTTGTGTGTGTGTGTGTGTGTGTTTGTGTTTATCAGTCCAGTCCCTTTTTGTTGAGGAGACGGATGGCTTGTGGAAAAAAAACTGTTGCACAGTCTGAATGTGTGTCCCCGAATGCTTCGGTACCTTTTTCCAGATGGCAGGAGTGTGAAGTGTGTGTGAGAGGGGTGTGTCCGATCAGCCACAATGCTGGTGGCTTTGCGGATGCAGCGTGTGGTGTAGATGTCTTCAATAGAGGGGAGAGAGACCCTGATGATCTTCTCCGCTGTCCTCACTATCCGCTGTAGGGTTTTGCGGTCTGATATGGCACAATTCCCAAACCAGACAGTGATGCAGCCGCTCAGGATGCTCTCGATAGTTCCTCTATAGAAGGTGGTCAGGATCGGTGGTGGAAGCTGGGCCTTCCTCAGTCTTCTCAGAAAGAAGAGAGCTGTTGGGCTTTCTTGTGTAGGGAGCTGGTGTTGAGGGACCAGCTGAGTACCTTCTCTAGGTGGACACCCAGGAATTTGGTGCTTTCGACGATTCCCACAGAGGAGCCGTTGATGCTCAGCGGAGAATGGTCGCCTCGTGTCCTCCTAAAGTCAACAACCATCTCCTTTGTCTTGTCAACATTTAGAGACAGGTTGTTGTCTTTACACCAGTCCGTTAGCCTCTGCATTTCCTCTCTGTACGATGACTCGTCGTTCTTGCTAATGAGACCCACCACGGTTGTGTCATCAGCGAACTTAATGATGTGGTTCGAACGGTGTGTTGCTACGCAGTCGTGAGTCAACAGTGTGAACAGCAGGGGACTGAGCACACAGACTTGTGGGGCCCCAGTGCTCAGTGTGGTGGTGCTGAAGGTGCAGTTCCCGACCCGTACTGACTGAGGCCTACCGGTCAGAAAGTCCAGGATCCAGTTGCAGAGGGAGGTGTTCAGGCCCAACAGGTTCAGCTTCCCAATCAGTTGTTGGGGGATGATAGTGTTGAATGCTGAGCTGAAATCTATGTACAGCATTCGAACATATGTGTCCTTCTTGTCAAGGTGTGTGAGGGCAAGATGGAGTGTAGTGGAGATAGCGTCGTCCGTTGAGCGGTTAGGACGGTACGCAAATTGCAGTGGGTCCAGTGAGGAGGGCAGCAGGGTCTTTATGTGTCTCATGACGAGCCGCTCGAAGCACTTCATAATGGTGGGTGTGAGTGCAACGGGACGGTAGTCATTGAGACAGGACACAGTAGACTTCTTGGGCACGGGGACGATGGTGGTGGCCTTGAAGCACGTGGGAAGCTGCTCAGAGAGATGTTGAAGATGTCGGTGAGAACATCTGCCAGCTGTTCAGCACATTCTCTGAGCACTCTGCCTGGGATGTTGTCTGGTCCAGCAGCTTTACATGGGTTGACTCTGCGTAGAGTTTTCCTCACCTCAGCTGTAGTGAGACACAGCACCTGGTCGTTCGGAGGAGGGGTGGTCTTCCTCGCCGCCACGTCGTTCTGCCTGTCAAACCGAGCATAAAAGTTGTTCAGCGCATCTGGGAGGGAGCCGTCACTGTCACAGGCAGGTGATGTCGTCCTGTAGTTTGTGATGGCTTGTAAGCCCTGCCACATGCGCCGTGTGTCGCCGCTGTCCCTGAAGTGATTGTGGATTTTCTGGGCGTGTGTGCGCTTTGCCTCTCTGATGGCCCGAGAAAGTTTGGCCCTTGCTGTTCTGAGGGCCAACTTGTCTCCCGCTTTGAAGGCAGAGTCTCTGGTCCTCAGAAGTGCACGCACTTCCGCAGTAATCCACGGTTTCTGGTTGGGTCGTGAGATGATGCTCTTGGAGACAGTGACGTCATCGGTGCACTTCTTGATGTAGCTGGTCACTGATGACGTGTACTCCTCCAAGTCAGTGAAGTCGCCGTAAGTTGCAGCCTCCCTAAACATGTTCCAGTCAGTGCACTCGAAACAGTCCTGAAGAGCAGAGATGGCTCCTGCTGGCCAGGTTCTCACCTGCTTCAGAACCGGTTTTAAGCGCCTGACGAGTGGTCTGTATGCTGGAATTAGCATAGCAGAGATGTGGTCTGAGTAGCCGAGGTGGGGGCGGGGCTCTGCCCGATATGCGCCGGGGATGTTTGTGTAACCAAGATCCAGCGTGTTTCCCCCTCTCGTTGCAAAGTCCACATACTGATGGAATCTAGGAAGCACTGACTTGAGATTTGCATGGTTGAAATCTCCAGCAACAATAAACAGTCCATCCGGGTGTGTATTTTGCAGTTCACTGATCGGACGTTTTCACACAGCATCGAGTGTAGCCTTTGAAAGGGAACGTCTCGGGTTACTTTGCTGTAACCCTGTTCCCTGAAAAGGCGGGAACGAGATGCTGCGTCCCAATGCCGCACTGCCTACGTGACCGGACGTCCGTTTAGCCAAATCAATCTGAGGAATGTTTCCGGTTCACTCCTATTTATAACCTGCAGGTGCATCTTATCAGATGATGTCACCCACCGAGGTTATAAAAGCCAAAAATTTGGCGTGTTTGATACACACATGCTTCACAACCGGCAACATGACAAGATGTTTCCCATAGCGTTTTTACGCAGCATCTCGTTCCCGCCTTTTCAGGGAACAGGGTTACAGCAAAGTAACCCGAGATGATTTACATAATGTGTATGTGAGTTTTGCTGTTCAAATAATAATCAGCAAGACTAATAATTAAGTGCATCAAATAAATTCATCTGATAATCTATATTATATATTTGTGATATTGTGTGGACCCTGTGACCCTGAACAGGATAAGTGGTATAGAGAATAGGGGAGTGAGAGTAATTGATGAATAAATAAGATCTTTTGTTTTTCTTCTGGTGTTTGCTGATTACTACATACACACAAATCATTGTGTAGCTGTTGTGTTTTTAAACGCTCGACTAAAACCGTGTTGTTTTTATTCCAGGTTAGTGTACCCAGCCGAGGACAGGTCGGAGCATTATATTTCTGAGTGCCTTCGGTGTTTTTCTGACCCTGTGCCTTGTTCCGCTCCAGTTGTATTTGGCTTACCCTTTTGCCGTGTTTACTCTGCCTGTTTGTGTACTGATCATTATTTACCCTGCGACTTCCAGCATTGGATTCGGATCTGTTCTGCTTTGTACACTAATTAAAAGAAAGCCATCCAATTGTCCAAGTGTAATGTGGTGTGCTTTTATTGCTTAATGTAACATGATGGATAAATACCCAGAGGTTCAGTAAACATAGATGTTTTAGTCTGATCAGGAACAATTTAAAGGGGACATGTAATAAAAAATTTACTTTTTAGTCATGTTTAGACATTTAGACTGAACCATTGTAGAATACATGGTACAAAATACATGGTAGAAAAAACATTCCCTGCTTTTTTAACCTGGCCAGGACTTAAATACAACAATTAGATTGTTCCCCTTGTATAAGTTTTCTAAAGGGGTGTGGCTCAGCAGTTGCTCATTTACATAGACACTGAAAATGCACATTAGGAGGAGGAATGAAATGCAGTAAAAAAAAAAAAGCTGTGCTTTTTTGCACTTAAAAACCTATGCTAAAAATGCATTATCTCTGGATATTTCAGCTGGGTCATTAATACACACTTTAGGGGAGATCTAAGACCTGTGTTAACTTGGTAAAGAAATAGTAAAATACAGGCTCTTTAAACTCATAAGTCCTATTACTGGTATGTTATTGGGAACAGTGAGGAAACCAGGAGGATTCCTCTTAAAGTTCTAGTATTTTAAATTCTGGTTAAAGTCAAATAGTAGACCATCATATTGAATGTTTTGACACACTGCCACATAGGAATCTGACTTACAGGTTTCTCGGCTGTTTGCCAAGATTCACAGCAACTTCTGAAAAAATTCACAGACTATCATACAAATCAGAAAATTGAAACTGATGAAATAAAACCGCTCTTGTCAGAGCACCTTGGATGTTTTGACCTGAATGCACCTTGCAATTTTCTCTCCTTCCTTTTTACATCACTAGAACTTTTATTCAAACCCATTCATATGTAAAACTCTCAAATCTCTTTTCGTAATGCATGAACTATTTTTATTTATTTATTTATTTTAACCCTCCCACTTCAAAGGTATGGAATGAAGTCAATTTTAAACATAAATTCTAACTTCTGCTTATGCTTTTTTCCCCTAACCTTTTTCAAACTTAGCATTGCAGTATCATGGACATGTAAGCAGAAACCTTTTGTTGACTTGGAAAGAGCAGGAGAGAGCCATTATGTTCGGTGTAATGGCTCTTCTGGAGAGACTTTTCCTGGCTGAGTGTGCTTTGAACCCCAAGAGAGTGCAGCATTTGCATAATGTGTACCTGTGGTTCTTTATTTAATGCATCAAAAAGCATAAGCTCAACCAAAGCAGCTCAAAACTACATCCTAAAGAAAAAAATATTTTGGAACCATCAAACCTTATCAAATATTCTAAAGGAGACATCACTCTTTTATGGAAACATTCTGTCTATCCTTATTTCAGTGATGTAATTATTATTTATATAACACAATATAATATTTCATTATATAGTAATTTATCTAGTAAGGAGTTACACAAACCAATTGTAAAAGTTTGTTTTTTTGTTCTTCCCTAGTCAGCTTCTACTGTTTTTTGTCTTGTGGTAAGATAAGACACTCATTCCCTGTCTATATTCTATCCCTGGAGACTTAGGCCTCACGGCGGGGTACACCCTGGACAGGGTGCCAATTCATCACAGGCCATGGGGAGAACATGCAAACTTCATGCACACAGAGATAAGAATCGAACCTGGACCTTGATGGTGAAAGGCAACAGTGCTAACCACTACACCACCATGCCGCCTGGCAAGACACTTAATCTTTAAAAAAAAAAAAAAAAAAAAAAAAAAAAATATATATATATATATATATATATATATATATATATATATATATATATATACAATAAATTTTACTAAGTAGATTTATGATTTTTCAGGGGATTTTTTTGTACTGGAACATTTTTTAAAAATGTTGCATGTCTAAATAAATATGTGTTACGTGGTGCGGTATGGTACGGAAGCGCATTGCATTCACAAAAGAAAAAAAAATCTCAGGAATTATGTCATAATTATGACTTAATATCTCATAATATATGAGATCCTGATACATCATCATATCAGGATCTTATAATTATGAGATAGTAACTCATAATTATGAGATATTATCTCATAATTATGAGATAAGTCATAATTATGACTTAATATCTCATAATATCTCATAATTGTGAGTTAGTAAGTCATAATTATGAGATCAGGATCTCATAATTATGAGATATTAAGTCATAATTATGACATAAGTCCCGTATTATTTTTTTTTGTGTGTGTGAATGCAATGAGCTTCCGTAGTATGGAGAGCTGCACCATGAGATGTTATAATGGATATGGCGTGGGATTATTAATTAAGGGAACTTAAAAGGAAAATAAAAACTAATAACACAAAATAAACAGAGCTCCGCTGTCTACGTAAGAACAGACGGGGCTCTGGAAAACAAAAATAAAAACTATTATCCTCTCGGGGTGTTTGCCCTTACTGAGGATTTATTAGGAGAGAGGGGTTGTGTTTATGTACACTTTATACTTGACCTGAGAACACATGCTACACGGCTGTGGAACGCTCTCTCTCTCTCTCTCTCTCTCTCACCGGCATCTTAAGCAGACAGAGGCTGGGGCTTTGCCTCTGTCTTCTCTTTTTAACTGCGCGCTGGTCTGGACTTTGGCTTTGTCTTTGCCTGTGTCTTTGGCCCTAATACCTTACCAGTGCTACCTTATATTTGCACAAAGTGTGGGGGTATCAGGACCCTTATATAGATGCACTGCCAGGTGCGGCTTCATTTAGGCAGATTGCCTGATGGCGGCATTGCCTGGCAACCGTGTGTATAAATGGCCGCGTCTTTGCTTGTTCAGAACTCCGTGTGGTAGCTGCCTGCGGATCTGCCCGTTCAGTTTAAGCGCAGCTCTGCCCCTTGTGCAAATGCGGTTTTACATCCCAGTAGCCCTGAGGGGCAGTAGTAAGGGGTACTAGGGGAAGGTGCTGAAACTGGGGTTTGCGCCCTTAAGACAGCTTCGGGCGCACTGACATCCCCAGTTCGAAACAGAGCAGGTCGACCAGTCAATGTGAGGGTTGTGACGTTGAAGCCAGGGGAGCCCCAGCACTACTCTCTGTTCTGGCACCCGGGTTACCAGAAAAAAGATTCGCTCGAATTGCCGTCCGAGCCCTAGTATGATTGGGGCGGTCCTTTGCGTCATTCATCCCGACTTAATTGGCTGGCTGGCCCAGGAGACCAACGGGATGGCGGAAGGGAGCGAGCAAACTGGAATGCCCAGTGCCGCGGCTAGCCTCTCGTCAATAAGATTCCACATAGTCCGCGAATCAGTAAGCGCCTCTGTCCGGTCTTTCCAGATCCCGGTCCCTGGGAGCGTGGCTGGAAGGAAGAGCCCTGCATGACTGGGTCTGTCCTCTGTCCTGACTTTTAGGTCCTACCTGACCACCATAACAAAGTGCTTTGCTGCCACACTGCAGTAGCCCACTCTAGTGCTCTGCCTGTGAGCAGAGACACCATAAATGCAACCTTCGACCATTCTGATGGAAATTGGGAAGGTTGCAGCTCGAATATGAGTGAGCACTGCAGGATGAAGTCCTTACACCTTTCTGACTCGCCTGCATATGGCTGTGGGGATGGTAGTATAGTTTCGGCCACCAGATGGGGTAGTTGAGCCACTGTTCCGTGGGCGCGGCCAGATGGAAACCCTGAAAGGGCGCGCACCTCAAGCTGCCCAAAAATTAACTCAAGGTGCTTATTAATCCCACGCATCTCCGAAATTAACGTGGTTAGTGCTTCCTCATTCCTATCCTCTCGCTTGACCCTCAACTATTTCCAGCATCCTTTCCAAGCCCGCAGACTCTTCTGATGGTGCGAATATTCTGTTACGTGGTGCGGTATGGAGAGCCGCACCCTGAGATGTTATAATGATTTTAAGAGCCCTGACGCAGGGCTTTTAAGGGGGGCAGTGAAATAGGAGGCGGTGAGAGTGCTTATGACAGGCACGGAAGACCTTTCCGTTTGGAGATGGCGTGGGATTATTAATTTAGGAAACTTAAAAGGAAAATGAAAACTAATACACAAAAAAAACAGAACATCGCTGTCCACATAAGAACGGACGGGGCTCTGGAAAACAAAAATAAAAACTATTATACTTTCGGGGCGTTTGCCCTTACCGAGGATTTATTGAGAGAGAGGGGTTGTGTTTTATGTATACTTTATACTTGACCTGAGAGCGCACGCTACACGGCTGCGTGACGCTCTCTCTCTCGCTCTCTCTCGCCAGCATCTTAAGCAGGCAGAGGCTGGGGCTTTTCCTCTGTCTTCTCTTTTTTACTGTGCGCTGGTCTGGACTTTTTAGCTGTGTCTTTGGCCCTGATACCTTACTGGTGCTACCTAATATTCGCAAGTGCGGGGGTATCAGGACCCTTTTATAGACGCACTGCCAGGTGCGACTCATTCAGGCAGATTGCCTGACGGCGGTGTTGCCTGGCAACCGCATGTATAAATGGCCGCGCCTTTGCCTGTTCAGAACTCCGCGTGGTAGCTGCCTGCGGATCTGCCCATTCTGAACAGTTTAAGTGTGGCTCTGCCCCTTGCGCGAGCCACATCGTTACCATATCCATGCATTTACATGCATTATACAAGCAAAAATCTGGTCTTTGGATGGTATTAGATTAAAATGATTGGATTTTTAATTTCAATACAAGAAAACTCTTCAGAGAGAATTACATTAACAGTTTGCTGGAATTGCATTCATTTATAATCAGTGCATTCATTTATAATCAATCGCTGGTACAGTATATAAATAGTTGCATGTCATATTCCAGGATAAAATATTTTTTTATTTAGGAATAATTATATTGTAAGCTTTTAATTAAAGGTAGAAAAGATATGTATGAATATAAGATTATTCCTTGCTCGTGTGAATGTTGACCAGAGCTCCTACCATGGCCATAAAATGGAAATAAATACAACAGTAATTACCAGTGGCCTTAATGGTCCCAAGTTGGACTACAAAGGTTCCTAGATGAATAGAATGAGTATTCATGATATATACACTAATCTAGAAACATAGGTTTATATAAATCAAGGCTATATGACATAATGCAGTTGTGAAGGGGCGGAGCTTAATGCGTTCCTAGACAATGTGCTTTCTTAATCTGTAATCTCATTTCTGATCATCTATCTGATTTATTTGTGATTCTTTTGATTGTTTTATAGTTAAAATTACATTTAGCACCATCATACATTTCAGATTCTTTGTTCGGATTCATAGCTCAGCACAAACAGGTTCATGACTTAGTGCTAAAACTGGGTTACAGCAGAGCGCTACTTATATCTCAACACTGAAACTAGGTTACAACATAGTAGTGCTGTTTAAGGTTCTGATACCATTACTGGGTTCTTTATCTAAGATCATTAGAAGTAAAAATCCCTTTTAAGTCACTCCCACATTAATTCTTTTAACTGACTGTTTTAATTTAAACTTCTTTAATTTATATAATTTTTTTTATTTATTTAAAGTTGTTATGCCGTGTAATTAATCATGTCTTTAAACTATTTTAGGGTTTTTTCTCCTATAAAAGCAAAATGTGAAAAACAACTCTTGGCAAAGAACCATTTATAATTTTAAAAGACATACAAGAATAAAATTTGGGCTCATTATTCACTGATCATGTTCAAACTGAGGCCTTAATTTCAAACAAACTACCTACAGCTACTAGTGGAGAGAGATATTTTATATCTGTGATAAAACGCTTCATTTATTTTTACTGGGAAAATAAAAAGAAATACTACCGGAATTACAACTGAAACTAGCCCATACGTAATTAATTTTCTTTGTGTCTATTTTTTCTCAGTATTTTTTTAAGTATTTGTTGGTTATATACCATTGCTAGTACATTAATTGCAAAATTGAAAGACTGCATGAAGTGTCACTTGGCTGCGTAAAACTGTGAAAAGAGTCTAATTAGATTTGAGTATGTTAATTTGAGTTTGATTTCATTACTATTTAAGCCACTTAAAATGGAAATTTTTCAAGGTAAAAGCCAAACGTCAGTTTTTTAATACTTACGTCTTCAGGCTGAATGATAGGTGTAATCTTATCACAATTCTCTATAAAAAACGAATTAATATTCATTTGCTAAATTTAATCGAATGTAGACTCGAATGAAGCAATATCAATTATTTAAACTGTAAGTGAGGGAATTGGTAAACCATACATTACATGTTGAGGCATTACGACCCGCTCATGTGCTGATGTGTTGGGTGCATGAATAATGGCTTTTCATCGATCTTCTCGACATTCCCGACAGACACAGTGCGACTACCACAACAGGCCGTTTTCATCAAATTCATCTCTCTTACAGATGACCTTAAACGTCAGCAAAGGCTTCCTTGTTTGATGAGCGTCAGATGAGCGCCTGGAAAGCTGGAGATCGATGGCAGGAATGAAAGACAAATCAGCCCAGGTCCATTAGTGTGTGTTTGCGGTGGAAGAAGCCGGTGTGTTTCTTTTGTCACAAACAATAATGACATAGCAAAATACTGAACATGTTTTTTTTTTCTTTTTGTTTTCCACATAGAAGAAACCGATCTAGCACTACTGTATGTCTAGTGTTACAGAGCAGTTTAATTAAACATAACTCTGAATTTGACTATTGATTTTGCTATGTCAGCTGTAAACCATGCATACGTGTGTTATTTTAACACATTTTGTAGCAGATTTAAGTTGGTATAGCTTTGCCTTAGAGATATCTAACTGAGCGTGGAAAACAAATGGAAAGCCAGAGGTAGTAGGACACACGGATGAGTTTATTTTATTGGCGAGTCTTAACAAGGCATCTGGTTTACACCCAGAAATTCTCATAAAACCAGCAGACAAAAATACTAGCATTCACAAATCAGACCACAAAAGCAATAAGGGCAAGGAAGACCTTTACACTACAGAACTCACAAGATAAACATAAGACAGAAAGCTCAGCAGTGCTGTGCAAATATACCCAAGATGTGATTAACAAAGGAAAATACTCTTGCAAGGATTCAGTGTGAGTGGTTAAGATGAGGAAAGATGGGTAGTTCCGAAATAAATAAAGCAGGAACATCTCGTGTTACTTTGCTGTAACCCTGTTCCCTGAAAAAGCAGGAACGAGATGCTGCATGAAAAAATATGGGAACAACTTTTTGTGTTACCGAATGTGAAGCATGTGTGTATCAAAAACGCAATTTTTTTGGCTTATATAACCTCGGTCAGGTGACGTCATCTGATGAAGTGCACCTGCAGGTTATAAATAGGAGTGAACCAGAAACATCCTTAGATCAATTTTGTCTGGAAGGACGTCCAGTCACGCAAGCAGTGCAGCATTGGAGCGCAGCATCTCGTTCCCGCTTTTTTAGGGTTAACAGGGTTACAGCAAAGTAACCTGAGACGTTCTCTTTCAAAAGCTACACTCAAAGCTGTTTGTGAACACTATGGGAACGAGAATACCAACGCTGCCGCACTGCATGTGTCTGGGCCCCCAGGGTTGTGTTGCGTGTGCGCACAATTGGAAAGGAGGTCTCAGACCTAGCTCTGGGAGGCTGACTCAAAGACCTGTGAGCCCGGAGTAGCATGAACATCCAAACTACAAAATCTAACAAATGTGTGAGGAGAGTAACCAACCTGCCGCATCATACACCTACTGCAAGAGGGACACCTTTTGCCAGCGGAATAGATGAGGCAATCCCCCTGGTCGAATAAGCCCTGATTCCCAGGAGCGAAGTGTTAACACGCGCCTCGTAGGCTAGGGCAATAGCATCTCTCACTCAATGTGACAGCGTTTGTCTAGTGGCGGCCGCCTCCCAGTTGCGGCCCCCATAGCATATGAAAAATATGACTTACGCCACTGGCTAGTGCAGTGAACGTAAATCTGAACAGCACGTACTGGACACAGTAAGTGAAGTCTTTCCTGCTCCGGAGCTGTAAAAGGCAGAGGACAGAATGCTTTGAGAACAACTGGGTGCATGGTTGAGAATGGAACTTTCGAAAGATGGTTTGGGTGAGGATGTAAAATGGCCTTGACTACCCCAGGTGCAAAGTCTAGGCAGGATGAAGAGACTCACAAGGCCTGCAGATCTCCAATTCTCTTCAAAGAAGTCATGGCCATAAGAAAAGCCATCTTGAGAGTCAGAAGCCTGGCAGGCGCTGACTCTAGTGGTTTAAAAGGGTGTCAGTCAAACATTCGAGCATAATAGCTAAGACATGTTTTGCTAAGCACCGACTTTCAAACCACATAGAAAGGGTACAAAGCCCTTACAAATAAGTGTAACCCTTATTTGCCTCTGGGAATTGGCCCTTGAGTGAAATCCCCTGGCTCTTAGCCACAACTGAAACGCTTTCATGTGCAAAAGGCCCAATGGTATCACCGTGGACGCAGCTGCCATGAGACCTAAAGATCTCTAAAAGTGATGAACAGTCACAGGCCGGAAGGCGAGAACGCACAATCCTTATCCTTGATGCCCGTGAGATTAAGCCACAGGTGCCTCTCCGCGGAGACCATAGCAGCCTTAGAACAGGCCATGTGCTTGGTTGCACGAAAAGACAGGTCTGTGGCTTGACGTAGTTCTAGAAACGCCCTATTATCAAAAGTCTTTCAGCAGGTCAGCCTGGTAAGCCTGAGAGAATGTGATATTCAAATAAATTGAAGTCGATGGAACGAAAACAGGGGATGAATATGGCTTACTCCATGAACGCGTTAACTTATCGTGGAGGTCGCTAAAGAAGGGGAGAGAACGTTATTGAGCCCCCCCAACCACCCCCCAGCCACCCGACAGAAACCTGTCGTCTAATTTTGAGCGCTTGGGGGAAGCTCACTTCTGCAGCCAGTCGATATGCAGCCGTTTGACCGGACGCGTTACTACTTCGAGTAACTCCTCATACGCTCTGTCATCATTGGAGGAGCGCTTTAAGGTGGCTATTTCCATCTTTGCAGATGCAAGAGAGGAAGTCTCTTCTGCGGGGGCGCGCTTGAGAAGTGGACGGAAAAAAAATCACGATCCGACGAGAGCGTGAGAGAAAGGGGGTAGATTCCATCTCGTGTGCGTCTGCCAGATCTGCACGTGAGCCACAGAAATATGCCGCGGCTCGCGGTTTCTCTTTAAAGAAGGCGAGACTCGGACGAAATCAGGAGGAGATCACGAGTGTGATTTTCCCCCAAACACTGGAAACCTAAAAAGTGTGGAGATCGCTCTTCGAAAAAGATCTATCACACGGAGGCACGCATCTCGCTTGAAACTCCGCCATATCGGTCAGTTAAACACTTTTTTTTATTTGCTTGCACACACACACACAAACACAAAGCAGTCCTGAAGACAAAAAGATTTAAGGATGTTTCCGGTTCACTCCTATTTATAACCTGCAGGTACACTTCATCAGATGATGTCACCTGACTGAGGTTATATAAGGCAAAAATTTGCCGTGTTTGATACACACATGCTTCACAACCGGTAACACAAAAGGATGTTCCCATAGCGTTTTCACGCAGCATTGAGTGTAGCTTTTGAAAGGGAACTGTGGGAAAAGGAAGAACTTTTTTGACAGGGGGTATATGGGAGAGCTTCATGCATGATAGAGACCAGCAGTGAATGGTGTTGTGGAATTATGGCCGAGGAAAACCACTGTGAAAAGGAATTAAGTGGCCTAGGACACCAAAACATTAGCACAGTTCACTAATGTAAAACAAGCATGATGTAAAACAACAGAGACAGTGGCGGAGGGACAGTTTAAGCAAATGGATAAGGTTGACTGTAATACAAAGAAGCTGGATCAAGTGACCAGTGGTAAATTGTCTACTATTAATGAGTTAGCAAAACAAGAACCAAGATCAAAGGACTGAGAATAAGACTTATCTTGAGCTGGAAGAACCAAAGACTCTAAATAGACTTAACAGCTAGCAAGGGCCAGCTATAACTAAGCTGCAAAGGACTTTGAAAAAGTGTTGGATTGGTACTTGGTGAATGGATAAATAGCAAGCCAGTTAAGATAAAAATTTCTTGATAATTGACTAGAAGGTGTTGAAAGATGAAAACGATAAAGAACAGCTTGAGGAAAAATGTTGAAGATGGAAAGGTCTGGTTCAGTGATGGATGTCAGCAAATGCAGCCTGATAACAGTGACCAGGGATGATGGATCACCAAAAAAAGAGCAGGTAAAAGAATTGGGTCAATCTGGAAGGTCTATGGGCTGGGAAAGGCTGAAGATGATGTAAACAAGGATGGAAAAAATTGATCTAGAATAACAATAGAAGTACAGACAGGCAGTATAGGAAGAGCAAGGGCCAATGGTTTCGAATGGCTACTGTATGGATTATTCCATGACTCCTTGTGGTAGATATCTTTTAAAAGACCTCCAGTTGGTTGCTGGTAATGGATAGAAACATTATGCAGTAAGCAAAAGCACAAAAAGCAGAAAGGAATTAACTACAACTAATTCTTGTAATGCTTCCAGTTGTGTAAGGCACTAGATAAAAAGACATCTAGATAAGTGGAATCTTGATTCCGTCATTAAGTGCTGAAATTGTGTGCTTTGTGAACAATAATTCTAAAAGAGCTTATAACTCAATTCAGATTGGGAACAAAAGGTGCATCCTTCCAGTCAGGAACTTATAGAGCATGACCTCTTTGATAATAAGTACTAATGCTACATCACAATTTATGCAGTGCGTTCAATCTGTGAATATGCAGATTATATACTCAATTTGTAATACAAAAAAATAATCTTTGCCTTTTTTTTTCCTAAATAATCAAACCATTTGTGAGTATGTACTTGTTTGTAGGGTTTAAATAAATAGTTGTCTTGTTTGGTAGAGGCAGTTCTGGTGCAGTTTAATTAGGGACTTTATGCTGTTTAGTGCATAGGGTGCAACTTGAGCCATCTCCATTATACAATGTTCCATAAATGTGCTATTTAGGACATAGGCTTGAACTGACATTTGAGTTAAGGTCAGCCCTAAATTGCTTTGTCTTGCATTATCCGTGGCTCATTAGTGGCCAAGTGACAGAGCAATTTCAATTGCAACTCAGTAAAACATATTTTCTACTGTGATTCCCACTGCTCTATTTTTAATATTCCTTATGGAAAATGTCAGCGGATAAAAGACGTGTCTCCTGCCAGTCAAAGAAATTCCTATCGGTGTTAAAATGAGCTCTCTCAGACACATTATACCCAGCAGCAACGAATGCCAATTATTAGGTGTTAAACCTGAAGGGATTTTTGACAACATTGATCAGTTTTGACACTAATACTGACATGGAAAAGATGCAGCACTGCAGATAAGCAATACTCTCTTACTGCTGCCTGTTTTAAACTATTCTGTGTGCAGATCAGACTAAATCTCCGGTGTGCACAGTCTCAAGGCCAGCTGTTGAAATATTTTATTAGCATTGATTATAGTCAGTAATTGCTTTAAAGCAGGTTTCTAAAGCTTAATCTTTGCAGGCTGGAAAAAAAATCCTATTCTTTTTTATTTTATTTTTGGGGGCTTATGTATAGGAATAAATTACCCACACGACTGTTTAACACAAATCTGAAAGCTACAGTCAGTGCAAACATGTGAATGTATGCCCAAAGAATTATTACATCTGCTTATTCATTGTTAATCAAAGGTTCATTATATAAAACTGATTTATTCAATGTAAGAACAGTATAGTATTATTAGAGCAGGATCTGAACAGTATATGAAAAATATAATATCAGTATTAAACTAATATAAAACTAATCAGTATTGCAATACTACTGTATCAGAACAGTATAGGGGTATATCAGAACTGTGTATCAGAACTGTACTCAGTATTATAATGTTACTGGATCAGTATAATAACAGTATTATATAAGATCAGTATCAGAACAATATTACACGGTCAGTAGAGGAAGAGTACATTAGTGTCAAAACCCTACATGACTGGTATCAAATGTATAGGAAGACTGAACAGTGTAGAATAATCTGATTGGTATTGGAAAGCATTAGTATTGAAACATCATCAGAACAGTAAAAGATCACTTTAGGACAACGTTGTAATGGATCTGAATTGGAAGACAATACGAGCAGAATCTGTACTGATTAGCATCAGAATATATCAGTTTTAGCTCCATATTAGATCAGTATTGGATCAGTATTAAAACACTATCAGTTTAGTGTTGGAACAGTATCCGATCATGTTTGGCACAGTATCAGATCAGTATTGGATCAATATTGGATCACTATTGGAACAGTATGAGATGAGTTCTGGTACAGTATCACATCGGTATCAGAATGGAGTATATCAGTATATCAGTAAATAGTATCAGTCAGTTTAAGGATAGGAACAGTACTGAAACAGTATTGGAGCGGATGAGTATTGGAAAATAATATGAACAGAATCCATACTGAATCAGTATGAGAATAGATTAAGATTATTATCAGATTCATTTGAGGATAGGAACAGTGTAGGATCATTATTGATCGGTTGCAGAAAATATATAGTTTCAAAATATCCATGAAAATGCGACTTTTTACAGATTCTATATTGACCCACTTTGTCTCTCCTGGTTTAAGAGAATAGTGAAGGCTGATGACATCTTTAGATTGAGGAATATTGTTTGGTAGCGAATTTATTAGCCATAAAAAACATAACGGCCATTATATAGCGTATTATAGCTTCATACACATCTACTATTCTAATGGTTATCATGAAGTGCTAAGAAATAAGTTAAGAAAGTTTTCTGAAAAAGAAGTGCATGTCACGCTGGAGTGTGATGAAATATGATCCAATTATAGCCCAAACATGCCACATTGCATTAACACTGCATGAACACATTGGATGCATCTAATTAGTCACAGCAAATTCTTGCAAAACAGTGGTGTTTTTATTCCTACTCACACATCAGTCCTCTCAGTCTGACAGAGTGAAGACTTCACCCACAATCTGTCACTGATAACTCTATTTTATAAGAAAAGACATATTAGATTTTAATCTCAAATCATTTTTAATTACGTTAGAGATGTTAGCTTTAACTCTGTAGTATCCAAGTGACTTTATTCATTAAATGGTCAGAACTTGCGAATAATACTGTGTAATTTGTGTAATTGCTATCATTTAGCTATTCAAGTAAGACGCATACATGGTTATGGTATCCATGTGCTCTTCATATGCAGGAATCTTCAGGCAAGAAGAATGGGTTAGAATGGGGGAAGACAGGATTAAAACTTCTCAGTTTATCAAAACACACTATGCCCCTAAATCCATACAGATCTGATCCTTAAACTAAGAAAGAAAAGTAATAACAAAAGACATGGCTAAACAAATTAGTTCTAGATTAAGCAAAGTTTTAAAACAAAGTCTGAACATTGAGACTGTAGGGCATTTGAAGAAAAAGTCCTGCTGTGGTCATTATTCTAGATACTAACATATAGCCTGAACCATTTGAATAAAGTTGGCGTGGCAGATCATAAAATACCAGTAGTTTACACAGGAACTGTAATAGAAGATGATTTAATGTTCTAAAGTATTTTATGATGCAATGTTATAGTTATCAAATTTTGTTAGTAAGGACTAACTGGGGCTATGGAACATAAAGAAGATAAGGGGGTGATGACTGCCCAATTTTGACATAAAAAAAGTATAAACGTTTTTTTTTTGTGGCTCATTGACTCTGTGCAAGATGAGCATTACAGTATATAACACTGTAAGATGTTTAGCTATAGCAAAATACTAAACTACAGTGTGATAATTGTAAATCTGCTTATCACGACACCTTAACATAGATTTTTAGCACACATAATTAACCTATTAAACACAATTAACCGCTATGAAATATCACATATTCAGTCTTTAATAAGAATTATTGTGCTTGTTTTTTATATTTGTTTTTTAAATGAGAAAATTAAAATGTGCACTGCCAGTTGAGAAAAAACTTTGACTTTAGGATGGTAATCAATAGAGGATTCTCTGCTTTAAAATGCATGATAAAGAGTCATGAAGGCTGAATTATGTGTTTAATTTTATCACAATTCCCTACGAAACATGTATTAATATTCATTTGCTAAATTTAATTAGATGCAGACGCGCAGCATCAATTATAAACAGTACTGGACATGTCAAAGAGCTAGGACACACTCATGTACTAATGTGCTCAGCGCATAAGTAATGGCTTTCCATCGATCTTTTCAAAATTCCCGAAAGACACAGTGCAACTACCGGAACAGGCCATTTTCATCAAATTCATCTCTTTTCCAGATGACCCTAAACACTATGTAATTAGGAAGAGATTTCTTTCATTAATAACATTTTATCAGTAAACAACATTTAATTGTTAAAAAGGTTAATAATGTCAGCCTTCTATTATCATTTAGCAAGTGGTGCATTTACAATTCTGGAACTTTCATGTGTTTTGTAAGACAAATGTTAGCTGATTAATTGAGAAAAAAAAAAACTTCCAGGTTGTGCTGTTATTGGAAAGTAATCTCTATTCTGGAGATGTGACACAAAATAAATAGTTTTTCAGTAATTAGCTTTTTCTGTCTTATAGTACCTTGTGTTTACAATCTGCACAGCTTTAAATGTTATTGAATGTCATAATTGTATTCTTCTTAAATTGTGTTTAATGTTATACAAGATTGTTCCTTACATTATAGCAGCTATAAATACTTGTTCTTTCGATAGGTTCTTCTTCTTTTCTTCTCTCTCTCAAAGTTAATACTGTAAGTTCCTGTAAATAATCTGTTACTATAGAAACATAACCTTTTATAAGCATCATGGTGAACAAACACTTTGAACCATTAGGATACCTTTGTTAATTAAGTATTAACACAGTGCACTGTTTAAACTTCACTCAGAGGAGCCTATCCTAGGAGACTTAGGGCCCAAGGGCGGGGTACACCATGGATAGGGTGCCATTCCATCCCAGGGACACACTCACACGCTCATGTACACACTACAGGCAATTTGGGAACACAAATTTGCAAAATCTGCATATCTTTGGACTGCGGGAGAAAACTGGAGTACCCAGAGAAAACCCACACGGAAACATACAAACCCCATGCACACACAAACCTCACAGGCCTGAGGCGGGAATCGAACATGGACCCAGGAGGTGAAAAGCTAACCACTAAACCACTGTACCAACCTTTCCCTTTTATTGTCATTATATTTCCCAGATGTCTTCACAAGACATCAGAAATCCAGAAATACGATAAGGAAATCTGCTTGAAAAAGTCTTAGCATTATATTCTGCATGGTAGATATAGCGCAAATTCAAGCTTTCCTATAGAAGGTGTCTTTTTGCTATTAACATATAGTAACAGAAGTAACAAAAAATAGCTTTACCGTGGCCTCCAGTACATGCCACAGGTTCGTCTTTTCCTCTTTTTCATTCCACAAGGGTAAGTTCTCTTTTTGAAAATCATGGTTTAAAATAAACATGTCCCACATGCTAGCTTTAGGGCACTTCCTGGGTTAGCATTGTACATCACCCACGGGAGATTTTGGAGAAGTATAACACTTTGACATTTTCATGGATTTAGCCTTCAGTAGGTCCATCACAATTCTAAGCCTCAAGCAATCGCCCGTCTTGCCTCTCGTTTAGCTACGCCTCTGGGAGAAAGCCGAAAACCAGGCCAGCGTGGCACGAGAGCTCAAGTTTGACACGTCTGTAACGATCGTGGATCGAAACTCTTGTTAAAATGTAATTGAAGGAGATCTTAACAAGATGGAGAGTCCTTTGTGAATTAGCCGTCTTCCCTTACATGCAGCGTGGACTTTTGGAAGTTCTTCAAACTTTGATCTACAATTTGATCCAGAGGGGTTTGGATGAGTTTTCACTCTGAAATTGGACAGTAAAGTATGGAACAGAGTTAGGAGCAGAGATTCCTCCTGGAGACATTCCTCTTTTGTGTCCTCGCACCTCCCAAAAGGCAAATATATACACCCACTCACAAAAGTGAGTACGCCCCTCTAATTTCAGCAAACATTTTAGTATTGTTACAAAGTCGGACTCACACAGGATGGTAAGTTTTCAGGATGAGTAAAGTTTATTGAAAGATAGGGAGTTCACGAATATGCAGTTCTTTATCAGGTAAGGTTCAATTCAAAACATCACTTTCGCTGAATGAGCGACGGTGACTGATCCTTCCTTTCTTGTTCCTTTGTGGAAGACAACGAGCGGCTAGGAAACTGTGTTGGAGCCACAGCGAGGCCGGCGACGAACACATACACCACGGAATCGCGGAGACGAAGACGAGGGAAACAGACGGGAACACTTCTAGGGAAAACCAGAAGTACAGGTAGGTATTCGATTCATACTTTTCCTTTAGTAAGTCGGTCCACTTTCGTCCATACGAGCCTGGACGCTGAGTGCTGCGTGGTGTGCGCTTTTAAGGGTTTGTGCTGATTGACCTCAGGTGGCGGTGATTAGTATTTCGGGGGATGGGGGGCATGGTGTTCGGAGCCTGGCCTGACTTTGACAAGTATATTGTCTCAAAGGACAATACTATAGAAATGAAACTTGGATATATTTTAGAGAAGTCAATGTGCAGCTTGTATAACAGTATAGATTCACTGTCCTCTAAAAATAACTCAGATCCAAGTTTTATTTCTATAGTATTGTCCCTTGAGAACATATAATAACGTGGTTGCTCAAATGTGAGGGCTGTACTCAATTTTGTTGAGATACTTGTGTGTGTTTGTGTGTGTGTTTGTGTGTGTGTGTGTGTGTGTGTATATATATATATATATATATATATATACTCCTGTCTCACACTAAGCGTTCCAGATCCATCAAGCTTTAAAGGTTGAGTGAAGATAAATGAAGGATTGACTAATTGAAGAGATTCAGATTGAACATTTCCTCCTAATGCTAGCTTTGATGTGCTTAATGCTAATGTGGCACTGTGTGTTAAACTGTTTATGCTCTTTACTTTAAACGCCCATGATCTCTGACATGTGCAATGCAGCTGATTACCGTGTGTGTGTGCGTGTGTGTGTTTATTGCATTGCTGTGAATGAGGTACTGTGTGTATGTGTGATTAAGTCTCTGTGCATATTTTAGATATCTTTCTCCACAGGGAATCCAGATGGCCAGCAATCAGAGCTCTCTCCCTCTCCCTCTCTCTGATTTCATCCTCATTCACTCATTTCTCCATCAGCCAGACATCATTCCTCATTATTTGTGTTAACATGCTTTTTTCCGCTATCTGCTGTGCATCTCACTTTCTCTCTCTTTCCCACTCTCTCTGTCTTGGCCTTGCTTCATTTGTATTCAGCATTGTGATTGTTTTTTTTTTTGTTTTTTTTTGTGCCGAAGCGCTGATATTAGGTCTCTCTTTTGTATTCGAGGCTGCTCTCGTACTCGGCGCGTGTTCATGTTCGGGTTCAGTGATGAATTAGCCTTCGTAAGGGCTTCATCATAACACTTGCATAATCAGGAGAACATAAAGATAACGTAGCATCAGGAATATTATAAGATAAACAGTCAGTAAAACAGTGCAGTGCACGAATAACGGACTTAGTAGAGCATTCGTAAGGACCGACTAACATTTTATGAGCGTTAATGAGCACTTAATGTCACTGAGAGAAGTCTGATCTCCTGCAATGAGGTGAGGGATGTTTACTGCAGCTGCAACACTCTCTTTATGCCTCAGATGCAGTGTGTATGGAGCGGAAGGCACAGATACATTTACAAAGCTCTAAAAATTCAACCTTTTTAAAATTATTTTTATTATTATTGTTATTATTACTATAATGAGATTATTATTAAATTTTTTTTTTAACAAAAACGATCGTGACCCATCAACCCTCCAGCTGGTTGTGTTTTTTTCAGTGTGAGTATGTACAGTACAGTATGTGTGTGTGTCAGGAAGAGAGAAAAAGAAGGAGACACATAAAAATTCACCTCTTTTGATTAGTATAAAATTATTCAGCAACAATGTGTATTTTTTTAATTTGTTTTAGTCAAACTGCTTTAAGGAACATAAGATAAAACAATTTCCCATGCACGTCTTATCTCAGCGGCGTTCCCGAGCCTTTTTCCAAGATTCCCACTCGGGCGTGTGAGAGTGACGCAGGATTAATCTCTGGCTTTTTTGTTAAAGGTTAACACCAGAGATGATTCATGAGTGCGAACGAATCTTATCGCGAGCTTTAGATTAATCCGGTTCTGGAAAAGCGACTCTAAATGGAGCTGCTGTGACTGAAAAGAGACGCGTGATGCTTTCAAATCCGAACCAAAGCCTTTTCAGAAACGCGTTACAGATCTACGGCATGATCCGTGTCAGGTAAAAACTTTGATTTCCTGATTCACTTAACCGGAATCAGAGCCGATGTCTGTATGTGTGTGTGTGTGTGTTTATTTTTAGAGCACAGCGTTTTAAATACACATCAATCAGAAATCTCCCATAGGTCGAGGATTACTCTGTCACAATCCAGATCAGTGGATCATCAACATGTTGTCTACACACTACACAACATCTTTAATCCCTCAACATACCCTCTCTCTCTCTCTCTCTCTCTCTCTCTCTCATTTATTCTGAATTAGCATCATACAGTATTAGCATCACACTTCTCTGTTCGTCTGACCTTCGACGACTGCCGCAAACTCACTAATAAATGTGTTGAAGAATTAAACCTACAAAATGCTATTAATATGTAAAAGTAATATTGAATTTGTTCGTCTTTTGGCTGCTCCCATCAAGGGTCTCCACGGTGCACAACATGTTACGTGACCCGCACAAAAAACTTGGTGCAGGTTTTACATCGGATGTCCTTTCCGACACAACACACACATTTTATCCTGGCTTGGGACCGGCACTGCTCCTAGTGACTGGGGTTTGGGTAGGAATCAAACCCGGGCCATCCACATGGCAAGCAAGAAACCTGCCACTGACTTTTGGTCATTTTATTATAAGGTTGATGAATAAACTGAATCTGTCTGTTATGTAATAGGTTGGAAAATTGTTGTAAAACTTAAAGCTTAAAACTATGTTCTCCACATTTACTAAAATGTAATTTTAACTTTGAAATAAACAAGAAAAAAATGTTAACATGAATTAGCAAGTTCTATATTGAATACATATTTTGTAAAAAGTGAAAATATTACAGTAGAAACTTAGGACAGAAATTAATAAATACATAAATTAGTAAATGAAAGACTGTATTAAGTTCTTGAGAAACATTTTAACTTCAGATTTGGAAATAAACTATTTATAAGCAAATAATATGTTAAAAAATAAGAATTTATGCATTTAAATCTGTATTTATTTTGGTAGTGTGAAAGAAATAGAAATGTTTTAGCATTAAATAATACATTAACATAAAATAATTAACAGCAAGCTAGCAATTTTTTAAAATATTTTATAAAATTATTAATTAAAATATATATATGTATATGGATTGGCACCGCACCCAGGGTGTACCCTGCCCCCTGGGAGAGGCTCCAGGCCCCACATGACCCTGTATAGAGGATTAACCGGTATAGATGATGGGTCAGTAAGTGAGTGCATGAGAAAAGCTAAACATTATTACAGCATAAGTAAATTATAATGTATTTTAAATTAGTAAAAAGCTTTAGTCATTTATTAACAGACCAATACTGAACATTAAATTGACTCTGTAGCACATTTAGTTCAAAGTAAAACATGTTTAATTAATGGGTTGTACCCTAATATATCGTTAATATGTAATTAATGCTAATAAAACAATTCTATCCTCTATACTGCTTTATCCTGTATCCTGGCCAGGTGACTAACCCAGGGGACAACAAGCCTACTCCACATGCCTGGATTGTGGGAGGAAACCTGAGCACCCTAAGGAAACTTACCAAGAACAGGGAGAACATCAAACTCCACACATACCGACCCGACGAGACGCGAGAATCAAACCCAGACCCTGGAGGTGCTAACCACTAAGCCTCCGTGTTATGTGGTGAGCTTTTTAGATTTTTTCGCTTTATTACTTTTCAGGTTCGTCATGTCTTCGTTAAGTGTGTTTTTACACTTTACAACACGACTAACAAACACGTGCACTACTTTCTTTTTTCCATTTTATTTTATTTTACACAACATACCAACACAGTAGATGTTGTCTTTCTGTACACTTATTCTTTTCTTTTTTTTTTCACTTTCGAGCCTTCAAATTAAGGCAATATCAATGTCACTGAAAAGAAAAAAAACTTTGATCTGTTTTTATTTTTTTTCTCTTTAAAAAATATCACTTTAATAACACGTCCAGGTTTTTTTTTTTTTTTTAGAGTATCATGGTTTTTTTTCTTCTTTGCTCTCTCTTTTTCTCTCTCTGCTCTCTATCTCACTCTCCACGCACAGGAAACGTTATTCCCCTTAAAGAAAGGTTAAGAAAGGCTTTTTTGTGTGAAATACTTCTCAGTCTGGTGAAACGCGGTCCTCAATCCAGCCGGAACTCCTCTTTTCTTTTTTTCCCTCCCTTTTTTAATAGAAAGGCACTGACGTGTTTTATTTGTCAGCGCGATGAGCAGTAAGAGGAAGTTTCCTCAAGGCAAGCGAGCGTCCTGTTTCTCCACGGGCTTTCAGAGAAGCTGGATTAAAAAAAAAAATACAACAAAAAAAAATTCAAATAATAAAAATACAAGTATTAAGAACAAGAAGGAAAAAGAACTGCAGAACTCACATGCAAATGAGTATACACACACATACCCACCCACACACACACTTCGTAAGAATTCTACAGCATTTATGTGGTATGAGTTGGATTTTTATAAACGGTGCGGTGAAGTTTTAAAGCTACAAGCGCTAACCGCTAATAACTGCCAACGTTACACACCAGCTGCATCATGAGAATTCTTACGAATTTTAAAAAATCAACACGCGCGCATACACACACACGCACATGTGATGTTGGACGCTAACTAGTCATTCACACCGTGCTCTCTAAAATCCACTCTGAACTGGAATACACCCCTTTATCTAAGTCGGAATTATCCACACTGGCTAGCATTCCGTTCATGGACACACTCCGCTTACACCGAGTGTTCCCGAGCTTGCCGGCGTAGCAGTGGTGTTTGAAGTCTTCGTTTAGCGAGTACCTGCGCGGTGCAGCTCGCGTCCCCTCCACCGGCAGTGTGAGATATTTCGATACAGATGGACGTGGTGGCGCCCTCCTCAGGATGGGAGTGTCCCTAAAGCGAGAAGGCAGCAAAGGAGCGGGGCTTGACGGGGGATCAGAACGCAGAAGTGGCGTTTTAGAATTGTTGCGGTTGGTGTTGTGAGTCTCGGCACCGAGTGCCAGGTCAGTCTTCTCCTCCGGCTTCGGTGCTGGTCTCCGTTTCGGCTTGATGGACGCCGAAGATCCTCCCGTGTCCCAGCTCTGGCTCACCACAGACGTCTCGGTGGAACAGTCAGGAAGAGAAGTCTCTGACGACTGAGTGAGGGAATCTGGAAATCCGGGGACGAGGCATTTCTGGTAGTCGTCCCCGCCCTCTGGAGCCACGGCGCCCTCTTTATTAGCTGATGGACTGACTGCGGGGGCATCAGGCTGCACCCCAGTGGCGGCGGTCCCCTTGGCGCGGTCACCGCTCATGCACACCTTGTAGCGGATCATGAGAATGATGATGAAGACGAGAACGGAGGCCACGATGATGCCGCCGATGATCAGGATCATGGTTCCTCCGAGGAACTGCGACTGCATGAAGTGGCAGCGGAGGTACTCGGACTCAGTGGTGAACTGAATGCAGCCGACGACACGCGTGGCCGTCAGGGACGTGATGGCATCATCGTAGATGGCGAGGACGCAGAGATCGTACTGTGTCCCGGCTGCCAGGTTGTTCACCAGGAAGTTTTTGCTCGTCGGTGGAATCATTCTGTGGATGGGGTGAAAAAAATACATATACATAATTGGAGATTGGTAAATGCATCAATAACATCCTGCTAATAAAACATATTATATGCATGTGTGTGTGTGTACTGTATGTGTGTGTGTGGGGAGGGGGGTTGTTGCACAGTGTTTATCATCACTTTTCACAAAATGTGATTGTTCTGTGATTTTGTTAAAAATGAAATGTGGCACAATTAGCCATTCAATTAATTCTGACACTAATGACTGAGAACTGCGTTCAGGTCTCATTATCCGAGCAGACGATTAACGGCGAGCGACAGAACGCCGAAATGATTCCCACTCCACTTCAATCACAAAGTCATTTTTCTTTACAATCTCCATCAACTCATTCAGCCCAACTCCTTTGCTAGCAGCTAAACCCATTTCCCCCGAAAGTGAGTGTGTGTGTGTGTGTGTGTGTGTGTGTGTGTGTGTGTGTGTTCTGAGGGCACAGGCGTCCTTTCAGTGCTTTGAATAAGGCAAGTGTGTGTCTCACTGAAGCAGAGACAGGTGTAGTGTGTGTATGTGTGTGTGTGTGTGTGTGTGTGTGTGTGTTTGTGTGTGCCTGTGTTTGTGTGTGTATGTGCATGTGGCTGCTCGATAAGAGACGGCATTGTTCGTTGTGTGAAGTGAAAAAAAGGCTTGGGGAGCGATAGCACAGTGACACAGGTATGGCAAGACTCAAGCTGATGTACAGACCCTGCACTTCTCTGCTTCAGAGACTACGTGAGCGAGAAACATGTGAACAGAGACGTGACAGATATGTACGTTTAGTGAGGAAAGATTCCATTTCAGTAGAAATTCTGGGGTTTTGGGGCAGGGAAGTGAAAGGGGGTTGCTGGGGGTGGTTTACAGTGAAAACCATACAGTAGTTCTTGTTAACCCTCAAACAACCTTTTAACTACTTTCCACTAACAGCTCATCCTCATGTTCTTATTCCTCCTACACAACACATCAAAGCTATTTATAGTCACAATGTAATCAGTGTGGTGTGTTTCTCTCTTTCTCTCCATCCCTCTCTCTCACTCTCTGTGTGGCCTGATTGTAATTAGTTTGTCATGACACAAAGTACTAACACTGGAGACTCCTTCCATAAATGTTAAAGCACATTCTTTCACATTGATTAAATTAAAACCACAATAACTATCAATTTTTATATTATGAAGGGATAATTACACATAAATTGCATAAAATGTATTATTTAAACAAAACCTAAATAACTGAATATGCAAATGAATTATTTAATATGTTTTAATTTCATGATGCTCAAGGGCTATTTAATTCTAAATTCATTAAAAACTGATTGTGGTGGGTATTTAGCTTATCATATTAGTATCATTTCTGTCTCACTACAGTAAATAAAAATATAACTATAAATATAATTATTCTTATTTAATGAGTTTCACAAATTCGCTTTTTGTTTAACATTTTTCAGCAAAATCGAAATGACTCTGCTCTTAACTTAAACACGCTGAGCTATGAGTCCGTATGTTCAGCAAATGCTATGGTAAGCATCAATAATTTTTTAGCGAACAAAATATTTATGTCACTTTTATTTATTTATGCTGCAATCAAATGTTATTATATTCATTCAATTAATAGTTTAAAAACAATTTATGTATTGCTAGTGCGATTTAAAGTGTGATATTTAACTATTAAATGTAGCATTTTGTATTCAAATATATTTGTCTAGCCTACCAGCAAATAATGGCACGAGTAATCTCATTAAGAATAATAATAGATTGCAATAAATTGCACATTTTGCGATTAAATATTTGCAACTGATCAACTAATTTTGTTTTTTTTGTGCAGTTAATGGTGCAACACCACTAAATATTATGCTTCATTATAAATATACAGTTTATATATTAGATTTTTGGGGAATTATGAAAATAAGAATCTGGTATTTGGTCAAGCAGCCGAGGGGATTATTTTACATTAAAAAATATGTCTAAAATACAGTATGCGTCAAAATACACAGTACTGAAACTCGCGCATCTCATAAATGTGCATCTGTCGACGACGCATAGCTTCAGCCGCACGTGTTCCCAGGAGTGAAAAGGTAATTGTGTTGTGCAGTTGTTGTTGAAAATGGGTCTCTCGACAGAGGAAAAATATTTAAAGTTCTTAGTAATCATACTTGATAGTATTATTTCTGCTCAAGTGTTTGTGAATTGGGAGTTAAGTGTAGTGTAAAAAGGGGCAAAACAATTCAGAGAGATTTAATGGAACGGCA
Organism: Clarias gariepinus; assembly: GCF_024256425.1. Classification (NCBI taxonomy): domain Eukaryota; kingdom Metazoa; phylum Chordata; class Actinopteri; order Siluriformes; family Clariidae; genus Clarias; species Clarias gariepinus. Next base: position 27,598,964 of record NC_071112.1, read on the forward strand.
CCAAGTAACTCAGTTATTCTTGAATTGGTTAAGAAATTTCGCCGTTCTGGAATTGTAATGTGTCAACTGTGTGTAAACGATGTGAACACTGTCTACAGTGCGGTGGTGCACACACACTTTGAACACTTATATTACGCACACTGTGGTCAATCAACACGCAAATAGTGTGTATATTCGCTTATTTTAAAAATAAACTCATATGACGACAAGTTGATATTGCTCATCTTTTCATTTCAGTACTGTATATATCTTGGTGCATATTGTTCAAGTTAAAGAGGGACTTTTGATTGAGCAGAATAACAAAACACACTTATGAGAATACATCCTATCTATATCTGTATCTTTATTTCTATATAAACCCCCTGTTAGACCAATGCACATATCCCACTTGGATAGCATCATCGTATATTGGACTGCCTGCTTCATGTTTGAAACGCTGGCCTCTTAAGAACTCCTTTAATGGCTCAAACATGTGGACATGGATCTAAACGCAGTCAGGACTGTACGGGGGGTGTGGCAATAACTCCCAGCAGAGTTCCTGTAATTTGGTGGGTGATTGTGTGTGCAGTTCTCACAAGTTGGAAAAAAGTTACACGTCGATTTTTAAAGATTTCTGAATGTTGCAGGGATAATTGCAGTGGGCTCTGAGCCGCCTTGGCTAAGATCATAATTCACGGATATACAAGTATGTCCCTCTTTAAAACGTTTGCACCACTCAGATGTTTTACTGTGGCTAACCGTCTCAACACTATACAGTGTGAAGTCGCCTGTAAATGTAAAACTTTTACAAATCCCAATTTGACGTGAACGGCCCTCGTAATATTACATTAAATGTAATACATTAATTTACTAATAATAAACGAATAAGAAATAATCCTTGTTTTTTATATACCAGGGGTTCTCAACATTAACACATTAACCTATGCAAGGTGTTAAAATATGTAAATGAATTCAGAAATTCAGAGTCAGAAATCATAGCGATACAAACAGAAACAGTTCTCTTAACAGTTTAGTCTCTTAAAGAGCTTTTAGACTGGACTAGTTCTGCATTTTTTAACTCTTCTCAGAGCTTTTTTGTTTAGCAGGGCGTGTCCAAGCAGCACATCCTGCATCACACTAAGAAATAACAGAGGCACTAGTGACCTCATCCCACTACTGTCAAGAGCCATACTCATCAAACATTGCTCTTCATCGATGATAACACTCGTTTTGCATGAACTGCTAAAAAAATGGAAAAAAAGCAATGTGTGTGTGTGTGTATGCATGTGTCAATGCAATATTTTCACAACAACATAAAGGTTAATGTGTTAAAAGTAAATCTCTTTTTCTCTTCTTCTCTTGGTATACAGAAACTCTCTACTAGGACTTTAAAGGAAGATGAGTGAATCAGTGGCTCGTGTGACCTGTAATACACCAGGCGCAGGTCCTGAAGCTGTACTGAGACTTCTGACAGATCACGTACATCTTTTTCCGATGATTTTTAATCACAGTGACCTCTCTCTCTCTCTCTCTCTCTTCCCCCTCCCCTCTTGCAGACTGCTAGACTCCTCTCTCTCTCTCTGTTCTCGTTTCCTTCATTCCAGCTCCTGAACTCAAAGCGGAAATCTGAGCTCCGTTATCGATTCATGTTGACCGTCTAATCCTTTCACTTCAGCTCCCTGAACAGCAGCGCAGCAGATACTGAGGTTTATTTATTTTTTTTGCCTCATCATCACTCTGATGATCCGTTGAATCGTTCTTATTGAAACAACTCGTTTCAGAGAGTCAGTTAGAAGGATTTTTATATTCGCCTATTTAAACAAACCGAGTGCAGTGTTCCTTTGCAAATGTGGTCAGTCATGTTAGCTACTGTAAAGCTAAATAATGCAGCTACAGATACGGGAAGCTTATGATCGCCAGTCTAAGAGCAATCAGCTAAAAGAATATGGTTTAAAAGGAAAAAAAACAATAATACTATTGCAACATTTTGAAAACGAATCACTTTTTGCAAATTAGGAGGTGTGGCCTAATGTCTGAAGGTTATAAGCTCACATAACTATATTAGCATCAAGGAAAAATTAAATGTAGATAGATAGAGAGAGAGAGATTTTTTTATATAAGACATTACAATACAATAAGTATACAATAAATTCATGTATAAAAACAATATTACCTTGGTGAATATTTTATTTCTGATCAGAATTTTAAAACAAATTATTGTAAAACACACACACACACACACACACACACACAAAACCGTATTTACAAATTATATATTATAATCACTCATATTCCTAAATAAATATAATTGACTTATAAGAAATAACAAAACAAATATTCTTATTAAAAATAATATTGCCTAGGCACATTTTATTTTTACGATTTATGATTAAACTTTTTAAAATGAATTGTTGTCAAACACACAAAGACAGAGATTAAACCTCATTTCCCGAAGCAAAGAGTAAAATCTAATCCATACACGCTCCAACAGCTTTTTGCAGTATACGCTCTGCCTCATGAACATGCTCTGCCTCTTTCGGTCTATGCACCAGGGTCACAGGCAAAAAAAAAAAAAAAAATATATATATATATATATATATATATATATACGTTGGATTTTTTTTCCATTAAGAAATAAATAATAAAACGAAGGAGAAGAAATAAACTTATGATAATAATAAAGTCTAGTCCAAATAACCAGTCCAGCACTAGGTTTTATGCATAGTTGTGCCACATGATTGTGCAATACCACATGATTTTTTAGTCTGTAAAACATTTATTATGAGTATTTTTGTAAGTTCTACTGTATGTTTTATATATATACATACATATCATACAGATATTTATTAGTAGTTCCCTCCTGATCCACATACTTATACATGTATAATAAAGATGTCACTCCTCTCAACATGTCAAAGAAACAGCCCGAATCCTGGAGTCCGACTCCTGACTTTCATCAGCAGAACGTTCTCTGGTGCACTAATGGAACTGATCGAGGGCTTTTTTTCCCTTCCAGACAGGCTGATGGTTACTGCACTCAGAGACGGCGCTCTCAATGCAATTATCAGCAGCCCCATGCCATGCCGAAAAGCACTTAAAGACTCGCGATGATGTGCTTTTTTTCTTTTAGCAGAGACTGAAAATCCTCAGGTTTTACAAGAAAACACAAAAACTGTGCTCTTAAAGAATCAGCCACATCCTGGCAGCCATGAGCCCAGGTTACCTCTTTATTTTTTAATAATTGCTCAATTTTTCATTAGTGTAGGATTTTTAAAAAGAAAGTGCACACAGGGCAGGTAAAAGCCTTTGCTTTGTTCTGGAGAAAAACAAACAGAAAAGCTGTCAATCTTTTTGGATGGGAGGGGCAGAGTTACTGTCATATGCCAATCAGAGCCACATTAGCCAATCAGAGGCATGCATATGTCTGCGTACATGAGTGAGGAAAGATACAGAGAACATGAGGGGGTGTTAGCATTCACCCAAGCTAATGGTTATCTGTTGGCCAAATGACCAAAATGAGAGAAATGTAACATGGGATAAAGAAAAACAAACAAACACTGAACCAGTAAAAATAATATAAAATAATACAAACAAATATACATAAGGTTTATTATAATAATGTAAGTAAAATAGTAATAAATAAACACTCAACACAAGATAAATGAATACAAATTAGGAATTGATGGAATAATGAATGTGAAACGATCCTAAACATTGACCAGCCAAAAAAAGAAAAAGAAAAAGTCACTCCCTGGATTTAACTAGCAAATAATTAAGATCTTTCTGCTGGATAATTACTTCAGTGATTAACATGGTCTAGCTGGCAACAAGTTATTTAACACTAACTGATGCAGTAAGTAGCTTGTCATCTCAACTTTTATTTTAATGTCAGCAGAAGAGATAACCTGTGGTCATGGCAAAGATGTTACTCTGTTTCAAAAGGGTCAGATTACTGTCCTGCATCACGTAAAGAAAACAACTAGGGAGATTACTGAAACTATTAAAAGTGGGTTAAGAACTTTTTAACACAATATTGTGATGAACCATCAGCTTCGAGGAAGGAATGTGGTTGGAAAAACATCCTGAATGAGCGATATGGAAGATCACTTAAATGCTTCAAAATAAAATCAAAATACGGTATAACAAACAACAGTAGAACTTACAGCTACGCTCTTACATCTCTCAACTTTAACTGTTCAAAGATTATTTCATATTTTGGCCACTGGATGTAGTGATGGATTTTTTCTTCCCTAAAAGCATGTCTATAGTCCAAGGTGACGATATGCAAATATTGCTAATCAAACAATCGAATGGATTAATAAATTAATAATTGATTAATGAAACAGAGGCTTTACAGTGCAATAGTTGGTGTTTCCTTGCTTTCAAGAAAGTAAACTTGGTATCTGTGAGGGTTTGACTGTAGATGTTCCACATGGCTCTGTTCACCATCTCCTCCTCCTCCATGCTGTTGTTTTGGTGCACAATGTCTGTTTGTTTTTCTCCCCTCTTTAATTATAACTCTGATTACCCGATGAAATGCAGAACACACACAACAATGAATATGCATGCGTTTCTGTTTAGTGTCCTTAACCTCGTCAAGTGTCCTTGGGCTTTTAGATAAAAGCACTTATTGCTAATATTATTATTTATGAGCAACAGATGGCATTTAGTGTGAAATACAGCGCATAGTGATCTCCATGAGCTTTGTTTATTATATTATTTAATTCTTACATCTTAATTATTGCTGCTGCTGTTCTTTATTATTTTCAGCTTTTTTTTTTCCTCATAAGACTGCTCATTTCCTGCGGAGCGAAACTTTTTGGGTCAGGGGAGTTATAAGCCGGGTATGAAATCTAATGAGGAAGAACAAAGGTTAAAGCTAAATCGGGTTCAATTACCCCTAAGTCGCTTAACAATGAAGATGAGCCACGCTCATTAAGCTAATTGCCATTATTGGCCTTCGTCTAATTAAAAGTTAGCGGACTCAAATAAGTGTTTGTAGCCATACAGTAAGGTATAGACGTCTCCATTAGTGGGAACTGGATTGTTTTAGCTAGCAAAATCTACACAGACATCTGCTTAGCTAATTCTTCCTTTTCTGTATTGTATTACCGACAATGATGTGTATATACAAGGGCTGTTCAAGTCAAACTGGGACTCAATTCAAAATAAGGGAAAAAATACTAGCTTTTATTCTCTGTATAATGCCCTGCTACAATAATACACTTACCACAGTGTCTCACTAATGCTTGGATACCATCAAGGTAAAAAGTGTTCAAAGTTTTCAAGTTCAAAATGCTGGCTTCCCACAAACTCCTTAAATGGCCTAAAAATGTAGAAAATCACCGCACTGTGCTTGAAGTCTTCTGTAAATGTCACTTTCACGCTTTCATTCACCAGAAATTTCATCACAAGTCCCTTTGCTTATAACATTACTTGAGAAGTGCATTGAATGGAGGTGAAGCGAATGCTATACAATAAACTCCCCAAAGATGTTCATTTAATTCCAATGGGTCATTTATAAACACTGTAGGGTGATAATTTGACACTTGTGATAAACACACTTGTATATCACCATCTCATTTCCATATCGTCCAACATGCTTTTTGAAAATCATTTTTGTAAAATGTCAAGATCCAAGACAAAACGTATAAGCTACTGCGTAAGTTAAACTTTACTCAACATGATATTTCATTGTATTTAAATGTTACATTTACCCATTAGAGATGTACTTATTACATACAGCTTTAAAGTGCTATTCAGAAGAGTCACACACACAGGCATAGAGTCTCTAACCTACTGTAAGTTTGATGTAACCATGCGGAAATTAATGTTTTGGTTGTAAATACACACAACATGTTCACTTCATAAATATGACACTATATATTAATTAATATTATTGAAGGTATGTACAGATAATGATTAAATAATTCACTTGGTACAGTTGTACTTATAAACATTTGGAGCGCTAAAGTATACACAGGTGATTTTCATAAACTAGGAAGGTTAAAACCAGAAAAAAAATAAGTAAAGGGGTGTGAATGAGAGCCTGAAACTCGAATTGCACTGTCCTCCATAGTTGAGGAAATTGTGGAAGCAACACAATGTCAATTATATGGAAGTGGTCTAGATATCCTAAAGCAGTGGTCTCCAACCTTTTTGCACCAAGGACCAGTTTTATGGAAGTCAATTTTCCATGGACCAGCCAACGCATGCCGGTAACAAATCATAATGAAGTGTGACAAGACGGTCCCATTCAGGAGTGATGAAAGACAATGACACCGAAGTGTGTTCCTTATGTCCACTCTGCTCTGTAATTGTGTTTTTGCTGGTGTCACTGCAGACAACCTCTTTTTTCAAAGATAGGTTTTTGTAAATGGAAAAAAGGATTTCCTGTCCTTTTGTGGTGATCTCAGGATATTCTGCCTTGATTTTAATCTAGAACGTCGTTAGAGTCAAAGTTGTCTCAAACATACTTTTAAAGCCACATCTATTATACAGAGCGAGCTTGGAGCATGTGAATCACCTGTTTAAAAAAACCATTAGCATGTAACTGCAGCTTTCTTGTTCGCAGTCTCAGAGTCTCATCTGCTGTCTGACCATTTGGGTATTTTCCATTTTTTAAAGGAGGTTGCAAAGAGACGATCGTTTTTAATAATTTTAGCTGGATTTACAGTAACTTGTCACATTAGTTTAATTTTATCGGGCATCAAAACAGAAACAGAGAGAAGTGTGAACGAGAAGTAAAGATAGTTAATGAGAAAGGATCTGATCATTTACCATAATAAAACACTCTTCAGACTCCAATACTAATTTTTTCTGTGAAACACAGTACCAAATCAACCACAGCTTGTCACTGGTCCATGGTTGGGGACCACTGTCCTAATGCGATGAAGCATGGATTAAAACTGTATGTGCCGGACAGCAAGTATGATGCACAAGTGTGTGTGTGTGTGTGTGTGTGTGTGTGTGTGTGTGTGTATGTATATATATGCAAGTTCTCGCTGGTGGCCTATTCCTAGAGGGTTAGTGTTATAGCTGTGGATAATCTTATATATCCATGTAAAGGAATAAGAAAACATTGGTACCATTAATACATTATCATTTCACAGTATAAAACCTTCACTATTTTTATTGCTATTGCCAGCCTGTGATGTACACACACCCACACTTACACACACAATAGTTCCAGATAAGAAAAACAACTGCAATTAGAGAGTGTGTGTGTGTGTGTGTGTGTGTGTGTGTGTGTGTGTGTGTGTGTGTGAGTGTGTGTTAGTCACACACAGACTAATGCAGATGCTTTTTAATCTGGAACCGGAACTGTGTTATTGCTGTCATCAATGCTAGTTAGCTAGCAAGCACTTGTAAGTCAACACATTAGCTAGCTGAGATGGCTGTTTTTAATTTAATAAACTTTTCCTCTTTCTAGGCTGTTGCAAAGAATTTTTTGGTGCCTTTCCATCTTTATTAGTTAACATAAGCTATCAACACAGTTACATTTAGTGAAGGTCACTGGTCGCTTTTAAGGTATCTTCTTTTTCATGTTCCTTAATGCATGAGCTGAGGTTCATCAATCAACCATCACACAATAAAGTTTAATATGAAAACACTGATGAGTCTATTACCAATTTTCTTGCATAACATATTATTTCCTGATGCTTTGAGGTTCACGCACTCAAAAAATCAAGCCCAAATATTCAGTTATTCTTTCTTCTCAGCTAAAGAAAAAAATGGCCCAATTATCCCCAAAACTTGGAGAAGACTGTATTTAAAATGAAAAATTAACTTCAAGTTAAATAAAAGTTTCAGACAAGTGTGCATAGCTTTTTCCATTTCAAGTTTTGAGACATGTACAGTGGCTTTGTGGTTAACACTGTCGCCTTGCACCTCCAGAGTCCAGGTTTGATTTCAGGCCTCTGAGTGCATGAAGTTGGTATGTTTCCTTTCAAAAGCTACACTCGATGCTGCGTAAAAACGTCATGGGAACATCTTTTTTTTGTGTTGCCGGTTGTGAAGCATGTGTGTATCAAACACGCCAAGTTTTTGGCTTATATAACCTTGGTTAGGTGACGTCATCTGATGAAGTGCACCTGCAGGTTATAAATAGGAGTGAACCGGAAACATTCCTTCTTTTTGTCTTCAGGACTGCATTGTGTTTGTGTGTGTGTGTGCAAGTGAGTTTAAAAGTGTTAACTCACCGATATGGTGGAGTTTGTTAGGAGATCCGTACCTCCGTGTGATAGATCTCTTTTGGAGCGCGATCTCCACACCTTTGTTTCGAGTGCTTTGCACGCGGCTCGCATTCTTTAAAGAAAAATCGCGAAGGCGCGGTGCATTCCTGGGGTTAAACAGTGCAATCTGGCAGACGCGCATTAGATGGAATTCCCCCTTTCTCTCGCGCTTCGGATCAGGAAGTTTTTCGTCCACTTCTCAAACGCGTCTCGGTGCTTCTTCTGAATAGACAGGAGAGACCTACTTTCGCTTCCGCGGGTATGGAGGAGCTGCTGCAGGTAACTAATGCATGCGATCGAGCAATCAAATATCGTCTAGCTGCAGAAGCGGGATTTCCCTAAGCGCTCACAAAAATGAAAAATAAAATTAAAATTTAGATGACAGGTTTCTGTCTGGGGGGAGAAGCCTCAGCGATGCTCTCTCTTTCTCTCTCTCTCTCTCCCTCTTTTTTTTGGCGACCTTCATGACGAGTTAACTCTTTTATGGAATAAGCCTTATTCATTCCATGTTTTTCGTGCCATCAACTTCTATTTATTCGAATAACGTTCATGCGAGGGCGTGGGGTTATATGATGATGCCCCGGATAGAAGAGACACTTGCGGGCTATCTCTCTCCTGGGACATCATCCACCCTGAAAAAGCACACACTCCCCACCAAGCTGGGTAGACCGACATTTTCCCTGGTGTGGAAAAGCTTTCATGCAGCGGATCAGGATCTGGGCTGGTGCTCCACTGCACACCATGGCGGTTTTCGCAGGCTTACCAGGCTGACCTGCTAAAAGACTTGAGCACTGGCGGGGCTCTTCATCATAGGGCGTTCCTGGAACTGCGCCGAGCCACAGACCTGTCTCTTTGTGCAACAAAGCAGACGGCCCGTGCTATCGGCCGTTTTATGGCTGCGATGGATTCCGTGGAGAGGCACCTGTGGCTAAATCTCACGAGCATCAAGAATAAGGATCGTGCGTTCCTACTTGATGCCCCATCTCGCCTTTTGGCCTGTTAGGCAACACCAATAGGTTTCGGGAGGTGAAATTATATGAACAAGCCTTCAGGAAATTCCTTCCCCGCTGTGCTCAAGAGTCGGGACTGTGGACCCAGTCCCGACCAGATCTGACTCTCACGAGGCGTAAGCACAGAAAGGCTTGAGGCTCATTCGTCCAGGACCGCGGTAAGGGTGCATGTTCTCCCTGGCACCCCCAGGAGGTCGATGTTCATGCTCCGCCACCACTAGTGTTTCGGTCTCCAACGAAAGGTTAGTTCTTCGGTCATTTCCTGCCATGTTTCAGGATGACGAACATCTAACACCCCCCCCAACCCGTCTAACCGAGCTGCCAAAACTTGTGCCCCTTCTGGCGAAACTTGCAGCGTGGAAGCTACTGCCAGGTATATCTCCTTGGGTACTAAGCACTGAAGAGAGAGGCTACAGGATTCAGTTCGCACATTGTCTCCACTTCCGTGAAACCGGAAAGGGCGCACCTCCTGACTCTAGAATTATAGACAATGCTGGGAATAAGGGGCCATAGAATATGTTCCCCTACCAGACATAGAGTCAGGCTACTACAGTCGGTATTTTTTGGTTTCCAAGAAAAACAGTGGGGCTGCGTCCAATTTTAGATCTTCGCGGGCTGACCTGCTATCTGAAAAAGTACAGGTTGAAAATGTTGGCTGTCAAAATTATTGTTTCTCAAATCCAACTAAAGCCTTGGTTTGTGACAATCGACCTAAGGACGCATATTTTTATATAGAAATATTGCCACAACACAGGAAGTTCCTGAGGTTCGCTTTCGGGGGCGAAGCTTACCAGTATCGGGTCCTTATATTTGGTCTAGCTCTGTCACCTGCACAAATACAAAATGCATGGATGGCAGTCCTGGCTCCTTTACGACTCCAGGGCATCCGTATTTTGAATGACAGCTGATTCTGGCTCAGTCTCAGAAGCTAGCGCTTTGACATCGGCATGTCACCCTAGCTCATCTTGATTTTTTAGGATTGAGACTAAGCGCCATAAAAAGTGTTCTCTTTCCTGCTCTGAACACAACGTATTTGGGTGCCACATTCGATTCGATTGCAATGCGGGCACAGCTGTAGAATCCATTTCCAACACCCTGAAGGAAATCAAGCTAGGCCAAAAGGTAACTCCTTCATCACTTTCAGAGATTTTTAGGTCTCATGGCAGCTGTGTCCATTTCTCAAGGGCCAGGGGCCTCGTAACATTTCTATGTGGTTCAGACACCGGTTTCTGACTTTGGGTCCCACTCTAGGTGCGTTTTGTCATCGCAAGACGCTAATGACAGATGCTTCCCTCACAGGCTGAGGTGTGGTCTTAGATGGCCGCCCAACTCAAAGGAGTTGGAGAGGCCATTTTCTCGCATGGCACATCAATTGCCTCAAAATAATGGCTTTATTTCTGGCCTGAAACACTTCCTCCAGCAGTTGAGGGGCTACCACGACCTAGTGCGGGTGGGCAACACTACTGTAGTCTAATACATAAGCGCCAGGGTGGACTGTGCTTACACAACTTGAATAAGCTAGCGCACCAGGTTCTGCTTTGTGCACAGGATAAGTCCCTGTCCCTCAGGGCGATTTACATTCCAGGGCATATGAAGTTGGGAGCTCTGCACCCTTCACGAAAAACCACTAGAAGAACTTATGGCCTTAATGGAGGGGAATTTGAAAGTTGGTGCATGGCAAAGCATGTAGTGTAAAACATTGCACGTAGTAACCCAGTCCACTGCTGAATTGTTTTAGTGCTGAAGTTCCTGCAAGAAAAGTTATCCTCAGGCTTATGCCCAAGTATCCTCAGAACGTACGTTGCCGCTATTTCGGCTTGTCATGTTCTGACTGATACGGTTTCTGTGAGAAAGCACTCTTTAGTTGCCCGTTTATTCGTGGGGGTAAACGGTTGAGGCCATCGAACTAGAGAGATGGTCCCTTCTTGGGACTTAGCGATTATGCTCGAAGGTCTGGTTGACACCCCTTTCAAACCACTAGAGTCAGCACCTGTTGGGGTTCTGACCCTTAAGATGTTTTTTCTTATAGTTACTTCTTTCAAGAGAATTGGAGATCTGCAGGCTTTGTCAGTCTACCCATCCTGCCTAGACTTTGCCCCTGAGCTAGTCAAAGCTATTTTGCATCCTCACCTGAACTATCTCCTGGAAGTTCCATTCTTGACCATGCACCCAGTTCTCCTCAAAGCCTTCTCACCTCCGCCTTTTACAGCTCCGGAGCAGGAAAGTTTTCACTAACTGTGTTTAGTACGCGCTCTTTAGATTTACGTCCACCGCACTAGCCAGTGGCGTAAGTCAGAGCAGCCTTTTTTATGCCAATTGCTGTCACATCGGGTGAGAGATGCTATTGCCCTAGCCTACAAGGCGCATGGTTACACTTCGCCTCTAGCAATCAGGGCTTCTTTAACGAGGGGGATTGCCTTATCTATTGCGCTGGATAGATAAGGTGTGATGCAGGTTGGTCATCTCTGCACACATTTGTCAGATTCTAAAGTTTGGATGTTCATGCTACTCCGGGCTCACAGCCTTTGAGTCAACCTCCCAGAGCTAGGTCTGAGACCTCCTTGGCTATTGTGCACACATGCAACACAACCTTGGGGGTCTAGGCGTTGGTATTCTCGTTCCCATAGCGTTTCCACGCAGCATCGAG